>NC_086449.1:455393894-455693894 GCF_028390025.1 Pseudophryne corroboree
GAGTTATTTGGGGTCGGTCTATCGGACCTGGTGGCCACTGCAACGGCTGGGAAATCCACCTTTTTACCCCAGGTCACCTCTCAGCAGAAAAAGACACCGTCTTTTCAGGCTCAGTCCTTTCGTCCCCATAAGGGCAAGCGGGCAAAAGGCCACTCATATCTGCCCCGGGGCAGAGGAAGGGGAAAAAGACTGCAGCAGGCAGCCTCTTCCCAGGAACAGAAGCCCTCCCCCGCTTCTGCCAAGTCCTCAGCATGACGCTGGGGCCTTACAAGCGGACTCAGGCACGGTGGGGGCCCGTCTCAAGAATTTCAGCGCGCAGTGGGCTCACTCGCAAGTGGACCCCTGGATCCTGCAGGTAGTATCTCAGGGGTACAAATTGGAATTCGAGACGTCTCCCCCTCGCCGGTTCCTGAAGTCTGCTTTACCAACGTCTCCCTCCGACAGGGAGGCGGTATTGGAAGCCATTCACAAGCTGTATTCCCAGCAGGTGAAAATCAAGGTACCCCTCCTATAACAGGGAAAGGGGTATTATTCCACGCTGTTTGTGGTACCGAAGCCGGATGGCTCGGTGAGACCTATTTTAAATCTGAAATCCTTGAACACTTACATACAAAGGTTCAAATTCAAGATGGAGTCACTCAGAGCAGTGATAGCGAACCTGGAAGAAGGGGACTATATGGTGTCTCTGGACATCAAGGATGCTTACCTCCATGTCCCAATTTGCCCTTCTCACCAAGGGTACCTCAGGTTTGTGGTACAGAACTGTCACTATCAGTTTCAGACGCTGCCGTTTGGATTGTCCACGGCACCCCGGGTCTTTACCAAGGTAATGGCCGAAATGATGATTCTTCTTCAAAGAAAAGGCGTCTTAAATATCCCTTACTTGGACGATCTCCTGATAAGGGCAAGGTCCAGAGAACAGTTAGAGGTCGGAGTAGCACTATCTCAAGTAGTACTACGACAGCACGGGTGGATTCTAAATATTCCAAAATCGCAGCTGATTCCGACGACACGTCTGCTGTTCCTAGGGATGATTCTGGACACAGTCCAGAAAAAGGTGTTTCTCCCGGAGGAGAAAGCCAGGGAGTTATCAGACCTAGTCAGGAACCTCCTAAAACCAGGCCAAGTGTCAGTGCATCAATGCACAAGGGTCCTGGGAAAAATGGTGGCTTCTTACGAAGCGATTCCATTCGGCAGATTCCACGCAAGAACTTTTCAGTGGGATCTGCTGGACAAATGGTCCGGATCGCATCTTCAAATGCATCAGCGGATAACCCTGTCTCCAAGGACAAGGGTGTCTCTCCTGTGGTGGTTACAGAGTGCTCATCTTCTAGAGGGCCGCAGATTCGGCATTCAGGACTGGGTCCTGGTGACCACGGATGCCAGCCTGAGAGGCTGGGGAGCAGTCACACAGGGAAGAAATTTCCAGGGCTTGTGGTCAAGCATGGAAACGTCACTTCACATAAATATCCTGGAACTAAGGGCCATTTACAATGCCCTAAGTCAGGCAAGGCCTCTGCTTCAGGGTCAGCCGGTGTTGATCCAGTCGGACAACATCACGGCAGTCGCCCACGTAAACAGACAGGGCGGCACAAGAAGCAGGAGGGCAATGACGGAAGTTGCAAGGATTCTTCGCTGGGCGGAAAATCATGTGATAGCACTGTCCGCAGTGTTCATTCCGGGAGTGGACAACTGGGAAGCAGACTTCCTCAGCAGACACGACCTCCACCCGGGGGAGTGGGGACTTCACCCAGAAGTCTTCCACATGATTGTAAACCGTTGGGAAAAACCAAAGGTGGACATGATGGCGTCCCGCCTCAACAAAAAACTGGACAGATATTGCGCCAGGTCAAGGGACCCTCAGGCAATAGCTGTGGACGCTCTGGTAACACCGTGGGTGTACCAGTCAGTGTATGTGTTCCCTCCTCTGCCTCTCATACCCAAGGTACTGAGAATCATAAGAAGGAGAGGAGTAAGGACTATACTCGTGGCTCCGGATTGGCCAAGAAGGACTTGGTACCCGGAACTTCAAGAGATGCTCACGGAAGACCCGTGGCCTCTACCTCTAAGAAAGGACCTGCTCCAGCAGGGACCCTGTCTGTTCCAAGACTTACCGCGGCTGCGTTTGACGGCATGGCGGTTGAACGCCGGATCCTGAAGGAAAAAGGCATTCCGGATGAAGTCATCCCTACCCTGATCAAAGCCAGGAAGGATGTAACTGTGCAACATTATCACCGTATTTGGCGTAAATATGTTGCGTGGTGTGAGGCCAGGAAGGCCCCTACAGAGGAATTTCAACTGGGTCGTTTCCTGCATTTCCTGCAAACAGGACTGTCTATGGGCCTAAAATTAGGGTCCATTAAGATTCAAATTTCGGCCCTGTCGATATTCTTCCAAAAAGAACTAGCTTCAGTTCCTGAAGTTCAGACGTTTGTCAAAGGGGTACTGCATATACAGCCTCCTTTTGTGCCTCCAGTGGCACCTTGGGATCTCAATGTAGTTTTGGGGTTCCTAAAATCACATTGGTTTGAACCACTCACCACTGTGGACTTAAAATATCTCACATGGAAAGTGGTAATGCTGTTAGCCCTGGCTTCAGCCAGGCGTGTCTCAGAATTGGCGGCTTTATCCTATAAAAGCCCTTACCTAATTTTTCATACGGACAGGGCAGAATTGAGGACTCGTCCTCAATTTCTCCCTAAGGTGGTTTCAGCGTTTCACTTAAACCAGCCTATTGTGGTACCTGCGGCTACTAGGGACTTGGAGGATTCCAAGTTGCTGGACGTAGTCAGGGCCCTGAAAATATGTTTCCAGGACGGCTGGAGTCAGAAAATCTGACTCGCTGTTTATCCTGTATGCACCCAACAAGCTGGGTGCTCCTGCTTCTAAGCAGACTATTGCTCGTTGGATTTGTAGTACAATTCAGCTTGCACATTCTGTGGCAGGCCTGCCACAGCCAAAATCTGTAAAAGCCCATTCCACACGGAAAGTGGGCTCATCTTGGGCGGCTGCCCGAGGGGTCTCGGCTTTACAACTTTGCTGAGCAGCTACTTGGTCAGGGGCAAACACGTTTGCTAAATTCTACAAATTTGATACCCTGGCTGAGGAGTACCTGGAGTTCTCTCATTCGGTGCTGCAGAGTCATCCGCACTCTCCCGCCCGTTTGGGAGCTTTGGTATAATCCCCATGGTCCTTTCGGAGTCCCCAGCATCCACTAGGACGTCAGAGAAAATAAGAATTTACTTACCGATAATTCTATTTCTCATAGTCCGTAGTGGATGCTGGGCGCCCATCCCAAGTGCGGATTGTCTGCAATACTTGTACATAGTTATTGTTACAAAAATCGGGTTATTATTGTTGTGAGCCATCTTTTCAGAGGCTCCTCTGTTATCATGCTGTTAACTGGGTTCAGATCACAAGTTGTACGGTGTGATTGGTGTGGCTGGTATGAGTCTTACCCGGGATTCAAAATCCTTCCTTATTGTGTACGCTCGTCCGGGCACAGTATCCTAACTGAGGCTTGGAGGAGGGTCATAGGGGGAGGAGCCAGTGCACACCAGGTAGTCCTAAAGCTTTTACTTTTGTGCCCAGTCTCCTGCGGAGCCGCTACCCCACCATGGTCCTTTCGGAGTCCCCAGCATCCACTACGGACTATGAGAAATAGAATTATCGGTAAGTAAATTCTTATTTTTTGACTATGAGTATATATAATTGGTGCATTGATATGTACATTTATACTGGCTGGTGTTTTATTGTACAGCGTGATTCAAAAGTCGCAGTACACCCTTTTGTTTCAAAAACTGGGCAGGAAATGGGAGAACTGAATGGATGAGGTGGGCTATCTTTTAGGGTTTGTACCGAACATGGGTGCCATCTTGAAATCGGACATCTTGAATCGAAGTCTGGTTTTTTTCAAATGGAAAGGGGGTCTTGTAACATGACGAACATCAGAATGTGCTGACAAGTTTATTGCTGCAAACAGATTTGAAATAGCAGTTATGGTTCAACAGTTACAACACTTTTTTTTTTTTTTTTTGGAATTACAGGCTGAACTGTTTTCCATAAAGGACAGTCATTTAATGTGTGGGCGTTTTCTTCTGCGTTGTGGACTCTTCACGAAGAATGCCAAAATCACTGTTGAGGTTGTCTTGTCAGTAGCACTTTTTGGATGACCACTCCGTGACTTGTTAGCCACAGTCCCAGGGGGTCATTCCGAGTTGATCGCTCGCTAGCTATTTTTTGCAGCACTGTGATCAGATAGTTGCCAGCTGTGGGGGAGTGTATTTTCGCTTTGCAAGTGTGGAAACGCTTGTGCAGCCGAGCGGTACAAAAACAGTTTGTGCAGTTTGAGTAGGTCTGAACTTACTCAGGCACTGCGATCACTTCAGCCTGTCCGGTCCCGGAATTGACGTCAGACACTCGCCCTGCAAACGCTTGGATTGTTCATTAAATCCATCGCCCAGCACCGATCCGCTTTGTACCCGTACGACGCGCATTGCAGTGCATACACATGCGCAGTTTTGCCGAGTTTTGACCTGATCGCAGCGCTGCAAAAAATAGTGTGCGATCAGGTCGGAATGACCCCCCCAGTTACTCGGAATTTGGAAATTAGTCACCTGACAGTGTTATGTGAAATTGGAGGTCTTTCTGGGTGCTGGTTGTTAAAATCTGCAGCTATGACACGGAAACTTTGTTCTCCAGACATCAAAATGACCTCCATTCTCTCCTCTTTTATCAAAACCATCTTCAGTTACCTGCAACAAAAAGTGTTGTAACTTTTGAACCATAACTGCTATTTCAAATCTGTTTGCAGCAATAAACTTTTCAGCAAATTCTTGTGTTTGATAAGTTACACGACCCCCTTTCCATTTGAAAAAACTGACTTAGTTTCAAGAAGGCCGATTTCAACATGGCGCCCATGTTCGGTACATACCCCAAAAGATAGCCCACCTCACCCATACCTTACTGGAGTATTCAGTTTTCCCATTTCCTGCCCAGTTTTTGAATCACCCTGTATTTGGTTTTTATTATGTGGAAATTTCAAATAAAATAGTATAAAATACTTCTGCATTTTAAAAGTCTGTTGTACATGAATCTTTTTATGTCACAAATTCCCTTTTCAAAGCCACAAATAGTACAACTTTCAAGTGTCCATTTCATCATAGATACTTTTTTCCCTTTTTGTTTATATTTTTTTAACCTAAATCTTATTTAGCTAAAAAGTCAGAAGTTTGGATTTGTAACCTTTTTAAGGACAAGTATTTGGACCAAGACCCATATTTCAACCAGCTACCAGGGGTCTGATTTAGCATTAGGAACAAATTTAGCTAAATGGCGCAATTGTACAGACTATGTTGCCTTGGAGTGTGTGCTTGTGGTGAAATTATTTGATACTACAGTATAGATCAAGGGCGTATCCCTTCTCATCTCTAAATACAGATTTTGCCATGCTCATCATGGCTACATCCGGCTGGGATGTGCACTAGTGGCGCGCCTGTGCCTAGCCACACCAGATTTCTTCTTTTGCCACTCCATACACTATGAATGGGGCGTGTGTGCTTCTAAGACCTGTGCGGGATGAACCAGGCATGAATGCGCCTAGATGTAGCCACGGCAAGTGCGGCTACATTTGTTTGCCTGCAATTCATAAACTCAGAAAGATATTTTTAATACACTGGAGGCTATATACTGATTTATCTTTTTGTTTTCACTTATTCGAAGTCCTGCTCCTGCAAACCATCTTTAAAAAAAATAAATAAAAAAAAATAGATATGTATCTATGGAAAACACAATTTGCGGTACCTGATCCACTGTAAATTCTATTGTTGGGGTTGAGGAGCCCAGGACATGTTATAGAAAATGACTAGTTGACTGAAATGGTGTGGGAAAATATCACTAAGATGTATTCAAGTAATAACAGTCAGTGTCACAAGCCTATGTAATCTGGGAAAAGGGATATATGTATGTTACAATATACAGTCAATCATATCTGATTATTCTATTTTGAAAAACAAACCTGGTTTTGATGCTTTTGCAGCCTGCCAACACCTGACGATGGGGATTTAGACAGCAAGTACTCTGCTGCTTTGATGATGAACAAAGGAGGCTTGGAAGTTTCCAGGATGACTCATTTTGGAGTAATCAAACAAGGACAGAGTAAATCTCTGCAAATTTGCATTGAGTATGTATTTTCTGTAGCGCCAGCTGTTCTCTGCATAGAAACAAGAATGATTGTGGGGGTTTTTTTTGAGGGAGGGGGCACACGTTTTGAGATTAAAATTACTAATCTATGTAATGAAAAACTACATATGAACTGTTTATAGTATTTTTTGTGTGACTTTTCTGCTTTTGTTTGTTAGAAGTATTTATTCAGACAGAAAACTAGAATGAATATTTAAACCATTAGAATGATCCATAAAAATGCACAAGCCACTACATATGGAAATGGGGCCATTTGGCTGATAAGGAAGACTGAGAACATGAAATAAAAAGGTTATATCCAATGAGTTGTTTGATGTAGGGATGCAGATAGAAAAATAGGTAAAAGTAATTTTAAAATGCATTTTTTTAATTTAAGTTTCCTATGAGCCTGGGTGTCTGTCAACAATAGCCAAGTATTTTAATGTATTACAAGCTACAGATGTAATATTGTGTTATTTTCTAATATGTTTATCGGTTTGTTTAATTTCAGGAATAAGGGAAATAACACCCATTCATTGGTAGCTTGCAAAGTTGCAGGTTTGGAAAAAGAAAATAAATTCAAGTTTGAAATGTGTACTTCAGAACTTGATGTAGATAAAGACTTATCACCCTCCTTAAAATCACCCCATCCTTCATTGAAGCCCGAGCAGATGACACAATCCTTATGTAATGTAACCAGTGATAAACAAGATGAAAACGAAAGAGCTCTGCCTTCTAATTTAATGACGTCAAATGTTAGGAATTACCGCATGGGTTGTTATATGCCTTATCTAGGATACTATTCTAAATGCTTGAGTGGTTCTGCAGGAAATTATTTATATAAGAATACTTTAGAGGGTCCTCTGGGTGTTCATCCAGTGACAGATAATCACCAGACAACATACAATGGTCATTTGACATCAGGAAAAGTCTCTGCCTACAATGGATTCAGTGACTTGAATGGCAATCATGAGAAAACGCTTCAATCGTCAAATGCTGGCTTTAGTGAAGCAATGGTGATTCCTCCTGGGGAGAAGACCTTTATTGCAATCACTTGTGAAGCAAGGTATGTTTTCAGACGTTTGTTCACAGGCTTTTATATTTTTATTTAGTTATTGACAGCTTAATTGTTGCCTCTAGGTGCCATGGTCAGCACCTCACATTTGTATGGGTACAAATGCAAGCTTTTTTCTCCTGAATGTATTTAACAATCAAGCAAAATGTTGCTGTACAGTATACAAGAAATAAGTGTAAAGGTTATTATGAATCTGTGTGTTTTATGTATTTGTGATGTGTTTGTTTCACAATGAACATTTTATTTTCTCTTACGTTCTAGAGGATCCTGGGGACTCCAAAAGGACCATGGGATATAGAGGGGATCTGCAGGAGCTTGGGCACACTGAAAAGACTTTAACTGGGTGTGAACTGGCTCCTCCCTCTATGCCCCTCCTCCAGACCTCAGACTTTGTGCCCAGGACTGACTGGACACTCACTAGGGGAGCTCTCCTGAGTTTCTCTGGAAAAGACTTTTGTTAGGTTTTTTATTTTCAGGGAGTCCTGCTGGCTACAGGCTCCCTGCAGCGAGGGACTGAGGGGAGAGAAGTCAGACCTACTTCTACTTAGTTTAAGGGCTCTGCTTCTTAGGCTACTGGACACCATTAGCTCCAGAGGGTTCGATCACTTGGTGCGCCTAGCTGCTTGTTCCCGGAGCCGCACTGTCACCCCCCTCACAGAAGACAGAAGCCGGATGAGTATGCAGAAGGCAGAAAACTTCAGGACGGCAGAAGAGTTCAGTAACGAGGTACAGCACAGCGGTAGCGCTGCGCTCCATGCTCCCACACACTTCTCCAACGGCACTCACAGGGTGCAGGGCGCTAGTGGGGGGGCGCCCTGGGCAGCTGTTACTGAGGTCTGGGAAGCCGGCAGAAGCCTTTTCGGTGCCTCTGCACCGTTTTTCAGACTCCCGCCGGCATTTTCATTTTTCAAATTTGGCGGGCTGAAGCGTGCTGGGAAGGGGCGGAGCTTAGCCGCGCGGCTCACAGGCGCCATTTATCCTCAACACGCGGCTGCAGGAGACACTGGCCCGGGACCTCCAAAGCTCCACTAAAAGTAACGGGGAGCTAATCGGGGGAGGGGGGGGGGGGGGCACAGTTTTGTGGTGCATATTATTGTCCTTTAAGCAGCGCTTTTCACATATATGCTTTGGCGGGATATATGGGCGCTGGGATGTGAGCTGGCATACTCCCTCTGTGTTTCTCCTTCCGGGCTTACTTGTGGGCCTGTCCCCTAGCTGAGGCATTTTGTGTGTGTGTGTGTGTGTGTGTCGGTGGGTCGATACTCCGTGTCGACATGTCTGAGGCTGAATGTTATTCACCGGAGGAGGTTATTGGGGGAGCAGATGCGGGTCTGGAATTGGCTCTGTCGGCACAGCCGACACCTGATTTACTCACATTGTGAAGTACAATTAATACAAATGTGGCTACTTTGTCAAAGAGGTTAGATAAATCTGAGTCACAGACAAAGGTGTGGAAAAAATCCATGGAGGATGCTTTGTCTCAGCTGCAGATCCCATCGGGCCGTTTAATCAAGTGGTAGATACTGATACCGACACGGATTCTGATTCCGAGGTCGATTTCACTGAGGTTGCTTTGCATCCACGATTAGTTAAGAGTATTCAGTACATGATTGTGGCTATAAAAGATGTTTTACGCATTTCTGATGAAGCTGCGGTGCAGGAAACAAGGATTTGCTTGTTCAAAGGGAAAAAACCTGAGGTGAAGTTTCCCCCCTCTCATGAAATGAATACTCTTTGTGAAAAGGCTTGGGAGTCGCCGGACAAGAGGTGGCAGATTCCCAAGAGGATTTACATGGCGTATCCTTTCCCCCCTGATGACAGGGAAAAATGGGAGGCGTCTCCAAATGTTGACAAAGCTCTAACTCGTTTGTCTAAGAAGGCAGCTCTCAAGGATCCGGCGGATCGCAAACTGGAGACGTCTCTGAAGTCCATTTTCACTAATACGGGTGCATTGCTCAGACCTGCTGTGGCGTCGGTATGGGTGAGTAGTGCTATTGCTAAACGGGCTGAGAATTTAGCTGCTGATATGGATACCCTTGATAAAGATAATGTTATTTTGACTCTTGGTTATATCAAGGACGCTGCAGATTACCTTAAGGATGCGGGCGAGGGATGTTGGTCTCTTGGGATCAAGAGCCAATGCCATGACGATATCGGCCAGGAGGGTGCTGTGGATCCATCAATGGAATGCTTATGCCGACTCCAAGAGAGCTATGGAAGCTTTACCCTTCAAAGGTACTGTCTTGTTTGGGGACGGCTTGGCTGACTTGGTCTCTACTGCGGGTAAGTCCTCTTTTCTTCCCTATGTTACCACACAACAGAAAAAGGCACCACATCAGCAGATGCAGTCCTTTCGTCCAAATAAATACAGGCGTGGAGAAGGTTCGTCCTTCCTCGCTTTTGGTCCTCTCGTGTCAGGCGCCCAGGACCAAAAGTCCTCCCCTGCCTCTACCAAGTCCACCGCATGACGCTGGGGCTTCCCTGGGGGAGTCCGGACCGGTGGGGGCCCGTCTGCGGATCTTCAGTCAGGTCTGGATTCAATCAGGCCTGGATCCTTGGGTAATAGAGATTGTGTCTCAGGGATACAAGCTGGAGTTTCAGGAGGTGCCCCCACACCGGTTTTTCATTTCGGCCTTACCAGTGTCTCTTCCGGACAGGGAGGTGGTGCTGGCAGCGATACAAAAGTTGTGTCAACAGAGGGTCATTGTTCCCGTTCCCCCGTCCCAACGGGGGGAGGGGTTCTACTCGAGCCTCTTTGTTGTACTGAAACCGGACGGTTCGGTCAGACCGATTCTGAATCTGAAATCCCTCAATCCATACTTGAAAGTTTTCAAGTTCAAGATGGAATCTCTTCGAGCTGTGATTGCCAGCCTAGAACGGGGGGATTTTATGGCGTCAGTCGACATAAAGGATGCCTACTTACATGTCCTGATATATCCTCCGCATCATGCCTTCCTCAGGTTTGCGATACAGGATTCTCATTACCAATTTCAGATGTTGCCGTTTGGGCTTTCCACGGCCCCGAGGATTTTCACCAAGGTCATGGCAGAAATGATGGTTCTCCTTTGCAAGCAAGGGGTTACAATTATCCCGTACTTGGACGATCTCCTGATAAAGGCGAGGTCCAGGGAACGGTTGCTGAGAAGTGTGAATTTGTCACTGTCAGTTCTGCGTCAGCACAGTTGGGTGCTAAATTTGCCAAAATCTCAGTTGATTCCGACCACTCGGCTGCCTTTTCTGGGCATGATTCTGGACACGGAGTTACGGAGAGTATTTCTTCCAGAAGAAAAAGCTCTGGAACTGCAGACGATGGTCAGGGAACTTCTGAGGCCGACAAGTGTGTCGATCCATTACTGTTCTCGGGTTCTGGGGAAAATGGTTGCGGCGTATGAAGCCATTCCATTTGGCAGGTTTCATGCCCGGGTGTTTCAGTTGCTGAGCAAATGGTCTGGGTCTTACCTGCACATGCACCGGAAGATAAGTCTATCTCCCAGGGCCAGGATTTCTCTCCTGTGGTGGCTACAAAGTTCTCACCTCCTAGGAGGGCGCCGGTTCGGTAACCAGGACTGGGTACTTCTGACAACAGATGCAAGCCTCCGAGGCTGGGGCGCAGTCACCCAAGGAAGAAATTTCCAGGGGAAATGGTCGCTCCAGGAAGCTTATCTCCACATAAATGTTCTTGAGTTAAGAGCCATTTATAACGGCCTGCTGCAAGCAAGAAGCCTTCTTCAGGGTCGACCTGTCCTGGTACAGTCTGACAACATCACAGCGGTGGCGCATATAAACAATCAAGGCGGAACAAGGAGCAGGGCGGCTATGGCGGAGGCCACAAGAATCCTTCACTGGGCGGAAAAACACGTGAGCACCCTGTCAGCAGTCTTCCTTCCGGGAGTGGACAACTGGGAAGCAGATTTCCTCAGCAGACACGATCTCCATCCGGGAGAGTGGGCTCTTCACCAAGAGGTATTTGCAGAAGTGACGAAGCGTTGGGGAATTCCGCTGATCGACATGATGGCGTCTCGCCTCAACAAGAAGCTTCCGAGGTATTGTTCCAGGTCAAGGGACCCCCAAGCCAGTGCAGTGGACGCCCTGGTGACCTCCGTGGGTGTTCCAGTCGGTGTATGTGTTCCCTCCACTTCCTCTCATTCCAAAGGTACTGGGAATCATTTGACGAGAAAGGGTTCAGGCGATTCTCGTCGTTCCAGATTGGCCAAGAAGGGCCTGGTATCCGGATCTTCAGGAATTACTTGTGGAAGATCCTTGGCTGCTTCCTCTAAGAGAGGACTTGTTATTGCAGGGACCATGCATGTTTCCAGACTTACCGCGGCTGCGTTTGACGGCATGGAAGTTGAGCGCCAAATCTTAGCTCGTAAGGGTATTCCCGGGGAGGTCATTCCCACTCTCATTAAGGCTAGGAAGGAGGTTATGGCGAAACATTATCACCGTATTTGGAGAAAGTATGTTTCGTGGTGTGAGACTAAATCGGCTCCTGCGGAAGAATTTCACTTGGGTCGGTTTCTCCATTTTTTGCAGGCAGGCGTCGATGCAGGCCTGAAATTAGGCTCCATCAAAGTGCAGATTTCAACTTTATCTATTTTCTTTCAAAAGGAATTGGCTGTCCTCCCAGAGGTTCAGACTTTTGTGAAAGGAGTGATGCATATCCATCCTCCGTTTGTGCCTCCGGTGGCACCATGGGATCTTGAGGTGGTCTTGCAGTTTCTTATGTCTTCCTGGTTTGAACCTTTGCGTAAGGTTGAGTTGAAGTTTCTCACTTGGAATGTAGTCATGCTGTTGGCTCTGGCGTCTGCCAGGCGAGTGTCGAAGTTGGCAGCCTTATCTCATAAGAGCCCGTACTTGATTTTCCATTCGGATAGGGCGGAATTGAGGACTCACTAACAAAGTGTAAAATCTGCACAGAATACAATTTGTAATAATGGTTATATAATGTTTGTTTAACCAACATTTACGCTTACTACATACATGAATTCAGCAATGGGTTGGTGGTGCTCCCGGAAAATAGTTCTGTAAACTATAACAAGGGGTGTGGTCTTTTATAAGAGAAAAAAGACAAAGGCAGCTATATATCTTTTCCAAGGCACACTTATGAAAAAATTAATTAATAAATAAGATAATGAAATATAAGAAAATTAATACTTGACTTTTATGAGATATACTTAAAAAGAGAGGGAGAAGGCAAATATAAATGAATAATTTTTCAAAGCATAATTGCTACACTTTTGAGCGATAGGATTTAGATGAGCGAATTTATCTTTATTCCCTTAGTGGTCCAGAGATTTCCTTAAATAATAAGAATTTTATTGGGAATAGGGTAACTCCGTCAGGTGATCAAGCTCCCAGAGCGAAACGTACGTCCACTTCCGGTTCCGGTGTACGAACTTCCGGTCGCACGGACCGCGGACATCGGTTCCCGGCTCCAGGTTCAGCGTCCCCTCTCCCTGGCAGGACAACTCTTACCCACAGCTGCGGGACCCTTCGGCATTCACACTGTCCACCAATGCATGGAAGCATTAAGGTTTGATGCCGTATATCCAGCAATAATAATTACTTCATTTCCATCTCCTACCAGGGGGATTGCTATTATCTAGCATAATTTCATCAAATTAACCGCTTCACATACCTTTTGTAAACATTATCCACTGGGAATATTCATTGTGACATCAATACCCCATAAACTATATTCACTGCTCACTGTGAAATCAATACCTTATAAACATTGAAAATTTTGTCTCCTCCCATGAAAGCAGGTATATCTTTAGGATTGTTGAAGTATCTTTAATTTGTGATTTTGCTAAAATATGATATAACCACAGGATATCTGCTTTTGGGAACTAATGTTTATTGGAATTTTGTGTGCTTTGTCATGGCACTAAATTATATACACCCAGAATTGGGGATTAATCCCTGTTAGACAATTATATATAATCTCCTGTGTGTTTCTCGTTGCACTGAATTTTATGCATTTATTGGGGATCAATCCCTGTTAGATTATCATACTCTCACTGCCTGATTTCTCTTGCTCTCATTAGTATAACAATCAGCACAAATGTTGCTTAATGCTCTGTTCTTATACCAACAATAATTCAGGCATTTATGATATGCTCAAAATAAACAATGTGTATAAGTATCCGCACACTGGAATTGACTGCACAGATTGGAGATTTACCCACCTACGGTCAAACCGCACTGAGTATGCCCAATCTCGTCTGATCTTGGAAGCCATATACTGCAGGGCCTGGTCAGTACCCGGTTGGGAGACCACCAGGGAATACTAGGTACCGTAGGTATTTTACTCTCCAGTCATTTGTGTCCTTCCGATTTTCTGTGCAGATCCAGATATTTAATCTCTACTTTCACTTAATTGTGCTAGTCTGACAGGCTACAGCTGAACCCAACGGAGTTACCCTATTCCCAATAAAATTCTTATTATTTAAGGAAATCTCTGGACCACTAAGGGAATAAAGATAAATTCGCTCATCTAAATCCTATCGCTCAAAAGTGTAGCAATTATGCTTTGAAAAATTATTCATTTATATTTGCCTTCTCCCTCTCTTTTTAAGTATATCTCATAAAAGTCAAGTATTAATTTTCTTATATTTCATTATCTTATTTATTAATTAATTTTTTCATAAGTGTGCCCTGGAAAAGATATATAGCTGCCTTTGTCTTTTTTCTCTTATAAAAGACCACACCCCTTGGAATTGAGGACTCGTCAACAATTTCTGCCGAAGGTGGTTTCTTCGTTTCACATTAACCAACCTATTGTAGTACCCGTGGCTACGGATGCTGTGGCAGTTCCAAAGTCTCTGGATGTTGTGAGAGCGTTAAAAATCTACGTCGCTAGAACGGCTGTTGCCAGGAAGACAGAGGCGCTGTTTGTCCTGTATACTTCCAACAAGATTGGTCATCCTGCTTCTAAACAGACTATTGCACGCTGGATTTGTAGTACGATTCAGCAAGCTCATTCTTCGGCTGGGCTACCGGTGCCGAAGTCAGTAAAGGTCCATTCTACCAGGAAAGTGGGCTCCTCTTGGGCGGCTGCCCGAGGGGTTTCGGCACTTCAGCTTTGCCGAGCAGCTACGTGGTCGGGTTCAAACACCTTTGCTAAGTTGTTTACAAGTATGATACCCTGGCTGAGGAGGACCTCATGTTTGCTCAATCGGTGCTGCAGAGTCGTCCGCACTCTCCCGCCCGTGTTGGAGCTTTGGTATAGACCCCGTGGTCCTTTAGGAGTCCCCAGCATCCTCTAGGACGTAAGAGAAATTAGGATTTTAGTACCTACCAGTAAATCCTTTTCTCCTAGTCCGTAGAGGATGCTGGGCGCCCATCCCAGTGCGGACTGTTACTTGCAGTGTATTCTTGCTGGTTAAATTAGTTTATACACGGGTTGTGTATTTTTTGTTTTCAGCTTGTTGCTGTTGTTTCATGCTGTTATCTGGTTTACTGTTACTCCGGTTGTACGGTATGTTTGTGGTGTGGGCTGGTATATTTGTAGCCCTTAGTTTAAACAAAAATCCTTTCCTCGAAATGTCCGTCTCTCCTGGGCACAGTTCCTATAACTGAGGTCTGGAGGAGGGGCATAGAGGGAGGAGCCAGTTCACACCCAGTTAAAGTTTGTTCAGTGTGCCCAAGCTCCTGCGGATCCCATCTATACCCCATGGTCCTTTTGGAGTCCCCAGCATCCTCTACGGACTGGGAGAAAAGGATTTACCGGTAGGTACTAAAATCCTATTTTCTTTGTTACGCAAGTAACTTCATGACCACAAAACACCACTTTTGGAAGCACATTGGAATAAATAACTTAGACAGGGAAAATCGGGAAAGAAACGGTCTCAGATTTTGTCAAAGGTTACTACTGCATACATAAAATTTGATTCAGTTTTAAAGCTAGAGACAAGTAATAGATGTACTTTTTTTTTTTTTTAATACCATTTTTTTTTTTTCTTGTCCTCCACATACTTTGTTTAATATTCTTCTACATGAAGCAGATTTTGTTTAGGTAAGTGGCGCTGTCGTGTGCTTGGGCCCACTTTTCATCTATCATCTTGTTCCCACATTAAACCCCACTAGATGTAGAACTGATGTGGCAGGGTCTTTGAAGTATTGTCATTATTGTGAGGGTGTTTAGCACTGGGACTTATCCTAACCGGATGCTGGTAGTGAGGTAGTGTGTCATGCAGGGTCCTCATGGACGGCATGTGAGACAGCGGAGATGTCAACCATGACAGTGGGCAGCACTACCTAGTGTAATGGTGACCTGTGTTTGGGGTAGTTTGGTGTGTGTCTGCTAAATGGGCACAGACATGTTTGGAGACCATCGGATGACTGCCAGTATCCAATGGTAAGCCAGAGGGTATGCCTGGGCCAATCGGTGCGCGGTTGTGCCTTTAAAACTAGTCCAGCCCAGAGGGGAAACGCCAGTGAAACAAGTAACTACTCCTGGAAGTTGCTTGTTACTGTGCTCCCTGCTGTGGTCTTTGGTTCAGTGTTGGTGCCTAAGGAACATTTGTTAGCATTGTGCTCTGCTAGCGTTGGTTGCATTCCTGTCCACTCAGCCTATAGTGTATGTCTCTGTCATTACCCCTGGTGACCACGTCTGGTCGGGAGACATTGTGTATAGCTGGAATTGCATCCTGTATAGCAACTGCTCCACATCTCTGTATATATTCTGTTCAGATGGAACTGCCGCGCACCTCAATATATCCTGGTCAGCTGGAAGTGCTCTGTATCTCCGTATATCCTGTTCAGCTGGAACTCCTCCGTATCTCAGTATATCTTGCATAACTGGAACTGGTCCGCATCTCAATCTATCCTGTATAGCTGGAACCGCTCCATGTCTCAGCTCATCTAATACAGCTGCTACTATCCCACGTTCTAGCATATCTAATTTAGCTGGCTCTGCACTGTGATCCAGCACAACTGGTGAAGCTGGTATCGCTCTACTTCCCAGCAACTAGTACATCATCTCAGCGCTTACATAGTGTACCATGCGCCTAATGCTTACCCGATTCTAGATCCCATGCTCACTTAAGGGCCCAACACACTGAGAGATTTAAGCAATTTGCACGATTAAGGATATGAGCGATGAGCGATTTTTCAGGTAGTTTTTAGTAACCATTTTGAGCATACACATATTGCATACAAATTGGCTTGCAATGATAAACCAACAATGAACGACTGCGGGGATGCGCATCATTCATCGACACTGCCTCCACACTGAACAATATGAACGATAAATCATTAATTTTTGGCCGATATCTTTCTTAAATATCTACAAATGTGTAGGGCCCTTTACTGTTTGTGTCTTCAGGCCTCCTGCATCTCCTAGTACGTACTCCCCAACCTCCGTGTGTACATGAGAAGGAATTATATTCAACCTCCTCGCCTCATTTCATACCATTAGTGAATCCTCTATTAATCCTCCCACCCGACAAAAACTCTTCAAGATCTGACAAGTAGGATTCTTTGGCCCTACAGCATTTTGGAAGTTTCACGATTTGTCCGATTATTTCCTACAAAAAGTGCTAGATCTATATATTTTCAGCAGTCTTCATGCTAATGGAGAACTTTCTTTAGCTCTCCATATCATAAAACTTTTTACGAAGGCGGCATTTTGAAAACTTGGAAATCTTGAGAAGCGGCATTGATAGACACTTGGAGACCAATAATCAAGTTTAAGAAACGTGGGGTGTGAGATGACAAGAAGGTATTTCTAAGTGTCAGTCATGCATGAAAAGAGAATACACTTACTGATGTGTGTTCTACAGTAACAGGTTATTCAGAAATTCCAACGGATGCGGTATGATATACCGGAAGAGGGGATGCCGGCTGTCAGTATAGCGGCATCGCATTTGGTGGCCGCGAGTCCCCTCACGCCGGGATCCCGACAGCTGGCATTTTAACTGCATCCCATTCCAACAACCACCATCTTTCTGAGAAATTCTCATTTGTGGGGACAAATGAGATTATTGTAAAAGTAAATTTAGTGTATTTTAGACCTTTTTGCTTTATTTGCTGAAATTACAGAAAATCCTAACCATGTTTTATTCCTTATCTTATTAATATATTAAGTTGGTTTATTTTATTTATTATCATTGTCTTTATTTTATTATATTAAGTTGGTTTATTTTATTTATTATCATTAATTGTCTTTATTTTATTATATAATATTTGCTGCCATTTTAGCTATTGTATTTATATAGTTTGTTTCTGAACCATCGTAATGTTTTCACCCCACTTATTTATTTATTTTGCTTTTGCTGTGTGTTTTGTATAGATGGTTAAATAATACTAAATATCATGTTACCTTTGCAACCAGAAACAGTTGCTGAGGCCAAGAGTGCTTGTGCACCAAGCACACAATCTCTTCCCTTCCCTTGTTAAAAAGGGGAGGTACTCGATATACCGACTGTCAGGATCCTGGCGCTCAGCATACTGGTGCTCACCCCGCTGCCGGCATTCCGGAGGTCGGGATCCCGGGAGCCAGTCATACTACACCCGTTAAAAAGATGCTGATATACATGTCCAGTCTGTTACAGGCTGATAGTGAAATAGACAGCCCTCAAAGGGCCTAATCCGTTATAGCTCTTGTTGCTTTATAATAACAGCCACTGAATATGCCTTGTTGATCATTATTATTATTATTTATTATTATTATTATTATATATAATTTTTTTTTGTAAGCCGAAAAGTGCCTTTTTCTGCAGCGGGGTACACTGGGGTTCCACAGGGATAACATTGGGGGTGTAGAGTTGGATCTTGATCCGAGGCACCAATAGGCTAAAAGCTTTGACTGTTCCCAAGATGCACAGCGCGGCGTCCTCTATAACCCTGCCTCCGTGCACAGGAGCTCTGTTTGTTAGTTGGTGCCTGCAGTGCAGGCTAACAGGAAGGGCTGCGCTGGGCAGGCCCGAAAAGAGCTTTCAAGTGAAGAAAGAAGACTTCAGAGCCGTAGCATAGGCACTTAAAAGTGCTATGTGTAATTCTGACCCATCATTCTGCGGCTCCCTTACCTCCCAGCGGCGCTGTACACTCCCGCTCCCTGGTTGCCGGGTAACTACAGCGGAGGCTCCGGTTCTCTCATAAGGGCACACACACACACAACCGCTGCTCTCTGGGATTGCATGGCCGCTGAAAGGAGGAGGTAAGGGGGTACCCTAGGTGGGACCCGCTGCGATCCGGCGTGGTCCTTGGGAGGCGGGCCGCGCGTGCTGGCGTGGACACTGTGGCCGTGCAGGGACTCCACTAGACCACCAGGGCATGGGCACAGTTTGGATTTTTGCAAAAAGTCAGTTTCTTTAAGGCCCACATTACCGGTGGTGAAGTCCAGCAAGGGGATCTGGCTCTGACCTGTAGCCCCAGCCCAAGAGCGCCATTTACTGCAAATGTTCCCACCCTGGAGCTGCATCGCTCTCTCTCCCTCACTCCCTGCTGATCTGGGACTGCTGGGCAATGCCTCCTCTGTAATGCCGCCTGCATCATCAGCGCTGTGCATTTACAGGACACTTAAGTATTCTACATGTCTTTAGACAGTGTTGGTTAAGAACAAGTGCACTTTGTCAGGGTTATTTAGTACAAGTACCCTGTGATATATACATCCAGTGTTTACTGTGCATTGCTATATCTGTATACCTAATTAGCTTTACTTGTGTAGTGCAGTTACTACAGTATTGCTCGTCAAGTGCAGTTTTATTGTTATCTGTGATAATTTCTGCATTGTACATGTGACTGTGTGTGTGTACCAGTAGCTGCTGTATGATTTGCATTCCATGTGTCTCACATCTACTGCTATCCCTATATTCTGTACCCTGAAGGGTGTTATGTGCGTCAGGGTTTCTCTAACGTCCTAGTGGATGCTGGGGACTCCGTCAGGACCATGGGGTATAGCGGCTCCGCAGGAGACAGGGCACAAAAAGTAAGCTTTTAGGATCACATGGTGTGTACTGGCTCCTCCCCCTATGACCCTCCTCCAAGCCTCAGTTAGGTTTTTGTGCCCGTCCGAGCAGGGTGCAATCTAGGTGGCTCTCTTAAAGAGTTGCTTAGAAAAAGTTTTTAGGTTCTTTATTTTCAGTGAGTCCTGCTGGCAACAGGCTCACTGCTACGAGGGACTTAGGGGAGAGAAGTGAACTCACCTGCGTGCAGGATGGATTGGCTTCTTAGGCTACTGGACACCATTAGCTCCAGAGGGAGTCGGAACACAGGTCTCGCCCTGGGGTTCGTCCCGGAGCCGCGCCGCCGACCCCCCTTGCAGATGCTGAAGATTGAAGAGGTCCGGAACCAGGCGGCAGAAGACTTTCAGTCTTCATCAGGTAGCGCACAGCACTGCAGCTGTGCGCCATTGTTGTCAGCACACTTCACACAGCGGTCACGGAGGGTGCAGGGCGCGGGGGGGGGGCGCCCTGGGCAGCAATGTATAATACCTGTATGGCGAAAAATACATCACATATAGCCCTTGAGGCTATATGGATGTATTTAACCCCTGCCAGATATCACAAACTCCGGAGAAGAAGCCCGCCGAAAAGGGGGCGGGGCCTATTCTCCTCAGCACACAGCGCCATTTTCCCTCACAGAAATGCTGGTGGGAAGGCTCCCATGCTCTCCCCTGCACTGCACTACAGAAACAGGGTTAAAACAGAGAGGGGGGGCACTGATTTGGCGATATGAATATATATTAAAATGCTATAAGGGAGGAACACTTATATAAAGGTTGTCCCTGTATAATTATAGCGTTTTGGTGTGTGCTGGCAAACTCTCCCTCTGTCTCCCCAAAGGGCTAGTGGGTCCTGTCCTCTATCAGAGCATTCCCTATGTGTGTGCTGTATGTCGGTACGTGTGTGTCGACATGTATGAGGAAAATGTTGGTGAGGAGGCGGAGCAAATTGCCTGTAATGGTGATGTCACTCTCTAGGGAGTCGACACCGGAATGGATGGCTTATTTATGGAATTACGTGATAATGTCAACACGCTGCAAGCCGGTTGACGACATGAGACGGCCGGCGATCAAATTAGTACCTGTCCAGGCGTCTCAAACACCGTCAGGGGCTGTAAAACGCCCATTTACCTCAGTCGGTCGACACAGACCCAGACACGGACACTGATTTCAGTGTCGACGGTGAAGAAACAAACGTATTTTCCTTTAGGGCCACACGTTAAGGGCAATGAAGGAGGTGTTACATATTTCTGATACTACAAGTACCACAAAAAAGGGTATTATGTGGGATGTGAAAAAACTACCTGTAGTTTTTCCTGAATCAGATAAATTAAATGAAGTGTGTGATGATGCGTGGGTTTCCCCCGATAGAAAATTATTGGCGGTATACCCTTTCCCGCCAGAAGTTAGGGCGCGTTGGGAAACACCCCTTAGGGTGGATAAGGCGCTCACATGCTTATCAGAACAAGTGGCGGTACCATCTACAGATAGGGCCGTACTTAAGGAGCCAGCTGATAGGAGGCTGGAAAATATCCTAAAAAGTATACACACACATGCTGGTGTTATACTGCGACCAGCGATCGCCTCAGCCTGGATGTGCAGAGCTGAGGTGGCTTGGTCGGATTCCCTGACTAAAAATATTGATACCCTTGACAGGGACAGTATTTTATTGACTATAGAGCATTTAAAGGATGCATTTCTATATATGCGAGATGCGCAGAGAGATATTTGCACTCTGGCATCAAGAGTAAATGCGATGTCCATATCTGCAAGAAGATGTTTATGGACACGACAGTGGTCAGGTGATGCAGATTCCAAACGACACAAAGATGTATTGCCGTATAAAGGGGAGGAGTTATTTGGGGTCGGTCCATGGGACCTGGTGGCCACGGCAACTGCTGGAAAATCCACCGTTTTTTACCCTAAGTCACATCTCTGCAGAAAAAGACACCGTCTTTTCAGCCTCAGTCCTTTCGTCCCTATAAGAGTCATATCTGCCCAGGGATAGAGGAAAGGGAAGAAGACTGCAGCAGGCAGCCCATTCCCAGGAACAGAAGCCCTCCACCGCTTCTACCAAGTTCTCAGCATGACGCTAGGACCGTACAGGACCCCTGGATCCTACAAGTAGTATCCAAGGGGTACAGATTGGAATGTCGAGACGTTTCCCCCTCGCAGGTTCCTGTAGTCTGCTGTACCAATGTCTCCCTCCGACAGGGAGGCAGTATTGAAAACAATTCACAAGCTGTATTCCCAGCAGGTGATAATAAAATTACCCCTCCTACAACAGGGAAAGGGGTATTATTCCACACTATATTGTGGTACTGAAGCCAGAAGGCTAGGTGAGACCTATTCTAAATCTGAAATATTTGAACACTTACAAAGGTTCAAATCCAGATGGAGTCACTCAGAGCAGTGATAGCGAACCGGGAAGAAGGGGACTATATGGTGTCCCGGGACATCAGGGATGCTTACCTCCATGTCCCAAAATTTGCCTTTCTCACCAAGGGTATCTCAGGTTCGTGGTACAGAACTGTCACTATCAGTTTCAGACGATGCCGTTGGATTGTCCAAGGCACCCCGGGTCCTTACCAAGGTAATGACCGAAATGAGGATTCGTCTTCAAAGAAAATGGACGACCTCCTGATAAGAACAAGGTCCAGAGAACAGTTGGAGGTCGGAGTAGCACTATCTCAAGTAGTTCTACGACAACACGGGTGGATTCTAAATATTCCAAAACCGCAGTTGTTCCGACGACACGTCTGCTGGTCCTAGGGATGATTCTGGACACAGTCCAGAAAAAGGTGTTTCTCCCAGAGGAGAAAGCCAGGGAGTTATCCGAGCTAATCGGGATCCTCCTAAAACCAGGAAAAGTGTCAGTGCATCATTGCACAAGAGTCCTGGTAAAAATGGTGGCTTATTACGAAGCGATTCCATTCGGCAGATTTCACGCAAGAACTCTTCAGTGGGATCTGCTGGACAAATGGTCCGGATCGCATCTTCAGATGCATCAGCGGATAACCCTATATCCAAGGACAAGGGTGTCTCTCCTGTGGTGATTACAGAGTGCTCATCTTCTAGAGGGCCGTAGATTCGGCATTCAGGATTGGATGCTGGTGACCACGGAGGCCAGCCTGAGAGGCTGGGGAGCAGTCACACAGGGAAAAAATTTCCAGGGAGTGTGATCAAGTCTGGAGAATTCTCTCCACATAAATATACTGGAGCTAAGAGCAAATTTATAATGCTCTAAACTTAGCAAGACCTCTGCTTCAAGGTCAGCCGGTATTGATCCAGTGGGATAACATCACGGCAGTCGCCCACGTAAACAGAAAGGGCGGCACAAGAAGCAGGAGGGCAGTGGCAAAACTGCAAGGATTTTTCGCTAGGCGGAAAATCATGTGATAGCACTGTCAGCAGTGTTCATTCCGGGAGTGGACGACTGGGAAGCAGACTTCCTCAGCAGGCACGACCTCCACCCGGGAGAGTGGGAACTTCATAGGGAAGTTTTCCGCATGATTGTGAACCGTTGGGAAAGACCAAAGGTGGACATGATGGCGTCCCGCCCGAACAAAAAACGGGACAGGTATTGCGCCAGGTCACGAGACCTTCAGGCGATAGCTGTGGATGTCCTGGTAACACCGTGGGTGTAACAGTCGGTGTATGTGTTCCCTCCTCTGCTTCTCATAACCAAGGTATTGAGAATTATAAGACGTAGAGGAGTAAGAACTATACTCGTGGCTCCGGATTGGCCAAGAGGGACTTGGTACCCGGAACTTCAAGAGATGCTCATAGAGGACTAATGGCCTCAGGAGCTAAGAAGGGACTTGCTTCACCAAGTACCATGTCTGTTCCAAGACTTACCGCGGCTGCGTTTTCGGCATGGCGGTTGAACGCCGGATTCTAAGGGAAAAGGCATTCCGGAAGAGGTCATACCTACCCTGGTCAAAGCCAGGAAGGAGGTGACCGCACAACGTTATCACCACATGTGGTGAAAATATGTTGCGTGGGTGAGGCCAGGAAGGCCCCACGAAGAAATTTCAACTAGGTCGATTTCTGCACTTCCTGAAAACAGGAGTGTCTATGAGCCTCAAATTGGGGTCCATTAAGGTTCAAGTTTCGGCCCTGTAGATTTTCTTCCAGAAAGAATTGGCTTCAGTTCCTGAAGTCCAGACATTGTCAAGGGAGTATTGCATATACAGCCCCTTTTGTGCCTCCAGTGGCACCGTGGGATCTCAAAGTAGTGTTGGGATTCCTCAAATCATATTGGTTTGAACCGCTCAAATCTGTGGATTTGAAATATCTCACATGGAAAGTGACCATGCTGTTGGCCCTGGCCTCGGCCAGGCGATTGTCAGAATTGGCGGCTTTGTCTTACAAAAGCCCATATTTGATTTTCCATTCGGACGGGGTAGAACTGGGACTCGTCCCCAGTTTCTTCCTAAGGTGGTGTCAGCGTTTCACCTGAAACAACCTATTGTGGTGCCTGCGGCTACTAGGGACTTGGAGGACTCCAAGTTGCTAGACGTTGTCAGGGCCCTGAAAATAAATATATATATATATATATATATATATATAATTCCAGGACGGCTGGAGTCAGAAAGTCTGACTTGCTGTTTATATTGTATGCACCCAAAAAGCTGGGTGCTCCTGCTTCTAAGCAGACTATTGCTCGTTGGATTTGTAGTACAATTCAACTTGCACATTCTGTGGCAGGCCTGCCACAGCCAAAATCTGTAAATGCCCATTCCACAAGGAAGGTGGGCTCATCTTGGGCGGCTGCCCGAGGGGTCTCGGCTTTACAACTTTGCCGAGCAGCTACGTGGTCAGGCGGGAACACGTTTGTAAAATTCTACAAATTTGATACCCTGGCTGAGGAGGACCTGGAGTTCTCTCATTCGGTGCTGCAGAGTCATCCGCACTCTCCCGCCCGTTTGGGAGCTTTGGTATAATCCCCATGGTCCTGACGGAGTCCCCAGCATCCACTAGGACGTTAGAGAAAATAAGATTTTACTTACCGATAAATCTATTTCTCATAGTCCGTAGTGGATGCTGGGCGCCCATCCCAAGTGCGGATTGTCTGCATTACTTGTACATAATTATTGTTACAAAAATCGGGTTATTATTGTTGTGGGCCATCTTTTCAGAGGCTCCTTCGTTGTTATCATACTGTTAACTGGGTTCAAATCACAGGTTGTACGGTGTGATTGGTGTGGCTGGTATGAGTCTTACCCGGGATTCAAGATCCTTCCTTATTGTGTACGCTCGTCCGGGCACAGTACCTAACTGAGGCTTGGAGGAGGGTCATAGGGGGAGGAGCCAGTACACACCATGTGATCCTAAAAGCTTACTTTTTGTGCCCTGTCTCCTGCGGAGCCGCTATACCCCATGGTCCTGACGGAGTCCCCAGCATCCACTACGGACTATGAGAAATAGATTTATCGGTAAGTAAAATCTTATTTTTCATATAATATAGTGGTTTTCACAGGATATACTTTTTTTGGTATTTTCTCTGTGTTTTACAGTCACCATTTACCTCTTAAATCCTCCGTGAGTGCTCTGCCTGTAGTCACACTATCCGGGGGGATTTTTGTTAGGTAATCTGTCTGCTTTTATTGTACTATTCCACCCTACAGTAATGCTTTCATATAATGTTAGCTCGTCAGGGTGAGGGTTCGGTGGCAGACCCTACGTCTGGCAGTGTTCATGCCCTGGATGTCTGAGGAAAATATTGCAGCTGAGGGTTCAGGTGCTGGGGGCTGTGTACCCCTTAGTCAGTTCCCTATGTCGGGGGTAACTACTGACCCACAGTGGGCTACATTCTCTAATTTACTGACTACGCTGGTAACTAGATTTGCGCCCCCTATGGGACATCCATTACAGCCACTTATTGTCCCTGCTGTTAATCCACCATTGGCAGATGCTCTGTCCTCTCAGAGCAATTAAATCCGTCTTTGGCCAAGCAAAATCCTAACCCTTGCCGGCTAAGACCAAATTGTCCTCTAAGCGGGTCCTTACATCCTCACAGTCCACTCATGTTACAGATCCACTCATGTTACAGATACTTCATCGGATAAAGATTGCACATAAACTGATCCCTCAGACACTGACACAGATGCTTCTGATGGGGAATCCCTGACTCAAGTGGCTGTTCCTGACCTCTTGGAGGTTATACGGCTGATTTTTCAAATTGATGATGATGAAGAACCCCCAGCTGCCTCTAAGAAACCAGGTAAGTTTAAGCGTCGGAAGGTTACTATATTAGTTTTACCACATCCTGACCATTTAGTTGACATACGTCAGGAATCCTGGGAATATCCAGGAAAGAAATTCTCTAAGAAAATGCTGTCTCGTTATCCCCTCGCTGCAGAGTTAAGCAAAAATTAGGAAGCCGCTGCCAGTGGACTCGCAAGTCGCATGTCTGGTGGTATTATCTGCTCTGCCTGTCACTACCGTCACCTCTCTGAAGGAACCGACGGATAAGCATGTGGAGGGTTGCTTGAAGTCCATTTACACTCTGGCTGGAGCTGTGCATAGGCCTTCTATTCCGGCTTCTTGGGCTGCTAAAGCTATGGAGGCCTGGGTTCCCGGAAGTAGAAGCAGGATTACCGTCTAATTTTCCTGGTAATGCAAAACAGTGTCTTTCATACATTGTTACAGCATCTCATTATATTCAGGAGGCTCGCCGGATCCTCTGGTTGCGGTCCTGGTCGGTAGATCTGGACTCGAAAAAGACCTTGGAGGTTATCCCTTTTAAGGGAAACATTCTTTTTGGGGAAGATCTCAACAAGATTGTCACTGACTTAGTGTCTGCTAAGACTGCATGTCTGCCTAGTACTACTCCTTCGGCCCCGAAGGCTAGGAGTACTTCATTTGTTCCTTTCGACCTCCAGGTAAAGCAAAGGGTCAGGCGTACCCGAAACAGGCTTGCACTTAAAAACCTAAACATGCCTGGGGTGCCAGTCAGCCTGCTGCCAAAACAGACAAGCCTGCTGCATGACTGGGTGGGCCTCCCTCTGGGGGATCCCAGGGTGGGAGGCTGACGTCTACTGTTTGCTCAGGTATGGCTACAGACCACTTCGGACGCCTGGGTAAGAGAAGTCGTCACTCAAGGATACGCCATCTCTTTCAAGAAACGTCCCCCTCACCAGTTTTGCTCAACAAACTTACCTTTTGGATCCGGTGAAAGCAAGGACTCTCCATCTGGTGGTGCAATCCCTCCTGGACACAGGAGCTTTAGTGCCGGTGCCTCTGGCTCAGAGAGGCAGGGGGTACTATTCAACTCTGTTCCTAGTTCCGAAACCGAATGGATCTTCTCTGCCCATTCTCAACCTCAAGTCTTTGAACAAGTTTGTGAAAGTCTCCAAATTCCTTATGGAAACTCTTCGCTCTATTGTTCTGGCCTTGGAGCCCAAGGACTACATGGTATCCCTGGACAAACAGGATGCTTACCTGCATATACCTATTGCAGTGTTGCATCAGCAATACCTGTGGTTTGCTATTGGCAACCGACCTTTTCAATTCCAGGCCTTGCCGTTTGGTCTGACCTCGGCTCCTCGTGTTTTCACCAAGGTCATGACGGCCCTACTCTGCCATCAGGGTATCGGGATCCTGCCGTATCAGGACAACTTGTTGATCCTGGCGAATTCTCCAGAGGTTCTCCTTCGTCATCTGGAACTGACCAATTCTGGTCCAATTCCTGCAAGCCCACGGGTGGCTCATCAACTGGAAGAAATTTTCCCTGGCCCCTGCTCAGAGCATGGTGCACCTGGGAGCACTGTTGGACACCCACAACCAGCAGTTGTTTTTGTCTCCGTAAAAGATCCTGAAACTTCAGGACAAGATAAGATGCAAGTACTAGGCCTCATGGAGTCGACTTTCGACATGGTGGAGTGCGCTCGGGTTCATTCCCGCTTTCTACAGAGGTTAATTCTCTCCGAGTGGGACGGCCTGCCTCACCGGATGAGGTCTCGCATGATATCCTTGACTCCGGAGGTCCGTCTGTCACTGACTTGGTGGCTGCAGGACCAACAACTGAGCAGGGGTCGTCCATTCTGGATTTCCAACTGGGACCTTCTGACGACTGATGCCAGTCTTCGGGGTTGGGGCGCGGTGTTAGAGCAACACTCTCTTCAGGGTTGGTGGAACAGGGAGGAACTCTCCTCCCGATAAACATTCTGGAATTGCGGGCAGTGTTCAATGCCTTGACACTGGCCCTGCCTCTAGTACAGAACAGGCCTGTTCAAGTGCAGTCTGACAACGCCACCACGGTGACGTACATAAATCATCAAGGCGGCACCCCGAAGCCGCAAAAAAGCCATGATGGAAGTGTCAAAGATTCTTCGTTGGGCGGAACGCCATCTGCCAGCAATATCTGCAGTGTTCATTCCAGGGTTCCTGAACTGGGAAGCGTACGTCGTCAGGACGTACACGCCGGAGAGTGGAGCCTTCATCCGGAGGTCTTTCAACTCCTCATGGAACAGTGGGGTCTACCAGATGTAGACCTGATGGCGTCTCGACACAATCACAAAGTTCCAGTCTTCGGAGCAAGGACAAGGGATCCTCCAGCAGCGTTCGTGGACGCATTGGCAATTCCATGGAACTTTTAACTGCCGTACGTGTTCCCTCTGGTGTTACTCCTGCCCAGGGTAATACGGAAGTTCAAGCAAGGAGGAGGACTACTAATTCTAATCGCTCTGGCGTGGCCCAGATGCCATTGGTTCTCAGACCTGCAGGGTCTATCAATAGAGTCCTCTTCTGCTTCCGCAGCGCCCAGACTTCCTCGTTCAGGACCCTTGTGTCTACCAGGATTTGGACTGGCTGGCTTTGACGGCATGGCTATTGAAGCTTCCGTACTGAGGGCCAAAGGGTTTTCTGAGGCGGTCATTCAAACTATGTTGAAGGCCCGTAAACCGGCTTCTGCTCGGATTTATCATAGGGTCTAGAATTCTTACTTCGCCTGGTGTGCGACTAACAATTATGATGCATGCAAGTTCAGTACTGCCAAACTTTTGGCTTTCCTGCAACAGGGCCTGGGCTTAGGCCTTCGTCTGGCCTCCATCAAGGTTCATATTTCTGCCTTGTTAATATGGTTTCAGAGAACAATTGCGACTCTGCCTGATGTTCATACATTCACTCAGGGTGTTTTGCAGATTCAGCCTCCCTATGTCCTGCCTGTGGCTCCTTGGGATTTGTCGGTTGTTCTGGATGCCTTACAAGAGTCTCCGTTTGAACCTCTTGAGTCTGTGGACCTTAAGTGGCTTACTCTTAAGGTCTTGTTCTTGGTGGCTTATTGCATCTCCTAGACGGGTTTCAGACTTGGGTGCCTTGTCTTGTCTGTCACCCTTTCTAATTTTTCACCGTGACCGTGCGGTTCTTAGAACTCGCCCTGGTTATCTGCCTAAGGTGGTGTCATCTTTCCACCTTTTAATCAAGAGATTGTGGTTCTGGCCTTTAGCTCTCCAGGTTTATCCTCCAAAGAGCGGTCTTTGGATGTGGTATGGGCTCTCCGTATTTATGTGAAGAGGACAGCTTCTCTTAGGAGATCTGATTCCCTCTTTGTCCATTCTGGTTTTCACAAACCTGGCTGGCCTGCTAACAAGCAGACCTTGGCCAGATGGATTAGAATGGTGATTGCACATGCTTATGCACAGGCTGGCCTTCCAGCTCCTGCTACCATCAAAGCCCATTCTACGGAGTCTGTTGGACCTTCTTGGGCGGCCTGCCATGGTGTGACCCATGAACAATTGTGCAAGGCGGCTACATGGTCCTCAGTGAACACATTTATAAGGTTCTATGCCCTCGATACTTCCACCTCCCAGGATGCCTCCTTTTGGACGGCGGGTTCTTGTGCCTGCTACAGTGCATCCCCTCCCATGAGGAACTGCGTTATGACATCCCCGATGTTATCTTTGTGGAACCCCAGTGTACCCCGCTGCAGAAAAGGAGATTTATGGTAAGAACTTACCTTTGTTAAATCTTTCTGCGAGGTACACTGGGTTCCACAGGGCGCCCACCCTGATGCACTTAGCTTCTTTTGGGTTTGTATGGCATTAGCCGCTGATACACCACATTCTCACGACAGGAGAAGGTATGTGGCTACTAACGGTTGTCGCCTTTTACCTGCTACTGCATTGGACTGGTTAACAAAACTGAGCTCCTGTGCACGGAGGCGGGGTTATAGAGGAGGCGGCGGCGCTGTGCATCTTGGGAACAGTCAAAGCTTTTAGCCTATTGGTGCCTCGGATCAAGATCCAACACTACACCCCCAATGTTATCCCTGTGGAACCCAGTGTACCTTGCAGAAAGACCTTTAACAAAGGTAAGTTCTTACCATAATTCTCCTTATTTTAAGGTCTGATTTCTTTTATTTTTTTTTATCACCAGTTTTTTTTTGGGCTGTCCAGTCAGCGCGGTTTTTTTTTTTTTTTTTTAAATTCTTTCAGAAAAATTGTTTTTGTGCAAAAACACACTGGTCCGGGAATTTTCGCTGATCCTTTGTGTTTTCCGCGGCTGCGATTGTGGGGAAAAAATGTTTAATGTCACAGATTTGGCAATCCCCATTAAGTGCTATCCAATTAGCCCCAGCAGAAGAGGTAATTAGCCATGGTAATTCAGCCCACGGCTAATAGGATACCACCCTAAGCGTTACAGGACACATTTTTCTGCACACCTTGTCCTCATACTGTGAATAAATTATGTAAAACTTTTGGTGTCGATCACAATCCTAAGGCATGCAAGCCTTAGGATTGTGACCCACACCATCCGTACCAAAAGTTCTACAGGCATGTCCAATTATATAACTTTCTGCAGCGGGGTACACCCTGTTCTACAGGGAATACATCGGGGTGTAGAGGTGGATCTTGATCCAGAGGCACCAACAGGCTAAAGCTTTAGACTGTCCCAGGATGCATTGCGGGGCCTCCTCTATAACCCCGCCTCCAGGCACTGCGAGCTCAGTTTTAGAGTTGGTGCCTGCATGAAGCAGGTCACTTAACAGGGGGGCTGCGCTAGGCAGTCCTGAAGAAGCTTTTTAGAAGACTTCAAGGACTGCAGCACTTCATATGTCAGTGTGAAATACTGTGCTGCGGCTCTATCACCTTCCCAGTGGCGGTGCATACTCCCGCTGGCTCTGTTCCCGGGTACTTGCGGCGGAGACGCTCCTGTTCCTAGGCACACGATTGCAGACGCTCTCCTGGATCGCGTGGCTGCTACTGAGGTGGTGAGAGGGTCCACCTGGCGGGACCCGCCGTTAAATCACGTTCTGGTCGCGGTTTAATGAGACTTACCGCGACGCTGGCGTGGACACTGTGACAGAGCAGGGACCCCACTATATCCAGCAGGGCATGGGAGCACAGGTCGGATTTTAAAATAACCACTTTAATAAGGCTCCATAGTACCCGGTGGTGAGGACCAGCATAGGGGAAAAGGCGCTTACCCCGCTCCCGGCGCCATCTACTGCTGGTGGTCCCACTCTGGAGCTGCCTTACACTCTCCCTCACTCCCTGACTGAGATGCTGGGCACCATCTTCTCACAGTAGCTGCGACAGAACTCCGGGACTGCAGGGCAAGGTCTCCTCTGTATATCCGCCTGATTAATCAGCGCAGTGATTTTACAGACCCTTAAGTATTCTACATGTCATTTTAAGACCGTGTTAGTGAAGAAAAAGTGTACCTCTGCCAGAATATATTGTATGAGTATTCTGATATATACATTCCGAGCCCGTACCGCGCATTGTTTGTTTGTTTCTCTCTCTCTCTATAGATAGATAGATAGAGATATATATATATATATATATATATATATATATATATATAGAGAGAGAGAGAGATATGACACTCACTTTTTCCCAAGAGAAAAAAGACCAGCACTCACATTTTTGATGAAAGAAAAAAGGGGTCTATTCCTTACAAGCCATCCATCTGGATATGACCCTGGTGCTACAGCATATCCAGATGGATGGCTTGTAAGGAATAAACCCCTTTTCTCTGACGTCCTAGTGGATGCTGGGAACTCCGTAAGGACCATGGGGAATAGCGGCTCCGCAGGAGACTGGGCACAAAAGTAAAAGCTTTAGGACTACCTGGTGTGCACTGGCTCCTCCCCCTATGACCCTCCTCCAAGCCTCAGTTAGATTTTTGTGCCCGAACGAGAAGGGTGCACACTAGGTGGCTCTCCTGAGCTGCTTAGTGAAAAAGTTTAAGTATAGGTTTTTTATTTTCAGTGAGTCCTGCTGGCAACAGGTTCACTGCACCGAGGGACTAAGGGGAGAAGAAGCGAACTCACCTGCGTGCAGAGTGGATTGGGCTTCTTAGGCTACTGGACATTAGCTCCAGAGGGACGATCACAGGCCCAGCCATGGATGGGTCCCAGAGCCGCGCCGCCGGCCCCCTTACAGAGCCAGAAGACAGAAGAGGTCCGGGAAATCGGCGGCAGAAGACGTCCTGTCTTCAATAAGGTAGCGCACAGCACCGCAGCTGTGCGCCATTGCTCTCAGCACACTTCACACTCCGGTCACTGAGGGTGCAGGGCGCTGGGGGGGGGCGCCCTGAGACGCAATAAAGACACCTTAGATGGCGAAAAATACATCACATATAGCTCCTGGGCTATATGGATGCATTTAACCCCTGCCAGTTTTTCCTTAAAAAAGCGTGAGAAAGGCTGCCGAGAAGGGGGCGGAGCCTATCTCCTCAGCACACAAGCGCCATTTTCCCTCACGGCTCCGCTGGAAGGACGTCTCCCTGACTCTCCCCTGCAGTCCTGCACTACAGAAACAGGGTAAAACAAAAGAGGGGGGGCACTAATTTGGCAGATTAATCAATACAGCAGCTATATAAGGGAAAAACACTTATATAAGGTTATCCCTGTGTATATATATATAGCGCTCTGGTGTGTGCTGGCAAACTCTCCCTCTGTCTCCCCAAAGGGCTAGTGGGGTCCTGTCCTCTATCAGAGCATTCCCTGTGTGTGTGCTGTGTGTCGGTACGTTGTGTCGACATGTATGAGGAGGAAAATGGTATGGAGGCGGAGCAATTGCCTGTAATAGTGATGTCACCCCCTAGGGAGTCGACACCTGACTGGATGGTCTTATGGAAGGAATTACGTGATAGCGTCAGCACTTTACAAAAGACTGTTGACGACATGAGACAGCCGGCAAATCAGTTAGTACCTGTCCAGGCGTCTCAAACACCGTCAGGGGCTCTAAAGCGCCCGTTACCTCAGATGGTCGACACAGACACGGACACTGACTCCAGTGTCGACGGTGAGGAAACAAACGTGTTTTCCAGTAGGGCCACACGTTACATGATCACGGCAATGAAGGAGGTTTTGAACATTTCTGATACTACAAGTACCACAAAAAAGGGTATTATGTGGGGTGTGAAAAAACTACCCGTAGTTTTTCCTGAATCAGATTAATTAAATGAGGTGTGTGATGAAGCGTGGGTTTCCCCCGATAAAAAAACTGCTAATTTCTAAAAAATTATTGGCATTATACCCTTTCCCGCCAGAGGTTAGGGCGCGTTGGGAAACACCCCCTAGGGTAGATAAGGCGCTCACACGCTTATCAAAACAAGTGGCGTTACCGTCTCCTGATACGGCCGCCCTCAAGGAGCCAGCTGATAGGAAGCTGGAAAATATCCTAAAAATTATATACACACATACTGGTATTATACTGCGACCAGCAATCGCCTCAGCCTGGATGTGCAGTGCTGGGGTGGCTTGGTCGGATTCCCTGACTGAAAATATTGATACCCTGGACAGGGACAGTATATTATTGACTATAGAGCATTTAAAGGATGCATTTCTATATATGCGAGATGCACAGAGGGATATTTGCACTCTGGCATCAAGAGTAAGTGCGCTGTCCATTTCTGCCAGAAGAGGGTTAGGGACGTGACAGTGGTCAGGTGATGCGGATTCCAAACGGCATATGGAAGTATTGCCGTATAAAGGGGAGGAGTTATTTGGGGTCGGTCTATCGGACCTGGTGGCCACGGCAACGGCTGGGAAATCCACCTTTTTACCCCAGGTCACCTCTCAGCAGAAAAAGACACCGTCTTTTCAGGCTCAGTCCTTTCGTCCCCATAAGGGCAAGCGGGCAAAAGGCCACTCATATCTGCCCCGGGGCAGAGGAAGGGGAAAAAGACTGCAGCAGGCAGCCTCTTCCCAGGAACAGAAGCCCTCTCCCGCTTCTGCCAAGTCCTCAGCATGACGCTGGGGCCTTACAAGCGGACTCAGGTACGGTGGGGGGTCGTCTCAAGAATTTCAGCGCGCAGTGGGCTCACTCGCAAGGGGACCCCTGGATCCTGCAGGTAGTATCTCAGGGGTACAAATTGGAATTCGAGACGTCTCCCCCTCGCCGGTTCCTGAAGTCTGCTTTACCAACGTCTCCCTCCGACAGGGAGGCGGTATTGGAAGCCATTCACAAGCTGTATTCCCAGCAGGTGATAATCAAGGTACCCCTCCTACAACAGGGAAAGGGGTATTATTCCACGCTGTTTGTGGTACCGAAGCCGGACGGCTCGGTGAGACCTATTTTAAATCTGAAATCCTTGAACACTTACATACAAAGGTTCAAATTCAAGATGGAGTCACTCAGAGCAGTGATAGCGAACTTGGAAGAAGGGGACTATATGGTGTCTCTGGACATCAAGGATGCTTACCTCCATGTCCCAATTTGCCCTTCTCACCAAGGGTACCTCAGGTTTGTGGTACAGAACTGTCACTATCAGTTTCAGACGCTGCCGTTTGGATTGTCCACGGCACCCCGGGTCTTTACCGAGGTAATGGCCGAAATGATGATTCTTCTTCGAAGAAAAGGCGTCTTAATTATCCCTTACTTGGACGATCTCTTGATAAGGGCAAGGTCCAGGGAACAGTTAGAGGTCGGAGTAGCACTATCTCAAGTAGTACTACGACAGCACGGGTGGATTCTAAATATTCCAAAATCGCAGCTGATTCCGACGACACGTCTGCTGTTCCTAGGGATGATTCTGGACACAGTCCAGAAAAAGGTGTTTCTCCCGGAGGAGAAAGCCAGGGAGTTATCCGAGCTAGTCAGGAACCTCCTAAAACCAGGCCAAGTGTCAGTGCATCAATGCACAAGGGTCCTGGGAAAAATGGTGGCTTCTTACGAAGCGATTCCATTCGGCAGATTCCACGCAAGAACTTTTCAGTGGGATCTGCTGGACAAATGGTCCGGATCGCATCTTCAAGGGTGTCTCTCCTGTGGTGGTTGCAGAGTGCTCATCTTCTAGAGGGCCGCAGATTCGGCATTCAGGACTGGGTCCTGGTGACCACGGATGCCAGCCTGAGAGGCTGGGGAGCAGTCACACAGGGAAGAAATTTCCAGGGCTTGTGGTCAAGCATGGAAACGTCATTTCACATAAATATCCTGGAACTAAGGGCCATTTACAATGCCCTAAGTCAAGCAAGGCCTCTGCTTCAGGGTCAGCCGGTGTTGATCCAGTCGGACAACATCACGGCAGTCGCCCACGTAAACAGACAGGGCGGCACAAGAAGCAGGAGGGCAATGGCAGAAGTTGCAAGGATTCTTCGCTGGGCGGAAAATCATGTGATAGCACTGTCAGCAGTGTTCATTCCGGGAGTGGACAACTGGGAAGCAGACTTCCTCAGCAGACACGACCTCCACCCGGGGGAGTGGGGACTTCACCCAGATGTCTTCCACATGATTGTGAACCGTTGGGAAAAACCAACGGTGGACATGATGGCGTCCCGCCTCAACAAAAAAACTAGACAGATATTGCGCCAGGTCAAGGGACCCTCAGGGAATAGCTGTGGACGCTCTGGTAACACCGTGGGTGTACCAGTCAGTGTATGTGTTCCCTCCTCTGCCTCTCATACCCAAGGTACTGAGAATCATAAGAAGGAGAGGAGTAAGGACTATACTCGTGGCTCCGGATTGGCCAAGAAGGACTTGGTACCCGGAACTTCAAGAGATGCTCACAGAGGACCCGTGGCCTCTACCTCTAAGAAGGGACCTGCTCCAGCAGGGACCCTGTCTGTTCCAAGACTTACCGCGGCTGCGTTTGACGGCATGGCGGTTGAACGCCGGATCCTGAAGGAAAAAGGCATTCCGGATGAAGTCATCCCTACCCTGATCAAAGCCAGGAAGGATGTAACCGTGCAACATTATCACCGTATTTGGCATAAATATGTTGCGTGGTGTGAGGCCAGGAAGGCCCCTACAGAGGAATTTCAACTGGGTCGTTTCCTGCATTTCCTGCAAACAGGACTGTCTATGGGCCTAAAATTAGGGTCCATTAAGGTTCAGATTTCGGCCCTGTCGATTTTCTTCCAGAAAGAACTGGCTTCAGTTCCTGAAGTTCAGACGTTTGTCAAGGGGGTACTGCATATACAGCCTCCTTTTGTGCCTCCAGTGGCACCTTGGGATCTCAATGTAGTTTTGGGGTTCCTAAAATCACATTGGTTTGAACCACTCACCACTGTGGACTTAAAATATCTCACATGGAAAGTGGTAATGCTGTTAGCCCTGGCTTCAGCCAGGCGTGTCTCAGAATTGGCGGCTTTATCCTATAAAAGCCCTTACCTAATTTTTCATACGGACAGGGCAGAATTGAGGACTCGTCCTCAATTTCTCCCTAAGGTGGTTTCAGCGTTTCACTTGAACCAGCCTATTGTGGTACCTGCGGCTACTAGGGACTTGGAGGACTCCAAGTTGCTGGACGTAGTCAGGGCCCTGAAAATATGTTTCCAGGACGGCTGGAGTCAGAAAATCTGACTCGCTGTTTATCCTGTATGCACCCATCTAGCTGGGTGCTCCTGCTTCTAAGCAGACTATTGCTCGTTGGATTTGTAGTACAATTCAGCTTGCACATTCTGTGGCAGGCCTGCCACAGCCAAAATCTGTAAAAGCCCATTCCACAAGGAAAGTGGGCTCATCTTGGGCGGCTGCCCGAGGGGTCTCGGCTTTACAACTTTGCCGAGCAGCTACTTGGTCAGGGGCAAACACGTTTGCTAAATTCTACAAATTTGATACCCTGGCTGAGGAGGACCTGGAGTTCTCTCATTCGGTGCTGCAGAGTCATCCGCACTCTCCCGCCCGTTTGGGAGCTTTGGTATAATCCCCATGGTCCTTACGGAGTTCCCAGCATCCACTAGGACGTCAGAGAAAATAAGAATTTACTTACCGATAATTCTATTTCTCGTAGTTCGTAGTGGATGCTGGGCGCCCATCCCAAGTGCGGATTGTCTGCAATACTTGTACATAGTTATTGTTACAAAAATCGGGTTATTATTGTTGTGAGCCATCTTTTCAGAGGCTCCTCTGTTATCATGCTGTTAACTGGGTTCAGATCACAGGTTGTACGGTGTGATTGGTGTGGCTGGTATGAGTCTTACCCGGGATTCAAAATCCTTCCTTATTGTGTACGCTCGTCCGGGCACAGTATCCTAACTGAGGCTTGGAGGAGGGTCATAGGGGGAGGAGCCAGTGCACACCAGGTAGTCCTAAAGCTTTTACTTTTGTGCCCAGTCTCCTGCGGAGCCGCTATTCCCCATGGTCCTTACGGAGTTCCCAGCATCCACTACGGACTACGAGAAATAGAATTATCGGTAAGTAAATTCATATTTTTTTTTTTTTTTGTTTCATCAAAAATGTGAGTGCTGGTCTTTTTTTCTTGTGGGAAAAAGTGAGTGTCTATATCAATTGCCAGGACACTGCACCACCATTTTAAATATATAATATATATATATATATATATATATATATATATATATATAATTTTTTGTTACTGAGTGCTGTCATTTTGTTATGTCTCATCTCTCTCTCCCTCACTCCCTGTCAGCGTTTGGGCACCATTAGGAGAAGCTGAGCTGATCCTGGGACTGTTTGGGCAGATCCTCCTCTGAAAAAGCCGCCTGCATGTCAGCGCTGTGCATTTTACAGGACACTTAAGTATTCTACATTTTTGCTGACGGTGTTAGTTAAGAAAAGGTGCATTTAGTCAGGGTTATTTAGTACATGTACCCTGTGATATACATCCAGTCTTTACTGTGCATTGTTATATCTATTGAGTGTTTAGCTATACTTATTATTACTCTGTATTGCTAGTCTAGTGCAGTTTTATTGCATGTCATAATTTCATCATTGTACAGTGTGACTATGTGTGTGTGTGTGTGCATATAGCTGCTGTGTGACCTCCATTTCGTGTATCTCACTCAGATTGCTATCCTTATATTCTGTAACCTGAGGAGGCTAAGTGCGTCAGTATTATTACTTAATATAGGTGTTTCACAATATATACTTATTGCGTATTTTTCTCTATGATTTTTAGTCACCATATACCTCTGGAACTCTGTTTGTGCTAATACACTACACAGGGGGTTCTTGTCATGGTGTTGTGCTGCTGATATTGTACTGGGTTGCCTTGAAATGAGCTTTCAGACATGTCAGCTACAAGAGGCGACGGAGCTGGGGTTGATCCCACATTGCGTGGTGGTGATGCTGCAGACACATTAGAGGAAAACATAGCAGCAGAGGGTTCAGGTTCTGGGGGTTCCCTACCAACGGGGGTGCATAATGACCCACCTTGGGCTACTTTCTCCACGTTATTGAATATGCTGGTAACTAGACTTACGCCCCCTATGGGACCTCCTGTGCCGGTGCAACCGCTTATGGTCCCTGCGGTTAATCCGCCATGGGCAGATCAACTGTCCACTCAGTTACAGCAATTGAACCAATCACTGACTGCACAGAAATCTCACCCTCGCCCGCCTAAGACCAAGGGGTCCTCTAAGCGGGCTATTACTTCCTCACAATCCACCAACGTCCCAGACACTTCGTCTGATGAGGATAGCGTATATACTGACCCCACAGGTACTGATACTGATAATTCTGATGGGGTATCTGTTTCACAGGTTGATGTTCCTGACTTGTTGAAGGCTATCAGGATAATTCTTCAAATTACTGATGACTCAGAGCCTGATACTGCCCCTAAGAAACCGGACAGATTTAAACGTCAGTGGTTAAACAAGTTTTACCTCACTCTGACCATTTAGTTGACATACGTCCGGAATCCTGGGAAAATCCAGGAAAGAAATTCACGCCTCACAAGAAGATGCTGGCTCGCTATCCCCTCGCAGCGGAGCTAAGTAAAAATTGGGAGACACCCCCGCCGGTAGATTCGCAAGTGGCGCGGCTGGTGGTATCCTCAGCTCTGCCTGTTACTACCGTCACGTCTCTGAAAGAACCGACGGATAAGCATGTGGAGGGTTGTTTAAAGATGTTTTACACCCTAGCAGGTGCTGCGCATCGGCCCACCATTGCAGCTACTTGGGCTGCAGGGGCTATTGAAGCGTGGGCTCAGGACTTGGAAGCTGAGCTGCCTTCCAACGTTTCTGATCATGCTAGACAATGTCTATCGTACATATTGTCACAGCTTCTCATTACATTAAGTAGGCGGCTTCTGATGCCGGTATTCTCGCGTCCAAAGCTTCTACTACGTTCATTTTGGCTCGCCGGATTCTCTGGTTGCTGTCCTGGTCTGTAGATCTGAACTCTAAGAAAACCCTGGAGGTACTCCCTTTTAAGGGAGACATTCTTTTCGGATAAGATCTCAATAAGATATTGGCTGACTTAGCCTCTGCTAAAACAGCTTGTCTACCTGGTACTGCTCTTTCGATACCGAAGGCTGAGTACTTTCTTTCGCTCCTTTCGTCCTTCAGGGAAAGCAAAGGGTCAGGCGTACCCGAAACAGGCTCGCACTTCCAAACCCAATAAGCCCAAACCTGAATGGGCCTGGGCTGCCCGCCAGCCTGCTTCCAAAACTGACAATCCTGCTGCATGACGGGGCGGGCCTCCCTCTGGGGGATCCCAGGGTGGGGGGGCCGACTTCTAGGGTTTACCCAGGAATGGTTGAAGACCCCTTCCGATGCTTGGGTATGGGAAGTTGTCACTTGAGGTTACGCCGTATCCTACAAAATACGTCCCCCTCATCGATTTTGCCTGATAGACGTCCCTTCGGATCAGGTGAAAGTAAAAACTCTTCACTCGGTAGTACAGTCCCTCCTGGACACAGGAGTGGTAGTACAGGTGCCTCTGGCTCAGAGAGGCAAGTGGTGCTATTCACCGCTGTTCCTAGTCATGAAACCGAATGGGTCCTCTTGGCCCATTCTCAACCTCAAGTCCTTGAACACATTTGTGAGGGTCTCCAAGTTTCGTATGGAAACTCTTCGCTCTATTGTTGTGGCCTTGGAACCTAGGGATTATATGGTCTCCCTGGACATACAGGATGCTTACCTGCATATTCCTATTGCAATGTCGCATTTGCAGTACCTGAGGTTTGCGGTTGGCAACCTCCATTACCAATTTCGGGCTTTACCTTTTGGTTTGACCACGGCTCAGCGAGTCCTTCACCAAGGTCATGGCGGTAATGATGGCTGTACTCCGCCGTCAAGGGGTCAGGATCCTGCCATATCTGGACGACTTGTTGATCCTGGCGAATTCCCCAGAAATTCTCCTACGCCATCTGGATCTGACGCTCCAGTTTCTGCAAGCCCACGGGTGGCTCATCAACTGGAAGAAATCTTCCCTGGTCCCTGCTCAGAGCATGGTGCACCTGGGGGCATTGTTAGACACTCACAACCAGCAGTTGTTCTTGTCTCAGGAGAAAGTCCTGAAACTTCAGGACAGGATTCGATGCTTCCTATCTCGTCCGCAAGTGTCGCTACATTCGGCGATGCAAGTGCTAGGTCTCATGGTGTCGGCTTTCGACATGGTGGAGTACGCTCAATTCCATTCCCGCCCTCTACAGAAATTGATTCTTGCCAAGTGGGACTGCCTGCCTCACCGGATCAGGTCTTACATGATCTCCTTGTCTCCGGAGGTCCGTCTGTCACTGAGCTGGTGGCTTCAGGGCCAACAATTGAGCAGAGGTCGTCCCTTCTGGATCACCAACTGGGTCCTTCTGACGACGGATGCCAGTATATGAGAGGTTGGGGGGCGGTGTTGGAGCAACACTCCCTTCAGGGTCGGTGGACCAAGGAGGAGTCCCTCCTCCCGATAAACGTTCTGGAACTGCAGGTGGTGTTCAATGCTCTGAACTTGGCCAGGCATTTAATACAGAACAGACCTGTTTAAGTACAATCGGATAATGCCACCATGGTGGCGTACATAAATCATCAAGGCGGCACTCGCAGCCGCATGGCAATGAGGGAAGTATCAAGAATTCTTCAGTGGGCGGAACGCCATCTGCCAGCCATATCGGTAGTGTTCATTCCGGGGGCTCTACACTAGGAATCGGACTTTCTCAGTCATCAGGACATACATGCCGGAGAGTGGAGCCTCCATCCAGAAGTATTTCAACTCCTAGTGGACAAGTGGGGCCTCCCAGATGTGGACCTGATGGCGTTTCGACACAATCACAAGGTTCCGGTCTTCGGAGCAAGAACAAGGATCCTCAAGCCGCGTTCGTAGATGCGCTGGCAATTCCATGGAACTCTCGGCTTCCCTACGTGTTCCCTCCACTGCCCAGAGTGTTAAGGAAATTCAAGCAAGAAGGAGGGTTCCTGCTTCTGATCGCTCCAGCGTGACCCAGACTGCACTGGTTCTCAGACCTTTAAGGGCTATCGTTAAAGCGTCCTCTTCTGCTTCCACAACAACCAGACCTCCTCGTTCAGGGCCCTTGTGTCTACCGGATGGCTTTGACGGCGTGGCTCTTGAAGCTTCTGTCTTGAGGGCCAAAGGATTTTCTGAGGCGGTCATTCAAACTATGTTGAAGGCCCGGAAACTGGCTTCTGCTCGGATTTATCATATGGTCTGGAATTCTTACTTTGCTTGGTGCGCCACTAAAAATTGACGCTTACAAGTTTAGTACTTGCAATCTTTTGGCCTTTCTACAACAAGGCCTAGACTTGGGCCTTCGTCTGTCCTCCATCAATGTTCATGTTTCTGCTTTATCGGTTTGGTTCCAGAGAAAAATTGCAACTTTACCTGATGATCATACGTTCACTCAGGGTGTGTTGCAGATTCAACCTCGTTATGTCCCGCCTGTGGCTCCTTGGGACTTGTCGGTAGTTCTGGAGGCGTTGCAAGAGTCTCTGTTTGAGCCTCTTGAAGCTGCAGACCTTAAGTGGCTTTCTCTTAAGGTATTATTTCTTCTGGCTATTGTCTCTGCTAGACGGGTGTCGGATCTGGGTGCCTTGTCTTGTAGGTCCCCATATCTGATTTTTCACCGTGACCGGGCGGTTCTTAGAACACGTCCCGGGTACTTACCTAACGTGGTGTCTTCTTTCCACTTTATCAGGAGATTGTGGTTCCGGCCTTTACTTTTCCTGACTTGTCTTCCAAAGAGCGGTCTTTGGATGTGGTACGGGCTCTCCGTATCTATGTGAAGAGAACTGCATCCCTTCGGAAGTCTGTTTATCTCTTTGTACTGTTTAGTTTTTACAAATGTGGCTGGCCTGCTCACAAGCAGACCCTGGTCAGATGGATTAGAATGGTGATTGCACATGCTTTTATACAGGCCTGCCTTCCAGCTCCTGCTACCATAAAGGCCCATTCTACTCAGTCGGTTGGACATTCTTGGGCGGCCCAGCGTGGTGCGACCCTTGAACAATTGTGCAAGGCAGCTACGTGGTCCTCAGTGAACACGTTCATAAGGTTTTATGCCTTCGATACTTCCGCCTCCCAGGATCTTCCTTTGGACGTCTGGTTCTTGTGCTCGTTACAGTGCATCCCCTCCCATGATTTAATTAAAAGGCTATAGAGTATAGGGAATATCTGTCTGTAGTAATGATTTAATTGTACATAAGTTTGATTATAATAAATCATGAAAGCTCTTTATATGTATGGACGTGTAGCCCTGGAATTAACATATTGTTAATCAGGGACTGTGAATTTATCTATAACGTTCTATTTATTTTATATATATATATATATATATATATATATATATATATATATATATATATATATATATATATATATATATATATATATATAGTATTCCAGAAAAGAACGGCACTGGAGGCAATGAGCTCAAAGAACATGCAGTGTATTTTAAGCGACAGCTGTTTCAGGGCAGAACGCCCTTTCCTCAAGCAATGACACCAAATGTTGGACAATACAGACAAACACCACTTACCCCACATAAATACCCCCAGAGGCATCAACGGCCGCGTCCTCCTCGCGGACCCGTTTCCGGAAACGAAGCCGCCGGGTCACTTCCGGTGAGCGCGTCACCCGTTACCATGGGGACCCGCAGCTTGCGGTTCACCATTTCACTGCAGCGTCTCACAGGAGGCCAGTTCTGCTTCCTCTTCCGTCGGGGCACCAGCTGCGGGGGACGGCCAGATTCACCTCCACTGTAAAAGCAGTATTGATGCACATGATAATCACAAACTCAAAGGGGAATAAACATGTATAGCAAAAAATACTACTAATGACATAAAAAATACATCACATAAACATATAACATAAAAAGAACATACAAAAAATGTTTGACTAGGAAAAACTGGGAATCCCTGGCCCCAAATATAGGAAACTTAACCAATCACTGCTGTGATTCCCAAGCAGACCCAGAATATACAATCAAATCGACCTAAATGGCATAATTAGTATGATGCAAGGAATATCCCACTATTTGACAGGACCAAAGCTTCGGTTCCTGATTATGAGTGGAACATTGTTGCAAGGCACAACTGTGCTAGTATTGATCCTGCCTGATTAATAATGGACACAACTGCCTAGCCAAATACATTCCAGTTGATTTTGTCGCTCAGGCCGCGAGGCCAGAACGTGTCCAATTTTAAGATCCACCGGGTCTCCTTTTCCAATAAGATCTTGGCCCTATCCCCTCCCCTGATGGACGATGGTACATGTTCGATACCGAAATATTTCAAAGAACTTAACGGGTGGCCCGCGGTCTTGAAGTGCCGGGCCACCGGCTGGTCTACAGGTTTACCTTCCAATATTAATTTTATGGCGGAACGATGTGCTGCCATACGTTCACTGAGTTTGCGTGTGGTTTGCCCAATGTAGTATAAACCACATGGGCAAACTATGACATACACAACAAACGCAGTGCTGCAAGTTATTACCTGTCTAATAGAGAATTTAAAATTCTTATGAGGATGTTGGAATTCTTTGCAAGACACCATGTAATTTACATGTCGTACACTTGGGGCAACGGTAACACCCCGGGGCCTTTGTTTGTACATTGGAGACAGGGACATTACCCATCCCTGTAATGTCGGTTCTAACAACCTTATCACGTAAGTTAGCTCCTCGTCTAAATGCAGCAATAGGTTTAATGTTTTTAAACGACGGCAACTCCGGGTCCGACGCTACAATAGGCCACAAGGCTTGTGTAGCTCTACGGATAATCGGCCTGAACGACAAAATCAACTGGAATGTATTTGGCTAGGCAGTTGTGTCCATTATTAATCAGGCAGGATCAATACTAGCACAGTTGTGCCTTGCAACAATGTTCCACTCCTAATCAGGAACCGAAGCTTTGGTCCTGTCAAATAGTGGGATATTCCTTGCATCATACTAATTATGCCATTTAGGTCGATTTGATTGTATATTCTGGGTCTGCTTGGGAATCACAGCAGTGATTGGTTAAGTTTCCTATATTTGGGGCCAGGGATTCCCAGTTTTTCCTAGTCAAACATTTTTTGTATGTTCTTTTTATGTTATATGTTTATGTGATGTATTTTTTATGTCATTAGTAGTATTTTTTGCTATACATGTTTATTCCCCTTTGAGTTTGTGATTATCATGTGCATCAATACTGCTTTTACAGTGGAGGTGAATCTGGCCGTCCCCCGCAGCTGGTGCCCCGACGGAAGAGGAAGCAGAACTGGCCTCCTGTGAGACGCTGCAGTGAAATGGTGAACCGCAAGCTGCGGGTCCCCATGGTAACGGGTGACGCGCTCACCGGAAGTGACCCGGCGGCTTCGTTTCCGGAAACGGGTCCGCGAGGAGGACGCGGCCGTTGATGCCTCTGGGGGTATTTATGTGGGGTAAGTGGTGTTTGTCTGTATTGTCCAACATTTGGTGTCATTGCTTGAGGAAAGGGCGTTCTGCCCTGAAACAGCTGTCGCTTAAAATACACTGCATGTTCTTTGAGTTCATTGCCTCCAGTGCCGTTCTTTTCTGGAATACTGTATGGACACTTTGAATGCAGCACGGAGGCTGGTTGTTACAGTTGATTTTGCGAGTGCCGACTGCTTTGCCTATATATATATATATATCAGTATATCATTAATTATTCCTCTTTATAAATGAACTCTAATTATACTACATGTTGCCCCCTTATAATAACGCTATTATTGTGGAGTTTGCAATATATAGATTGATACATTGGTCTGATTATCATATATCCAGAATACAGGGTCTCCTATATGTATATAGAACAACACGGAGACGTGATGATTAGGTGCACCTGTATGCTCACACCGAGCAGTAAATTAGCAATTGCCGGAGGACGGAGCCGCTGAGGTATGCGGCAACGGACTGGGGTTTTTAAAATTTTCCAGCCCGCATTATTGATTGGCTACGGAGATTGTAACAGGTCCTTACTGGCCCCCCTCCCCTTATATAAACTGACGATGAGGCGAGCGCCGGTCACTAGAGCCCTGACGAAGCTCTAACATAGAGTGAAATGCGCATAGGGGAATAGCCGTGCGCCGCTAGAAAGAATGAAATGTGATTAATTAGAATGTGTATTCCATTGTGTTACCTGCTAACCGTAGCGCATGTTCACGTTACACCTATGCACGTTTAGACATCAGTTGGTGCAGTGCGATGCTGTGATATACGGCAGCCCGCAATACAAACAGCACTAGTTCCCTTGCATATGTCTGTGGCGTCCAGCAATAGAGATTAGGATCATATCAGCCGTGTACTAAATTATGGGATACCAAATACGAGTACTGTTAGTATAGAGGAATATATAATTGCTCAACGTTATTACTATACTCGTGTAACAGCTCTTAAATTGCCCTATAATTTTTATAGACATGTGGGATGTGGAATGTAATAACAGTAGGAGCACATTACAGATATAATTTGATATCAGCTGAGTACGGACGCACCACTTTCCTTGTGGGGCAAATAATATATAAACATAGATCAATACAGATAGCATTAGCTTTCTGATATATGTCCGTGGCGTCTGGCAACAGAGATTAGGATCATGCCTGCTGTGTATTAATTTATAGGACACTGAATGCAAGTACTATCAATACAGAGGAGCATATAATTGTCCTATGCTATCATTGCATCTGTGTAACAGCTCCTGAATTGCCCTATAATCCACATAGATGTGAGGGATGTGAAATGTAACATTGGTATGAGCTTATTACAGATATAATTTGATATCAACCAAGCATGAGGGACGTATAACACATAAACACCTAATAAATCAAATAAGGGAATGTGATCTAATCCCTTTTTGAATGGTCTAGGTATTATTAGTGTGCAATTTTATTATCATCTTAAAAGGTTACATGTTACAATCAATAACGTTACATGCGTGTATGTATACATATGAAGGACTAAATATAGGAAAGACTTCCACTGTGTTTTCTTGCCTATGGTAAGAAATATTTATAATTGTATTCCATCTGGAAGGAGGTACTGCAGACCTCCAATGATATGGTGGTAGAATTACAACACAGCAAGACATTCTGTTCAATGAAGCAACAATTGTATTGGCTATAACATTTTGCTGTGTATCAAATGATATTGAGTGTATCACCTAGAAGCAACTGTTACTTTTGGCAGGACAGAAACACAGAAGTAATGGCTATGTTGGGAACCTTTGTCCCCACTAAACAATTAGAATAAGGTTGTGGCAGGTTTATGAAGAATTATATTATTAATTAGGGGTTGTTATACCTATTATAAAGAATATACATATGTATCCCAATTATATTCTTCTGAGGAATACAGCAGTGGAATACGATCTGTACATAAAATACTAATCAATAAGAGGTGGCACACGGCTTAGTTTTTAATTTTCTTTATTATTTGGCACCAGGACAAAACAAATTCTCTTCCTTTTTCTGTTTTGTCCATTTTTCTGATTCACGTCTATACTATCTTTTGTAAATTTTATATTTCACTGTTTACGGCCTAATTAAGGGTCTTAATACTTCATATGGGATACTAATAAAGTTGATACATCCCATATGGTTATTGGTAGGTACTAAGAATTAAGTGTTAAAATATATATATATATATATATATATATATATATATATATTTTAAGTATAAAGACACAGATTCAATATCAGGAATTCTTGTTGGTTCTGGGAGTGAGTGCACCCAGAGAAACTGATTCCTTTTCTTCACCCTTTCTGTACATTTTGGCAAGTGTCAGGGGGCATCTATACCAACACGTCAAAACTCTGAAGTGCGTCTCGAGTACAGAGTAACTACTCGAGCTGACAAAGGTGGCCTGAAAACAATGAGTACTGTCCTCCGACGACAGCTCAACCTGCAAATGCTTACCCCACTTACTAGTGTATTTAGGAAGGGCCGGGAACTTATGCTCAACCAGGAGTTTGTAGCATTTGGACAAAAAATGTGCTGGGCTGGAGGAATCAAGACACATACTCTCAATTATAGTTGCAGGTCTAGTGAAGTCAGGACGAACCTTGCTCCCCGCTACAAAGTGTTTCAACTGAAGGTACCTCCAAATTTCGGACGACGGAAGACTCCATTTCAGTTGTAAAGAAGGGAAAGGGAGTGTCTCCCCCGTTCTCCACCAGCTGGCTGACACGTGAGATCCCCTTCAGCGACCATGCCTCATTCCCCGACCGGTGACTCCAAGGGGAAAATCTGGGTTATAAAATAAAGTGAGAGAGTTTTGAAGACACATATGAAAGGGCCCGTAGTCTGCTCCATCGTGTTAAAGTGGGGCTAACAGTGGGATGAAGAACAGCAGGGAGTCTCGAAAGCCAAGAACAGTGGCGTATTGGTGGGGCTACGGCGGCACTTTCTTTTTCATCCTCTAGGTGTCACTGGAGTACTCTTGGGATATGGGTGGTTCCACAGGAACTAGGCACTGAATAGTTAAACTTTGACTATACCTCCCCTCCATATCCCAGAGTACCTCAGTGTTTTTTCGGTGCTCACCGATTCTAGGCTTGTGGAAGTTGATCCACAATTACTGAATTTTTTTTTTTTTTTTTTTTTTGGAATCCCTTTCGCCCTTCCAAGAAGGCGAGGGTCTGGGATAGGAAAGCTGCTGAAGCAGCTGTGGGTGTCGGACCTCTCTAGAAGAGCTCCCTCACTACCACGTGCAGGTCACCTGCAGAAAAGGCTGACAGTGCTTACAGAAAAGCCCCGTCATTGCCCTCACCACAGGGTCCAGGTATGTGTTCGGGGCGGTCAGCTCTTGCTGCCGCCCCGCTGTGTGGATTTCTGTGTGTGTATGTGCTGCCCGCAGCCGCCCGCCGCCGCTTCCAGCGCCGCTGTGTATGTGCCTCTCCCGCCGCTCGGAGCCACGCCGGCCGCTCCACGGCTCTATGCGGCATGTTCACCTGCTCTGATGCGCTACCGGAAGGCGCTGTGTCATAGCCCGGTCTCCGTGTACAGAGAGCGGTACACGGAGCACGGGGGAGGGGGGGAGACGCACTTAAATAAATAGTGTGTATGAAGCCTAGCACAAGGCCAGCAGCGCTGCATAGAGGATTAAGCCTTTGTAACAGGATATATGTGCTTTAATGCATATAAAAGAAATATAAATCTGCAACATAGTTATAAGTTTGCACTTTGGTGATATTCTGTGAGCATGGGGACATATTAAACCATGCTTCCTGTTTTCTTTTCCAGAATTCCTGTATTACATCTCTCCACCATTGAAGGCGCAGGGGTGTTAGGGGGATTTTGGGATCAGGCATATTACTGGCACACTTGGCCAGAGATATAGAGACACCTTAGTGCTATTTACTGAGTCGCGCAGGTTGTTTGTCTTTGTATTTTGTTTTGTCTGTTTGCATAATGAGTAAAACACCAACAAAGTCCAAAAAGCAGTTTTACTGCCATGTCTGTAAGGGTGTATTACCTGATGGATTTACCACATGTAAAGTATGTTTTGTAAATTCAGAAACAAATACAATTTCTGCTCCGGTTTCAAATTGAATTTCAACCCCGGACCCACCATGGGCTATATTAGCAGATGTCTTAGCTGGATTGCAATCAGAGTTGGCCGCCTCTCAGCAGGAGCGAGAGGCGGCAAGATCTGAATCTAGGGTGAGACCGCTAGAACTACCAGAGGGGTCTCAGCCTTACCAAAGGTCCAGATCCTCTTTGACTAAGGGGGTTAAGTTTCATTTTGCTTATAAACTACCGGTTTCTGCTATGTTACTGTCTGATGATTCTTCGCCAGACCTCACTGTACAAGATGTGGGTGAGGAGGGCGAAGTAGACCAGCAGTCAGAGGGTGACAATTTTGACAGCCCGGGCATTGATAATCTCATCAGAGTGGTGCGTCAGTCTCTGAATTTTACAGAAACTGAGGAGCCTCTGACAAATGATGAGGTCGTTTTTACTAAACGACAGAGAACTCCAATATGTTTCCCTGTTTCAGAATCTCTTAATAAAATGTTACTAGAAACAAGGAAGAATCCGGATAAACTGTTTTCTGTACCTCACAGATTTAGGTCTAGTTATCCGTTTCCAGAGTCTGTGACAGCTACATGGGAGAATCCGCCGTTGGTGGATTAAACTGTGTCGAAACTTACAAAGAAATTAACCATACCAGTACCAGCTGCTACTACACTCAAGGACCCTTCGGATCGTAAAATAGAGGTTATGCTGAAGTCCATGTATACAGCAGCAGGAGTGCTGCTAAGACCTGGGTTGAGTGGCATCTGGGTAACTAAGGCTCTAATGGTATGGATAACAGAACTCCGATCTGCCTTAACTGATGATCATCTTATACTTCTCGCTGATCAAATCTGGGAAGCGGCTGACTATTTATGTACAGCTTCTACTGACGTCTGTCAGCTTACTTCTCGCCTTTCGCCTTTCATCGTCGCTAGTCGCAACTCGGCGGGCGCTCTGGCTACGTTCTTGGCGAGCGGAGACAGAGGTCAAAAAAGGAATAGAAGCGTTACCTTACGAGGGCGAGAAGTTATTCGGTCCTGAATTGGACAAATGGATTTCTGAGGCCACGGGAGGAAAGTCGGTTTTCTTACCATTTCCTCCAACAGTACCTAGAAAAAGGTATTCTGGACCGGCGTTCAAATCCTTTACACCTCAGTCCTTTCGCGGGTGTGGCAGGGGAACCGCCACTCCAGGTAGACTAGGTCGGGGACGTGGTTTCCAACGAACCAATACCACTCGTCAGGATACTAAAGTCACCGGTAAGCCAGTGGCATGACGGGCTCCCAGCCCATCTCGGATCTCCTATTGTGGGAGCACGTCTTCAGTCATTCCAGTTGGCGTGGCTTCAGACGTCCACAGTGGGTGGATCCGCAATTTAGTTTTAACAGGTTACAAAATAGAGTTCGACTGTCTCCCGCCAATGCGGTTTTTCAGGACAGGACTGCCTCTGTCGGACGGCAAGAGGGCGATTCTGCAGACTGCCATTCAGTCTCTGCTGGACGCAGCAGTTTTGGTTCCGGTCCCTGTGCACCAACAGGGTCAGGGTTATTATTCCAGTCTGTTTGTGGTACCGAAGCCGGATGGCTCGGTCAGGCCAATATTGAACTTAAAGGGCCTCAATCAGTACGTCACTTACTACAGATTCAAGATGGAATCCCTGCGGTCAGTAATTGCAGGTCTAGAGCCACAGGAATTTATGATTTGCGCTGGATCTCAAGGATGCGTATTTACACATTCCGATTTGGCCTCCTCATCAAAGGTTTTTGCGGTTTGCAATACGACAGAACCATCACCAGTTTCAGGCTCTACCGTTTGGCCTCTCGTCAGCGCCTCGGGTATTCACCAAGGTGATGTCTGTGATGATAGCTCATCTCAGATCCCTAGGAGTGATAATAGTTCCGTACTTGGACGACTTACTCATCAAAGCTCCGTCCTCATTCAACAGGCATTGCTGACATACAATGTACTGGTTCACCACGGTTGGATTGTCAACTTCAAGAAATCGCATCTAGTTCCGTCTCAATTACTTCAATTCCTAGGTATGGTTATCGATACGGTAGATCAAAGAATTTACCTACCCGAACAGAAAGTACAGGTCATTCGTCATCTGGTACAATTAGTGCTCAAGCCACACACGGTATCGGTTCATTTGTGCATTCGCCTTTTAGGCACAATGGTGGCGGCTTTCGAATCGCTTCAGTTCGGAAGACTTCACTCACGTCCTTTTCAACTGAATGTGCTCGCACAGTGGTCGGGCTCGCATTTACAGATTCACCACAGGGTAAGGTTGTCTCCAAGGACCAGAGTGTCTCTACTCTGGTGGCTCAAAGTACAGAATCTAACCACAGGGAAACGGTTCGGCGCCTGGAATTGGATAATTCTCACGGCAGACGCAAGTCTCAGAGGTTGGGGAGCTGTAGTTCAAAATTTTCAGCTCCAGGGCCTCTGGGCGGATCACGAAAGATTGCTGTCTATAAATGTCCTGGAACTCCGGGCAATTTACAATGCATTGCGACAAGCAGTGCACATGTTGCAGGCTCAGGCTGTTCAGGTGCAGTCAGACAATGCGACGGCAGTCGCATACATCAACAAACAAGGCGGAACGAGAAGCCGCATGGCAATGCGGGAAGTAGCTTGAATCCTCAATTGGGCCGAATATCACCAAGTGATATTGTCGGCAGTTTTCATTCCGGGAGTGGACAACTGGGACGCGGATTATCTCAGTCGTCTGTATTTTCATCCAGGAGAATGGGCATTAAATCCAGAAGTGTTTCACATGCTGGTCCAGAGGTGGGGTTGCCCGCAGGTGGATCTGATGGCATCTCGCCACAATCATCAAACGCCCCAGTATGTGTCCAGAACGAGAGATCCAGAGGCAGTGGCGGTGGATGCTCTCACAGTCAGGTGGCCATACAGTCTAGTGTATCTGTTTCCACCGTTTCCGCTGCTCCCTCTATTGCTAAAACGGATCAAAAGAGAGTCCGTCAGTCATACTAGTGGCGCCTAATTGGCCACGGAGAGCTTGGTTCTCGGATCTTCGCGGATTACTCGCAGACGATCCTTGGCCGCTCCCACTACGTCCGGACCTGTTACAACAGGGTCCGTTCCTTTACCCCGATTTAGCGCGGCTGCGTTTGACGGGGTGGCTGTTGAGACCGCCCTCTTAAGGAAAGAGGGCATTCCAGAATCAGTCATTCCAACCATGTTACGAGCTAGGAAGCTGGTTACGGCAGCTCATTATTACAGAATTTGGCGTGCCTATATAGGTTGGTGTGAAGCTCGGAAGGTTCCGACATCTTCTTTCAAGTTATCCCGTCTTTTGTTATTTCTACAGATGGGGTTAGATGGAGGTCTACGTTTATCTACACTAAAGGTGCAGATATCTGCTTTGTCAATTTACTTTCAAAGAAGATTGGCTCTATTACTGTCGGTACACACCTTTATGCAGGGTGTCCTCAGAGTACAGCCTCCATTCACTCCACCTACTGCGCCATGGGACTTGAATCTGGTGTTAGATTTTTTTACAGTCTTCATATTTTGAACCCTTACAAGAAGTGGATATTAAGTTTCTCACTTGGAAAACGATTTTTCTCCTAGCCTTGGCTTCGGCAAGGCGGGTTTCAGATTTGGGTGCCTTGTCATGCAAGCCACCGTTTTTGGTGTTTCATGATGACAGAGCGGAACTTCGGACGAATCCCGCTTTCTTACCAAAAGTATTGTCATCTTTTCACATCAACAAACCAATAGTAGTTCCTGTGTTGACAGGACATTCTGAAACTCTGGATGTGGTACGCGCTTTACGCGTTTATGTATCCCGAACGTCTACAGTTCGTAAGACGGATACGTTGTTTGTTCTCTATGATGCTGCCAAGAGAGGTTGGCCAGCCTCTAAGCAGACCTTGTCCAGATGGATAAAACTGACCATACGTCAGGCTTATCTTCAGGCTAGGTTACAGCCGCCTACATCGGTAACAGCTCATTCCACACGTTCTGTGGGAACTTCATGGGCAGCTGGTCGTGGAGCTTCTACGACACAGCTTTGCCGTGCGGCTGCATGGTCGTCAGTGCACACGTTTGTGCGCTTTTATAAGTTTGATACTTTTGCGGCATCAGCATCTAGCTTTGGCCGTTTAGTGTTACAGGTGCCAAATAGCTCTCCCGCCCACGGGGGAAACTTTGGTACGTCCCAAGAGTACTCCAGTGACCCCTAGTGGATGAAAAAGAAAATAGGATTTTGGTACTTACCAGGTAAATCCTTTTCTTTGAATCCATAGGGGGCACTGGACGCCCACCCAGAGCAGTTGTTACCTGGTTGTGGTAAATGCAGGGAATATTGTGGTAACACACTCTTACCGACTGTTTCAAATTAGAAATTTATCGGGTTGGTGTCAACTGTTGTCAGGTTTGTTTTGTGTCAACTTTATTGTTGTCCGTTTTTTGGTTATATGTATTTCTCCATTGTCAACCTCTATAGCTCCAGTTCGGCTCAGTAAAAAAACACTGAGGTACTCTGGGATATGGAGGGGAGGTATAGTCAAAGTTTAACTATTCAGTGCCTATTTCCTGTCGAACCGTCCATATCCCAAGAGTACTCCAGTGCCCCCTATGGATTCAAAGAAAAGGATTTACCTGGTAAGTACCAAAATCCTATTTTCTATAAGCACCTATTGTTTAATGTCAGTTGTGTGGGTCCATTCCATTACCCTGTTAAGAATAATAGCGTCATGGTATAAAGAGAAATGGGGCAACTGAAGCCCGCCCATGAATTTTACGGCGAAAAAGTATAGCATGTTGAAATCGTGGCTTCTTGCCACCCCATACAAAGTCTCGGACCGCATTATGCAGCTCTCTAAACCAAGACTTAGGAATGTAAATTCTTCTCTATTTATTTCCTGTGACAGGACAGCTCCTAGACCCGATGTTGATGCGTCTTTCTGTAATATGAACGTCTTCTTGAAGTCAGGAGCTACCAGAACTGGGGCAGAACACAAGGCTGTTCTAAGATCTTCCCAGGCTCCTTCCACAGCTTTTGTCCACGCCACTCTCTCAGGTTGACTCTTCTTTAAGAGTTCCGTAAGGGGTAAGGCTCGGGCAGCACAGTTTTCTATGAAGCGCCTATAGTACCCGACCAGTCCCAGAAATGTTCACACTTTCTTTTTGGTGGTAGGTTTAGTATTTTGGAAGGTTTAAGAAATAGATCACCAGCGCTCCACAGATCACCCACTTCACCAAAATGATTCACCACTTATTAATGAATAAAAAAAGATAATACCGTGTCTGGATATTTCTCATTCACAATAGTAGCAGGTAATAATTCAATCATTCCTTCTCAACAAAATCTGAAAGACTGTGTCCCCTTCACAAAGATCAGAGCTATCTTAGCTCATAAAGGGGCACACAAGGAGAAGATAACATAGTGCAAATTATCATTTTTAAAACATGAATTTAATGACACATTACACTTACAAACATAGATGGTAAAAGCGCATGTAAACAGATTCCCTTTTAGGCATTCACAGCAACAAGCAGGAAGGTCCCAAGAAACACCCTGATGGATCTGGGTTAGCTAGGAGATCAGGCTCTGGAACCGGACTCCAATAACAGGACCTTCAGAGTAGCAGCAGCCTTTTCCTTGGGGCTGTATAAACGGGAGAGCAGCACGGGACCTTCCTGCTTGTTGCTGTGAATGCCTAAAAGGGAATCTGTTTACATGCGCTTTTGCCATCTATGTTTGTAAGTGTAATGTGTCATTAAATTCATGTTTTAAAAATGATAATTTGCACTATGTTATCTTCTCCTTGTGTGCCCCTTTATGAGCAAAGATCGCTCTAATCTATGTGAAGGGGACACTGTCTTTTTTCAGATTTTGTTGAGAAGGAATGATTGAATTATTACCTGCTACTACTGTGAATGAGAAATATCCAAAGACGGTATGATCTTTTTTTATTCATTAATAAGTGGTGAATCATTTTGGTGAAGTGGGTGATCTGTGGAGCGCTGGTGATCTATTTCTTAAACCTTCCAAAATATTATCCGTCTGTCTAGTGCTATGGGGATGCACTTTTAGATTTGGATTATAGCTGCACCATAGACTATTTCTTCGCAGATTGTCTCTCAAATCTATCTCTTTATCTGGTGGTAGGTTTAGGCCACGTTCTCACTGCTCCCACTTTACTTTCTTGGGGTCTAACTTCTCCTTGACCTATCACGTACCCAAGGTAATTGGCCTCTGTCAGTTCCAACTTGCATTTAGCTGGGTTGGCGGTTAAACCATGTTCCCTTAAAGAGGTTAGGAATGCCTGCACTCTTTCCAGGTGGGTATCCCACGTATTTGTAAAGATTACTATGTCATCGAGATATGCCGCCGCATACCCCCGGTGTGGTTTTAATAATCAGTCCATGGCTCATTGGAACGTGGCTGGTGCTCCATGGAGCCCAAACGGAAGCATCTTATACTGGAACAGTCTGTCTGGAGTGGCAAAAGCAGTTTTCTCTTGCGCAGCTTTGGCTAATGGAATTTGCCAATACCCTTTTGTTAAGTCTAGGGTAGTAAGGTACCGACTGCCCGCAAGGTTCTCCACTAACTCGTCAACTCGCGGCATGGGGTATGCATCAAAACGTGATACTTGATTACGTTTTCGGAAATCATTGCAAAACCAAATTGTCCCATTTGGTTTTGGTACCAATACTATGGGACTGGACCAATTGGTTTGTGATTCCTCAATCACACCCAGGTCCAGCATTTCTCTGACTTCTGTGGCGACAGCTTCCCGTCTCACCTCTGGTATCCAATATGGTTTTTGTCTTACAATGACTCCCGGTGGTGTATAAATTTCATGTTCCGTCAGAGTGGTTCTTCCAGGCTTGGATGAGAAAACATCTTGATTCCGAGCAACCAGAGCTCTCGCCTCTGCTACCTGTTGTCGAGTTAGTTTTTCCTACGTGCACTTCGGCCACCTCTGGTCGAAGCAGCCACAGCCGACGTGGATTCCTCTTCTATCCAAGGTTTGAGTAAGTTGACGTGATAGATCTGTTCTGGGTGTCTTCTCCCAGGTTGTTTGACCTTGTAATTAACTGGACCCACAGTCTCTGACTTCATAGGGTCCATGCCAATGAGCATACAACTTACTCTCCAGAGTTGGAACCAGGATTAGCACCTTATCCCCCGGGTGTAACTGCCTCGCTTTTTCAGTAGCATCGTAATATCATTTCTGACGGGTTTGGGCTTCAATAAGATTTACCCGGATGATAGGAGCAATCACGTGAAGTCTCTCGTTGAGCCGGGCTACAAATTGTATCACACGGAGTTCTTCTGGGTGTTGTCTCCCAACTTTCCTTTGTCACATCCAGTACGCCTCTAGGCTGTCTCCCGAAGAGTAGCTCAAACGGGCTGAACCCTGTGGAGGCCTGCGGGACTTCTCGGATGGCTAACATTAGGAACGGCAGTACTTTGTCCCATTCTCTGCCATTCTCACTAACAGCTCGTCTTATCATAGTCTTCATGGTTCTATTGAACCGTTCCAACAGACCATCTGTTTGCGGGTGGTAGACTGAGGTATGAGGCCTTTTGATTTGCAGTTTCTGGCACATCTCTTTTGAGAATTTGGGACATAAATGGAGTGCCCTGGTTAGTAAGGATCTCTTTAGGGAATGCCAACCCTTGTAAACAACAACATTAGCTCCTTAGCAATGGTTGCAGGTTTTGTGTTACGAAGAGGTATGGCTTCAGGGTACCGCGTTGCATAATAGAGCACTACCAAGACATGCTGGTTTCCTTTTTTTCGTTTTTCCCAGTGGACCCACTAAGTCCATTGCTATCCTCTCAAAGGGTACCTGTACAATAGGTATAGGTATCAAGGGAGCACGGAAGTGGGGTTTTGGACTGGTCCGTTGGGATGTGGGACACCACTGGCAGTACGCCTTTACATCTGCGTGTATTCCTGGCCAATAGAAACAGAGTAATAGTCTCTCTTGTTTTCTCTTCGCCTAGATGTCCACCCCAGAGATGTGTGTGTGTGTGTGTGTGTAGCGGTCAGCACCAGCGGTACATGTTTTCGGGGTACTAATAGCTGCTCTAGTTTTCTCCCTTGGGTAACTATTACCCGATATGATAAATCTTTCCTCAAAATGAAATAAGGTGTCCGTCAGGCGGATAAGGTATATTAACCCTCCCATTGACCTCGACCACCTTGTCCTTTATATTATCAAGGGCGGCATCATTCTGTTGATCCCTTGCAAAGTTTTCCAGGTCCACTTGCTGTAAGTTTTAGGCCCACTCTGGAAAAGGAACTGGGTGCTCTGGCACTTTCTTTGGGGAAGTCTGCTCATCACCACCTTCGCCCACAGCAACTACCTCAGATGATGCAGTACGAGAGTGCTTTGGAGGGTCATTAGATTTGTCCTCTGTTGGAGCAATAAGCTTACTGAAGCCTGGGAAATCCCGTCCCAGAACGGGTAGGGCAGTTTAGGTCCACCTGCCACTGCAACGTAATAAGTCTGGCCTTGTACAGTGATAGGCATTATGACACGGGAATACCTCTCCATAGTCCCATGCACACACAGGACGTTGCCCGAAACCGGCAGTTGTTCCACGTTCTTTGGCACGACTGCCGCGGAGACCAATGTTAATTCACTGCCAGAGTCCACCAAGGCCGTCAATTTCCGTCCTCCAATTTGCATTGGCTCCCATATCAGGGGAGCTCGCCCTTGTGAAGGCAACATAGAGCAGAACACCATGTTCTCTTCTGTGGCTTTTGCAACACTACAATCCATGGGCTCTCTTCTTCTGGGACGCATGCGTCTGTAGTGGCCAGTTTCACCACATTCATAGCATAATGGGGAGGGGTTCTGCTCAGGAGAGAATCTGTTATTTCTAGACACAGGGACAGTAGGGGAATACTCTCGTGGTCCTGTCCCCCAGTCCAGGAGAACGACTCGTGGGTATTTCCTTTACTGGCCGGCCAGTCAGTGACTTCCAACCAGGGCTTTTAGCCGTTCGGCCAGCTGTCTCATATCTCTCCAGGGTAATTGCCAATGCCTCCAGATTTTGAGGGGCAGCGTGGATTACCCATCTTTGGGTGTTGTGATCCAGGGTGCGGATACACTGGTCCACAGTTACCGTCTTTACTATCTGGTGAGAACTGTTCTCTTCAGGCTGTAGCCAACTGCGGCCATAATTGACTAACTCTGCCAATTGTATCCTGACAGGGGATCCAGACTGAAAAGTCCACTCCTTGAAGCGCTGTGCTTTACTCGCTGCAGTCAGGCCCAGCCGAGCTAAGATAGCAGACTTTACTACTCCATAGTGTTTAGTTTGTTCCACAGACAAGTCTGCATATGCCCGTTGTGATACTCCAGTCAGATATGGTGCTAACCGGTCCGCCCACGTATTTACCTCCCATTTTAACCGCTGAGCGGTTTTCTCGAATATTAGAAGGTTGGCTTCCGGAGCATCTGAGGCGGTCATTTTATTTAATATGACCAGCTTATTTTTGGGCGCCCGATCTGTCAACAACTGTGCCATCTGCTCTTGGGTCTTTTGCTGTGGCACCACAGCAGTGGTCAGTGTACGCAACTGCTCCTCCACATTGAGGTTAGAGGTGTAGCGGAAGACAGCAGGCTTCAAGAAATAACCCCTATGAGTCAGTTCAACTTGCCTCTTTAGGCTAGGAGAAAGGGGGGGAAAAAAAACCTTTTATACATTACTTTTTTGCACATCTCCCCTTTAAGAAATAAAAGGGGGGGGGGGGAACTACATGTTGTTGTTTTTTATTTAGGTCTGGGGGGAGGGGGGGTTAGTACCGCGCTCAAAAGCGGCTGGCACCCCACTTTTACGGATCCCCGTACGGGCCACCACTTGTAACAGTATTGTTGGGGTTGTCATAAAATAACAAAACTGACACCAAGGTATATAGTGAAAACAAAACAGTATTACTAGACCACAGGTTCTTTACTACGTAAAACAGAAGCACCAAGTTGTTCACACCACAACTTGGGGTAACAACAATCTCCCTGGCTGTTTAACATCACACAGCCGCCAGGTGATTATAGACACAGCATACAGTCTATACAACAATGAATCCAGCAGTATAAAACGTTTTGCCAACAGCACTACAAATAAGTATTCATAACAATGTCCTGGGTTATAGTCACCAATGTGTGCAGCACCCCGCTTCAGTGGAATTGCGTCCTGACAGGAACCACTGGTACCGAAGTCCCTTCAAGCATACAAAGTCTTCCAGACCCCTGACACTAGCCCCGTTACAGGCCCTATCTTCTAGTCAGCATCAGAGGTCCTGCACCTGTGAAACCTTCAGCCCTTTCTAGGTATTCTACAGGTGCACAATTACTCAGCCATCCTGGCTGCAGAACCCACAAGACCTGGACTGACCTTTGTGAATGAGGCCCGCCCTCTTCTCCTATCCACCCCTAGGGACCCTAACTAGTTTTCTACAAAACCAAACTGCAGGACCTAAAACCGTTCCTTCTGTCTCCCTGGGGTTTTCTAAAGTCTGCTGTAGGCATTTTCCAGGTCGTTGCAAAATATGGAACGGATTCCATTTCCTTTTTGCGAGGCTCCTTTTGGCTGGTCTGGCACTCCACTTCAGACCATCTGGTGTCTCTCTCATCACATATATATATAATGTGTTTTATTGTCTGACTAAAATAATTATCTGCATTGTCACTGTGACTGTGTGTGCCTCTATCTGCCGTGTGGATTTCACTTTCAGTGTATCTATAACTGTATTCTGTACCCTAGGACTAGGTGCGTCAGGGTCTCATATATAGTGCTGCACAGTATTTACTGTTAAGTGTATTCTACTGTATACTCGGTCACATCATACCGGATTTATTCGCTGGTGTTGTGTACTGTGTACGCAGTCACATACTAGGGGATTTATTCACAGGTATTGTACTCTGTCTGGCTGTATTGTACTCATACACTCTGCGGTTGTTACATTCACTAAAATGCCTAACACAAAGGGTGGGAAATCTATAGATGCTCCTGTATCATGCAGCGCATGCGCCAGGGATTTGCCTTTGAATGATGATCTGTGTAATATGTACCATACATCTCCCAGTCAGTCCGCAGCTCCTGTACCCAATCAGGAGCCACCTTGGGTGGCGTTCTCCACTATGCTTAATACGCTTGTGACGCGCTTTACGCCCCCTATGGAAGCTCCTGTGCCATTGCAGCCACATGTCCCTGTGGTAAATCCACCCTTGGCGGATACTCTGTCTACCCAGATACAACAATTTAATCAGTTGTTGGTTAGACATAAATCTACCCCTCGTCCCTCTGGGGTCAAGGGGTCATCTAAGCGGGCCGCTTCCTCCTCACAATCCACTAATATCTCCGATGATACTTCTGATGGGGATGGGGAGTATACTGATCTGTCGGACACTGATACAGTTGCTTCTGACGAGGAACCTACAGCTCAGGTTGATGTCCCTGACCTAGTGGAGGCTATTAAGCTGATTCTGCAAATCGATGATTATGTAGATCAAACTACTGCATCTAAGAAACCTGATAAGTTTAAACGTCAGAAGGTAGCTAAAGTAGTCTTACTGCATTCTGACCATTTAGTACACATACGTCAGGAACCCTGGTCTTCTCCAGGAAAGAAATTCTCCATGTCTAAAAAGATACTAGCTCGTTATCCTCTCCCTGCTGAGTTGTGTAAAAAGTGGGGAAATTCACCGCCGGTGGATTCCCATGTCACCCGTCTTGTGATGTCATCTACTCTGCCTGTCACCACTGTCGCTTCTCTGCCTTTTGGCTAAGATCAAGTGTAGTACCTGCTCGAGGGAAACACTTGGTGGAGTACCTGTTCTTACACTAGGAGCGTCAGAGGTTCCTAGTGTGGAATGGAGAAACACCTTGTGGAGTACCATGCCGGGGTGTGGCAATGCCTCTGGTCGAGAGTGGAGAAAAACTGGGCTTAGTATCCGCTACCACCTTAGGGGTTGAAATAGGACCCCTTACGTGGTGCGGGAACGGCCTGGTCTAGTATCCACTCTCGTACTGGGGGTTGACCCTGGCACAGAGTGGGTATGAACCTTGGTTTGGCTGAGAGGTCGGGAGCAGCCTGAGGTAATATGTGCCCCTGGTGCAGGAAGAGCCAGAGGTGCCCGAATATGCACTGGTGATGTTTGCCCACTTTTGCACTAGTACGGCACTTTGCACTTTCACTTCCCCAACTTCTGCTGCACTTTTTTCCTTTGTCCTGGCCTTTTGGCTAGGGCAGGGATAATTTTTTTTATACCCCCCGGCCTTCTGGCTGGGGCTTATTTATTTATTTATACACACACGTGTTTTGCACTACACAGCACTTATTTATGTTTTTCTGTAAGTCACTGTCACGGTTTTTTGTTCGGGGTTTAGGTGAGACCCTTATGGGCCACCCTCTCCCCTAGTTGCCAAGGCCCTCTCCTTTTGGGGAGAACCAGAGGCTGTATCGACCCCCAGGGGGAAGCTTCGGCCAACCTTGGGGATACTCCAGGGTCCCTCTGCGCTTCGGCAAGGGGGGACTCACAGTCCCTTTTTCCCCTTAGTAGGCCTTTTGGCTCTGAGGGGTAGGGGAGTAATGGGTCCCTTCTCCTTTTGGGGAGGGTTCAAGAACCTATGCCCCCAGCACGTTTGACACAGACACTGGGTGATGAAGCCACGCACCTCGGGCTTCAACAGAAAAACAAAACAAAACCTCACTGAAGGAACCGACAGATAAGCGTGTGGAGGGATGCCTGAAGTCTATTTACTCCCTTACAGGTGTTGTACATAGACCCACTATAGCAGCCTCCTGGGCCGCAAAAGGAATTGATGCATGAGTTCAGGCAATTGAGGATGAGCTGCCTCAGGATATATCTGACACTGCCTGACAATCTGTCTCATATTACCACCGCCTCCCAATATATTCAGGAGGCGTCCTCTGAGGCAGGTGTAATGACGTCCATCCTGGCTCGCGAATTCTGTGGTTGAGGTCATGGAAGGTGGACCTGGACTCCAAATAGACCTTGAAGGTACTTCCATTTAAGGAAGACATCCTATTTGGGGAAGATCTGAATAAGATCGTGACTGACTTAGCAGCTGCTAAGACTGCTTTTCTCCGGAATACCAATCCTTCTGCACAGAAGGCAAAAAGTGCCACTTTTCGTTCCGTTCGACCTCAAGGGAAAGCAAAAGGTCAGACGTACCCGAGATGAGCTTGTGCTCCCAAAACCACTAAGGACCAAAACAAAACAATCCTGGGCCACCCGTCAGCCTACTTCCAAACAAGACGAGCCTGCTGCATGACGGGGCGGGCCTCCCCCTGGGGGATCCCATGGTGGGAGGCAGACTTCTGCAGTTCACCCAGGTCTGGTTAAAGACCACTTCAGACGCATGAGTGCGAGAAGTCATCTCACGGGTACGCAGTCTCTTTCTAGAGACGTCTCCCTCGCCAGTTCTGCGCGACTGTTATTCCTTCGGACCCATTGAAGGCGCAAACTCTACACCTGGTTGTGTGTTCCCTCCTGGATACAGGAGTGGTAGTGCCGGTACCCCTGTCCCAGAGAGGAGGAGGATACTACTCGACCCTGTTTCTAGTCCCGAAACCCAATGGGTCTTTCCGGCCTATACTACACCTCAAACCACTAAAGAATTTTGTGAGAGTGTCCAAGTTCCGTATGGAAACGCTGCGCTCGATTGTACTGGCCATGGAACTTGGAGATTATATGGTGTCCCTGGATATACAAGATGCCTATCTGCATATACCTATTGCCATATCACATCAGCAATATCTGCGGTTTGCTACTGGCAACCTTCATTATCAGTTCCAGGCTTTGCTTTTTGGACTGGCCACGGCCCCTCGGATCTACACCAAGGTTATGGCTGTGATGACGGCTCGTCTGTGTCGTCAAGGAATCAGGATCCTACCGTATCTGGACGACTTGCTGATCCTGGCGAACTCCCAAGATGTCCTCCTCAGTAATCTACAGCTGACTGTAAACTTCCTACAAGCCCATGGGTGGCTCGTCAACTGGAAGAAGTCCTCGCTGGTCTCTGCTCGAAGCATGGTGCACCTGGTGGCACTGCTGAACACACACAGCCAAAGACTGTTTCTGTCTCCGGAGAAAGTCCGGAAACTTCAGGACAGGATCAGATACTTCCTCTCTCGCCCAAGAGTGTCGATACACTCGGCAATGCAAGTACTAGTTCTCATGGTGTCTGCTTTCAACATGGTGTACGCTCAGTTTCTTTCACACCCTCTACAGAGGTTAATCCTTTCGAAGTGGGACGGCCTGCCTCATCGGATCAGGTCTCAAATGATCTACTTGACTCCGGAGGTTTGTCTCACTGAAGTGGTGGCTGCAGGACCAACAGTTAAGCAGGGGCCATCCCTTCTGGATCCCCAACTGGGTCCTACTGACTACGTATTCCAGTCTGAGCGCGGTGCTGGAGCAACACTCTCTCAGGGTCGGTGGTCCAAGGAGGAATCTCTCCTCCCGATAAACATTCTGAAATTGCGGGCAGTGTTCTATGCTTTGACTCTTGCCCTGCCTCTGATACAGAACAGGCATGTTCAAGTACAATCAGACAACGCCACCACGGTGGCATACATAAACCCTCAAGGCGGCACTCGAAGCCGCATGGAAATGATGGAAGTGTCAAAAATCCTTCATTGGGCGGAACGCCATCTGCCAGCAATATCGGCAGTGTTCATTCCGGGAGTCCTCAACTGGGAAGCGGATTTCCTAAGTCATCCGGATGTACATGCTGGAGAGTGGAGTCTTCATCAGAACAAGGGATCCTCAAGCAGTGTTCGTGGACGCACTGGCAATTCCATGGAACTTTCGGCTGCCCTACTTGTTCCCTCCAGTGTCATTTCTGCCCAGGGTACTACGAAAGTTCAAGTGAGAAGGAGGAATACTACTTCTAGTAGCTCCAGTGTGGCCCAGACTGCATTGGTTCTCAGACCTACAGGGTCTATCGATAGAGCGTCCTCTTCTACTTCCTCAGCGCCCAGACATCCTCGTTCAGGGCTCTTGTCTACCCGGACCTGGCCAGACTGGTTTTGACGGCGTGGCTTTTGAAGCTTCACTCCTGAGGGTCAAAGGATTCTCCGAGGCGGTTATACAAACTATGCTAAAGACCCGCAAACCGGCTTCTGCACGGATTTATTATAGGGTCTGGAATTCTTGCTTCACATGGTGTGCTGCTAAGAATTACGATGCTTCCAATTTTAGTACTTCCTGACTTCTGGCTTTTTTGCAGCAAGGCCTGGATTTAGGCCTTCGTCTGGCCTCCCTCAAGGTTCATATATCTGCCTTGTTGGTGTATTTTCAGAGAAAAATTGTGTCTATACTTGACGTTCATACATTCACTTAGGGCGTCTTGCGGATTCAGCCGCCCTATGTCCCTCCTGTGGCTCCATGAGGTTTGTATGTTGTCCTGAATGCCCTGCAAGAGTCTCCATTTGAACCTCTTGAATCAGTGGACCTTAAATTGCTCACAGCCAAGGTCCTGTTTCTGCTGGCTATTGCCTCGGCTAGACGGGTGTCCGACTTAGGCGCTTTGTCCTGTCGTCCACCCTATTTGATTTTTCATTGTGACCAAGCAGTTCTTAGAACTCGCCCTGGTTATTTACCTAAGGTGGTGTCCTCTTTTTTCACCTTAATCAAGAGATTGTGGTTCCAGCCTTCATCACTTCTGAATTGTCCTCCAAAGAACTGTCTTTGGATGTGGTACGGGCTCTCCGTGTATATGTGGAGAGGACTGCCTCTATCAGGAGGTCAGATACCCTCTTTGTCTTGTTTGGTTTCCACAAACGTGTCTGGCCTGCAAATAAGCTAACCTTGGCCAGATGGATTAGAATGGTGATAGCACAAGCTTATATGCATACTGGACTCCCAGCTCCTGCTGCTATTAAAGCCCATTCTACTTTGTCTGTTGGACCTTTTTGGGTGGCCTGCCGTGGCGCTTCCGCAGAACAATTGTGCAAGGCGGCTACATGGTCTTCGGTGAACATGTTTATTAGGTTCTATGCCTTTGATACTTCTGCTTCCCAGGATGCTTCCTTTGGACGCTGAGTTCTCATACCCACTAAGGTGTGTCCCTTCCCTTGAGGAACTGCTTTAGGACATCCCCGATGTATTCCCTGAGGAACACAGTGTACCCCGCTGCAGAAATGGAGATTTATGGTAGACTTACCATGGTTAAATCTCTTTCTGCGTGGTCCACTGGGTTCCACAGGGCGCCCACCCTGACGCACTTAGCTTCTTTGGTTTTGTATGGCATTAGCCACTAGTCCCTTCTCCTGTCGTGAGAAAGTAGTTCTATGTGACTAACATCTGCCTTCTCTTTTACCTGCTTATGCATTGGACTGGTTAACAAAACTGAGCTCACAGTGCCTGGAGGCGGGGTTATAGAGGAGGCCCCGCAATGCATCCTGGGACAGTCTAAATCTTTAACCTGTTGGTGCCTCGGATCAAGATCAATCTCTACACCCCGATGTATTCCATGTGGAACCCAGTGTACCTCGCAGAAAGAGATTTAACCATGGTAAGTCTACCATAAATTTCCTTTTTCTCTATTAGATCAGCTACAACAATAATCTGAACATTGCAGATTGTGTACTGCAGAGTCGGTGATAGTTGCATCCACCCCCACTTTGACGGCCATAGTTTTGCTACTGTTGCATGTTGTGAACTAAAATTTTACCAAAGTTAGTCTGACATGTATTCCAACCTTCATGTAGATTTTATCAAATTGGAGATGGTCAGGTGGGGATGATCTTCAAAATTGAACCACTTGACATATAATGATCCTTTAGGAATGGTCCGATATAGCCACTTCGTAACCAATAACATCCTAAATGTGTTCAGAACAATTAGCTATGTAGGTGTATCATTTAATATACAGTATGGTGATGTGTGCAGCTGACCAATGTGACTGCATGTCGCTGAGGATTGAATCACCTCATAAGAGACCAGGCTGGCACCAGGACAAGAAAAGAGGGAATTGGGGAGCACACAACCCCATGGCAGGCTGTCTATACCAGCATCCGCTGGCATAAGAACAGGCACGTGGAATGTTAAAATAGGAATAGACAAAGGCAGCTGCTCTAGGGAGCTGGCAAATGTTGATAGTGAGCGCTGTGTTTGTGTGATGTCTAATGTGCAACTGCTATTATGTAATATGTGCTCTAGTAGTACATGAGTTATACCCCCTTCACGGGTCCAGTTTGGGCCGCTGAACACGGGTGTCGAGCTGTTTCACAGCACCTTAAAACCTGTTAACACTGTAGACTGGACCCGTGGCTGTTCTGCCAGTTCTTGGAGATAACATCTCTAAATGCTGCTGAGCTGGCTATCCATAGTGTTAGACACTGCCCCGTCTCTTAGGTCATTCCTGTGTCTAACCCTGCAAGCTACCCAGGTTAGATTCCTGGGAGTCTGAACCCTTCTCTTTCCTGGGGACCATTTGACACAGAGCCGTGCCTGGGTTATCCTAGCAATAACCTGGGTCGAAGCGGCGATGTGAAAGGGGTATGACTTTGTACTTGGTGGAAGGTAACTATCACAATAGGTTTGTGTATGGCCTTGCACCCTTACTCTTCATATTCTCACTGACATATTGTAAACATTTTGTCTTTCTGCCCTGGCTCCCTGTCTTTGATTTGAGCTACCTCATTTGATGTAAGGCACACTGTTTTATTAAATCACTCCCTCTTTCTTATATTAAGAGATTATCTTCTTCATTCTTAAGAAATCCAGGTCGCTGCAGAGAGCTTGTATTATTCTGTTTCCAAGAATTTATTATTGGGCGATATATTGAAGCTACAATTGAAAGTGAAGAGGAATACCTGTTGCTGCCGGCTACTGAATTTACTTCAAAGAGCAACAGAATTCTTCAGGAGCCAAAGAGTTACAGCATAGTTCTTTCTGCACCACGTAAAAGGCATGTATTTGTATATGCTTTAGTACAGTTCTAGATTTCAAACACCGCTTGTTTTCTGTTATACAATTGTAACTAGATTGGATAGGCTTCATTTTGTTTTATTTTAATTAATTATTAAATGAAAGCAGACTAAAACGTAACCACTTTTCTCTGACGTCCTAGTGGATGCTGGGAACTCCGTAAGGACCATGGGGAATAGCGGCTCCGCAGGAGACTGGGCACATCTAAAGAAAGCTTTAGGACTAGCTGGTGTGCACTGGCTCCTCCCCCTATGACCCTCCTCCAAGCCTCAGTTAGATTTCTGTGCCCGACGAGAAGGGTGCACACTAGGGGCTCTCCTGAGCTCTTTGTGAAAGTTTTAGTTTAGGTTTATTATTTTCAGTGAGACCTGCTGGCAACAGGCTCACTGCATCGTGGGACTAAGGGGAGAAGAAACGGACTCACCTGCGTGCAGAGTGGATCGGGTTTCTTAGGCTACTGGACATTAGCTCCAGAGGGACGATCACAGGTTCAGCCTGGATGGGTCCCGGAGCCGCGCCGCCGGCCCCCTTACAGAGCCAGAAGAGCGAAGAGGTCCGGTGAAATCGGCGGCAGAAGACGATCCTGTCTTCAGATAAGGTAGCGCACAGCACCGCAGCTGTGCGCCATTGCTCTCAGCACACTTCACACTCCGGTCACTGAGGGTGCAGGGCGCTGGGGGGGCAGCGCCCTGAGACGCAATAAATCGATAAAACCTTATATGGCTAAAATAAATGCATCACATATAACTCCTGGGCTATATGGATGCATTTAACCCCTGCCAAAACATATAGAAAAACGGATGATAAGGACGCCGAGAAAGGGGCGGAGCCTATCTCCTCAGCACACTGGCGCCATTTTCCCTCACAGCTCAGTTGGAGGGAAGCTCCCTGGCTCTCCCCTGCAGTCACTACACTACAGAAAGGGGTTAAAAAAGAGAGGGGGGCACAAATTAGGCGCAGTATAAACAATACAGCAGCTATAAAGGGAAAAACACTTATATAAGGTTATCCCTGTATATATATAGCGCTCTGGTGTGTGCTGGCAAACTCTCCCTCTGTCTCCCCAAAGGGCTAGTGGGTCCTGTCCTCTATCAGAGCATTCCCTGTGTGTGTGCTGTGTGTCTGTACTTTTGTCTCGACATGTATGAGGAGAAAAATGATGTGGAGACGGAGTAGAGTGTCTGTAATAGTGTTGTCACCCCCTAGGGGGTCGACACCTGAGTGGATGTACTGTTGAAATTACGTGACAGTGTCAGCTTTGTATAAAAGACAGTGGTTGACATGAGACAGCCGGCTACTCAGCTTGTGCATGTCCAGATGTCTCATACAGGGGCTCTAAAGCGCCCGTTACCTCAGATACAGACGCCGACACGGATACTGGCTCCTGTGTCGACGTGAAGAGACAACCGTGATTTCCAATAGGGCCACACATTGCATGATTGAGGCAATGGAAAATGTTTACACTTTTCTGATATGAATACCACCAAAAAAGGGGTATTATGTTTGGTGAGGAAAAACTTCCTATAGTTTTCCTGAATCTGAAAAATAAAATGAGGTGTGTGATGATGCGTGGGTTTTCCTCCGATAACAATTGATAATTCAAAAAAGTTATTGGCAGTATACCTTTTCCCGCCAGTGGTTAGGGTGCGTTGGGAAACACCCCCTACAGGGGATAAGGCGCTCACACGATTGTAAGAACAAGGGCTCTACCCTCTCTTGAGATGGCCGCCCTTAAGGATCCTGCTGATAAAAAGCAGGAGGGTATCCTAAAATGTATTTACACACATACTGGTGTTATACTGCGACCAGCAATCGCCTCAGCCTGGATGTGCAGTGCTGGGTGGCGTGGTCGGATTCCCTGACTGGAAATATTGATATCCTAGATAAGGACAGTATATTATTGCCTATAGAGCAATTAAAAGATGCTTTTCTATATATGCATGATGCACAGCGGAATATTTGCCGACTGGCATCAAGTATAAGTGCTTTGTATCTACCAGTAAAGTGGTCAGGGATTCCAAACGGCATTTGGAATTGCCTTAAAAAAGGGGATGTACCCTAGGTCGCCTCTCAAAATAAGACGCCGTATTATCAGGCGCAGTCCTGGTTGGCAAGCGGACAAAAGGGTTCCTCTTTTCTGCTCGTGACAGAGGGAGAGGAAAATGGCTGCAGAGATCAGCCAGTTCCCAGGAACAGAAACCCTTTTCCGCCGCTGCCAAGCCCTCAGTATGACGCTAGGGCTTTACAAGTTCAGGCACGGTGGGGGCCCGTTCTCATTGAATTTCAGTGCGCAGTGGGCTCACTCGCAAGTAGACCCCTGGATCCTTCAGGTAATATTTCAGGGGTACAAATTGGAATTCGAGACGTATTCCCCTCGCCGTTTCCAAAAAGTCTGTTTTACCGACGTCTCCCGCTGTCAGGGAGGCAGTTTTGGAAGCCATTCACAAGCTGTATTCCCAGCAGGTGATAATTAAGGTACCCCTCCTGCAACAGGGAACGGGGTATTATTCCACACTATTGTGGTACCGAAGCCAGACGGCTCGGTGAGACCGATTTTAAAATCTAAAATCTTTGAACACTTACATACAGAGGTTCAAATTCAAAATTGAGTCACTCAGAGCAGTGATTGCAAACCTGGAAGAAGGGGACTACATGATGTCTCGGGACATCAAGGATGCTTACCTTCATGTCAAAATTTACCCTTCTCACCAAAGGTATCTCAGGTTATGGTACAGAACTGTCACTATCAGTTCAGACGCTGCCGTAGGGATGGTCCACGGCACCCCGGGTCTTTACTGAAGTAATGACCGAAATTATGATATTCCTTCGAAGGAAGGGAATTTTAGTTATCCTTTACTTGGACGATTCCCTGATAAGGGTAAGATCCAGAGAACAGTTGGAGGTCGGTGTAGCACTATCGCAGGTAGTGTTGCGGCAGCACGAGTGGATTCTCAATATTCCAAAATCGCAGCTGGTTCCGACGACTTGTCTTCTGTTCCTAGGGATGATCCTGGACACAGTCCAGAAAGAAGGTGTTTCTCCCGGAGGAGAAAGCCAGGGAGTTATCCGAGCTAGTCAGGAACCTCCTAAAACCGAACCAAGTTTCAGTGCATCAATGCACAAGGGTTCTGGGTAAAAATGGTGGCTTCCTACGAAGCAATCCCATTCGGCAGATTCCACACAAGAACTTTCCAGTGGAACCTACTGGACAAATGGTCCGGGTCGCATCTTCAGATGCATCAGCGGATAACCCTGTCACCAAGGACAAGGGTGTCCCTCCTGTGGTGGTTGCAGAGTGCTCATCTTCTAGAGGGCCGCAGATTCGGCATTCAGGACTGGGTCCTGGTGACCACGGATGCCAGCCTGCGAGGCTGGGGAGCAGTCACACAGGGAAGAAATATCCAGGGCTTATGGTCAAGCCTGGAGACAAAAATATCCTGGAACTAAGGGCCATTTACAATGCCCTAAGTCAAGCAAAACCTCTGCTTCAGGGTCAACCGGTATTGATCCATTCGGACAACATCACGGCTGTCGCCCACGTAAACAGACAGGGCGGCACAAGAAGCAGGAGGGCAATGGCAGAAGCTGCAAGGATTCTCTGCTGGGCGGAAAATCATGTGATAGCACTGTCAGCAGTGTTCATTCCGGGAGTGGACAACTGGGAAGCAGACTTCCTCAGCAGACACGACCTCCACCCGGGGGAGTGGGGACTTCACCCAGAAGTCTTCCAACTGATTGTAAACCGTTGGGAAAAACCAAAGGTGGACATGATGGCGTCCCGTCTTAACAAGAAACTGGACAGATATTGCGCAAGGTCAAGGGACCCTCAGGCAATAGCGGTGGACGCTCTGGTGACACCGTGGGTGTACCAGTCAGTGTATGTGTTCCCTCCTCTGCCTCTCATACCAAAAGTACTGAGAATCATAAGAAGGAGAGGAGTAAGAACGATACTCGTGGTTCCGGATTAGCCAAGAAGGACTTGGTACCCGGAACTTCAAGAGATGCTCACGGAAGACCCGTGGCCTCTACCTCTAAGAAAGGACCTGCTCCAGCAGGGGCCTTGTCTGTTCCAAGACTTACCGCGGCTGCGTTTGACGGCATGGCGGTTGAACGCCGGATCCTGAAGGAAAAAGGCATTCCAGATGAAGTCATCCCTACCCTGGTCAAAGCCAGGAAGGATGTAAGCGCAAAACATTATCACCGCATTTGGCGAAAATATGTTGCGTGATGTGAGGCCAAGAAGGCCCCTACAGAGGAATTTCAACTAGGTCGTTTCCTCCATTTCCTGCAGACAGGACTGTCTATTGGCCTAAAATTAGGGTCCATTAAGGTTCAAATTTCGGCCCTGTCGATTTTCTTCCAGAAAGAACTGGCTTCAGTACCTGAAGTTCAGACATTTGTAAAAGGGGTACTGCATATACAACCTCCTTTTGTGCCTCCAGTGGCTCCTTGGGATCTCAATGTTGTTTTGAGGTTCCTTAAGTCACATTGGTTGAACCACTCACCACTGTGGACTTAAAATATCATCTCACATGGAAGGTGACGATGCTGTTAGCCCTGGCTTCAACCAGGCGTGTGTCAGAATTGGCGGCTTTTATCATATAAAAGCCCTTACTTAATTTTTCATTCTGACGGGGCAGAATTGAGGACTCGTCCTCAATTTCTCCCTAAGGTGGTTTCTGCTTTTCACATGAACCAACCTGTTGTGGTGCCTGCGGCTACTAGGGACTTGGAGGACTCCAAGTTACTTGACGTTGTCAGGGCCCTGAAAATATATGTTTCCAGGACGGCTGGAGTCAGAAAATCTGACTCGCTGTTTATCCTGTATGCACCCAACAAGCTGGGTGCTCCTGCTTCTAAGCAGACTATTGCTCGTTGGATTTGTAGTACAATTCAGCTTGCACATTCTGTGGCAGGCCTGCCACAGCCAAAATCTGTAAAAGCCCATTCCACAAGGAAAGTGGGCTCATCTTGGGCGGCTGCCCGAGGGGTCTCGGCTTTACAACTTTGCCGAGCAGCTATTTGGTCAGGGGCAAACACGTTTGCTAAATTCTACAAATTTGATACCCTGGCTGAGGAGGACCTGGAGTTCTCTCATTCGGTGCTGCAGAGTCATCCGCACTCTCCCGCCCGTTTGGGAGCTTTGGTATAATCCCCATGGTCCTTACGGAGTTCCCAGCATCCACTAGGACGTCAGAGAAAATAAGATTTTACTTACCGATAAATCTATTTCTCGTAGTCCGTAGTGGATGCTGGGCGCCCATCCCAAGTGCGGATTGTCTGCAATACTTGTACATAGTTATTGTTAACTAAATCGGGTTATTGTTGTTGTGAGCCATCTTTTCAGAGGCTCCTTCATTGTTATCATACTGTTAACTGGGTTCAGATCACAAGTTGTACGGTGTGATTGGTGTGGCTGGTATGAGTCTTACCCGGGATTCAATATCCTTCCTTCTTATGTACGCTCGTCCGGGCACAGTATCCTAACTGAGGCTTGGAGGAGGGTCATAGGGGGAGGAGCCAGTGCACACCAGCTAGTCCTAAAGGTTTCTTTAGATGTGCCCAGTCTCCTGCGGAGCCGCTATTCCCCATGGTCTTTACGGAGTTCCCAGCATCCACTACGGACTACGAGAAATAGATTTATCGGTAAGTAAAATCTTATTTTTAGAAGCAATTATCTTGTTGGTGTTTATTCTGTGACCTATTTATGCAAAAATCAATAGCCATTTTAGAAGCGTTCCCTTTTGTATTTTGCCTGCTATGATATACCAGGAGTGTTTCTGTGATCAGTTCGCTCAATTTACTTTCTAATATATAAAGTCATTTTATCTGTTTTAGAGGTTCACTTTTATTCTGATTTTGTTCAGCTATGGGTTTTTTTTTTTACTGTAATGTCTGACAAGAGGAAGGGTACTCCTATCATGGTAGCTACCTGCTTCAGCTGCTAAATTGCCGGTTCACAGCCTGTGGATCTAATGTCATCTGTGCCAGCGGGTGCCAGGGACTACCTGCCCACTGCTTCGTAGGAGTCCCCGGGGATCGGCACCATCTGACCCTGTAAATAAGTGCCGTGATCTGGGCACCACACAGTTAACTTTTCTTTCCTAGCAGCCCAGGCTCCTCTCCCTATACCCTGCCCCCAGCCACAGGCAGCTAGTTTTTAAGTTGATGCCTGCAGCAGCGGGCACTGTTTTATGTGGCTGACTGTAAGCTGCCTCTGCTTTTCTTTATTTTTATGAATGGGCAGCACTGACTCCTACCACAGTCGCTCCACCAACCCCAAGCGACCGGGCTGCATCGCTGGCGACTGAGTCAGTGTTTTTGGCCATACCCCACAGCACACACCGGGAGCCACAGCCGGATGCTATAGGGGGACATGTAATAGTGGCTCCCTGCTTGCAGGGAGTCACGTTGTAGCGGCTGTCACCTGCCTGCAACACCACTTGTCACAAATCTCGGGTGGATAGAGGATGCTTGCCCGTACTTTGGAATGGCGAAGATCCATTGCAAAGGCGTGGAGTCTAACATGCCAGTGTTATTTACCAGGGACCCCTAAAAGGAGCTCTGGACATAGCTCCACCTGACAGCCCTCTGTCTGGGTTCCCTTGTACAGGTGCTAGGGTGCTCCTTGTACAGGTACTTGGGTGGAACTGGAAGCACATTGTGAACCGTACAGTGCCTAGTCGAAAAGCTGGGTCAGAAACAGGCGGATGGTGAAGTACCATCGAGAAGGCAGAATCGGGTCTCCAGGAAAGCCAAGGTCAAACCAGGAATTGCCAAATGCAGTATCAAGGGATCAGGCCAAACCAGATCACTAGGTATAGCTGAAGTCAGAAACAGATGGCTGATAACACAAGGGTCAGGTGCGATAGAGCAAGGTATGAGCCTATATTCTGGCACAGGAACCATCCCCTGGGCTTCCTTTTATAGGTAGAGACCTGAATTTGGCGCCCAGTGACACTTCCCATCTAGATGTGTCTGTATCTTTTTAAATTCAGCACTTGGGCAGCAAGCGTACCCCACAGGAGTTGCAAATTCGGAAACACAGGAGCGCTGCCAGTAAGGGAGAGGGACGCCAGCAGCCCTGCACCAGCTGGATCACAAGGTGCCGGGGACTACCTGCCCACTGCTTCGTAGGAGTCCCCAGACACCAGCACCATATGACCCTGTAAGTAAGTGCCGGGATCTGGCGCGCTGTGACAAAACTAGACTACCAGGGAAGTTATGTAACAGGAAACTGCTAAGGTGGTGGCCCCGTGCTTGAGGTCAGTGGGCCATATGTGCTAATCCTTGAAAAGTGATACATTTCATGGTGATAAAGTACTAACCAACCAGCTCCTAACTCATTTTTCAAACCTAGCCTGTAACATAGCAGTTAGGACCTAATTGGCTTCCTCTGTGTAAGCTAAGCAAACGCTCTGGCTTTCTTCCTAACACAGACACTAAGAAGGCCCTTGAGGCTCTTGCTTATTCAGGGGACATTCTCTTTGGTCCAGAATTGGTCAAGATTGTGGCCATGGTGACAGCTTTCAAGACTGTCTTCCTTTTTGTGGCAGCCCTTGGTTGAGAGTGTGTTTGTTTGTTTTTTTTTGCTCCTTTTATCTGCAGGGAAAAGCCAATGGCTCCAAGCCCCAAGGTTAATAGCCCTGGTCTACAAAACGTTCTGCCGCGTGATGGGATGGGTCTTTCCCCCTTGGGGACCCTAGCATGGAGGCCGGCTTCTGCTTTTTTTAGAGACCTGGATAGCGACCACATCGGATGCCTGGGTGTGAGGTGTAGTCTACCAGGGCTACACTTTAACCTTTTGGAAGTTTTCTCTGGCCCAGTTTTTTTTTTACCCACGGGCCTTCCAGTAGATCCAGGAAAAGCGGATGTTCTGTGAGAGTCCATTCACTTCCTGCTAGCCTCCAAGGTAATTGTTACGGTTCCCTGTATCGGTAAGGCACAGCTTCTATGCCAACCTCTTTTTGGTTCGGAACCTGATCAGGAGAGGTCCTCCCGGCCAATCCTCAACCTGAAGACACTCAACAGGTACTTGCGGGTCCCCACATTCTGCATGGAGTCTCATACTGGATGGGGTCTCTCGCCATACTAGCTCTGGAGCCGGGGGATTTCATGGCCTCTTTGGACATCCAGGATGCCTATATGCATGTTCTCATCCAGATTAGTCACCAGTGCTTCCGCAGGTTTGCAGTCCGGGAGGAACATTTCCAATTTTGGGCATTGCTATTTGGCCTTTCCACAGTGTCTCGTATCTTCGCAAAAGTCGTAGCAGCTCATCTTCGGCGGAGGGGTATCCAAATTCTACCTTTTCTGGTCGACCTACTTATCCAGGCCCTGTCACCAATTGTTCCTCAGGAACACATCCGTCTCATGATAGATCGTGATAGATCTTCTCCAGTCCCATGGATGTGTCATAAATTGGAGGAAGTACTCCTTGACTCCGTTTTAGGCTTAGGAGATGTTACATTTGGAATATGATTAGTTTCACTCCTAGTCTCTTCAGATGGGAGTTCTGGCCTAGTGGAATGGATCCTATTTGCAACTACAGACACAAAAGATTATCCACTCTCAGAAGTCTATCACTACCTCTTGTGGCGGCTCCAGAGGTCCCACTTGGACAAAATCCACGCTTTTTAGATTCAAGACTGGGTCCTACTCTACCACCGATGCAACTCTTCGAAAGTAGGGGGCAGTCACCTGTCAGCAGACCTTTTTCAGGAGCGATAGTTTGCTCAGGAGTGCCGGCTACTAATCAACATTCTGGAACTCCGAGCAGTCTGCAGAACTCGCATTGTCCAGGCCAGGTACAGTCTGACACTGTGACAGTCACCTGCATAAACCATCAGGGCGGCAGTGGCGGAACCATGAAGGAAATAATTCTCAATTGGGCAGAACATCCTCTTCGGATGCCTTAATTGCCAGAGTCCAATATTTGGACGCAAACTTCCCAAGCAGCCAGGATGTTCACTTGGTCGAGTGGGCTCTACATCCAGTCGTTTTTCAGCTTCTGGGATTGCTGGACATCGACTTGATGGTGTCTTCGCACAGCACAAACTGCCGAGGTACTTCTCGCACACCAGTGATCCGGAAGCTCTTCTGGTGGATGCTGTCATGATCTTGACTGTAGTTCTCATATTTCGTGACTTACCTCCGCCATCTGTCCAGGATCCTGCGTCTCTTCTGCTCACTGGGATAAAAAGATTGCCAGTACCATGAGTTTCCTGAGTGCTGAGTTCTCTGCCTGGAAGGTGAGAGTTAACGAGCTCCACCTGTGTTGATTAACCTTCTGTGTGAATACTGAATTTACAAGTCTCTCTATGCTGTGCCTACACAGCAATCATTGTCATTACACTATATGCCTCTCTGACTCCAGTGGTCACCAGATACATTCTCCACTGTACTCGACTCTCTGGTGTTTGGGTCTAAAAACCAGTATATTCTGCTCATTTTAGGAGTTTTGGCTTCAGTGTTTTTCTGGCCTGCTAGGCCTCACTCCACATCAGAGCCTAACCTGGAGTACTGACATGACAGGATCTGATCACCTGACCTGTAGCTATCCAATCCTGTGCCAGCCTGAGACTCTGAATCGCCTGACTCTGTTCACCAGTCACCAAGGACCAGGAAATATAAGTAAAGAGGCTTGTATTACAGAAGCTGCGAGTTCCTCATGTCACACAGCTCTGTGTGAGCTTAGTAGCTGAGGTTCCTAAGAGGTAACACTTTACCTTGGTGTCTATAAAACTCTGCTCTTTCTCTGGCAGGTTATCCACTGGATAACAATGGGATATGATGAAGCAACAGTGGATTTGCACCAATCGGTCAAAGCTTTTCCAGCCTCCCAGCATGCAACGGGCCTGTCCATATATCCCCGCCTCCTTGCTCAGGCAAATCCATTTTTTTTGTTTGGTGCGGCAGGACCCGGACCATGGTCAGAGGGCTTCTGGTATTTAGCAGCCCTAAGCTTTCTTATTTTTATGGTTTTACTGTTTTTCTGAGTGATCTTTCTAAACAGCGTCTTATACGTACCGTAGAAAGAGTTGCTCCAACAACTCTCTGCTGTCTCGCGACAACGTTTACCTACGAATACAGTGCTGTTTCGGCGGGCGTCTGTGTCGGATATACTAGCAGGTCCAGCAGACATTACCAGGCTGTGGCCGGAGCACGGGGAGAAGGTTAGGCATCGGTTCCGCTTAGAAGGGGAATATGGACACAGCTGCACTGTTTTGGGAGGAGATCACCAAACAGTCGCTGATGCGGGTGCCACCTTGGGTGCACCAGCGCTGCCTTAGGGATCAGAGGCTCCAGGATTAGTATGAGGGCGCAATCCCTAGGGCTGATGTCAGCAGTGGGGAGTCGGACGCTCTCCTGGTCGCCCCTCCCCCCGGATCATGACCAGTTTCCTCCAAGTCTCCCGCCATGAACTGTTTCCTGTTTCCATCTGACACTGTACACGAAGGGGACCTAGTCGCCGCATAGGCGGCTGTGTGACTGGTGCGTCAGTGTTCACTGAGCGTCTGTGTTCACTATACTGTAGGTTCATGGAGCGGCAGTGTACACTAGGAGCGTCTGGATCCACTCAGTGTTCGCTAATGTATTGATCGGTCCGGGAAGCAAGGTGAGTCTCCCTGTATCCCACTCTACTGAGTACGGTTTATATAGCACTAAGTCTCTATCTAACCTTTGAGTACGAATTGTTAGATAAGTGCCTATTGCATATGAGCCTGTATACTATTACTGTGGTTTTTTTTCGTGTTGCGTGTGAATACGTTAGATCTGTTTTAAACATGATGCAGTAATATGTTCTCATACATACTTAAAATGTAGTTATAGTTGATGATGTGCTCATATTGCTTATTATACTAATGTATAACATGTGACTGACTGCTAGTGTGATTGCTGACTTTACTATATTTCTGTCAGTTTGTTTATGCCGATTCTCAATGCTGGTGCATCCGGGTAGGGTCGGATCGTTTGTCACTTTAAAAAAGCTTAAAGTGATTACAGTCACAAATTGTGTAGTACACTGTGGAATTGTTGATTATTTATCATGTCGAAGAGCGGCAAAGGTGAGGAAGGTACACTCACAGCAACACCAACACTCATATAATGTTTGTCTTGCAAAGCTGTGTTAACCTATCAGGATATGGTTTGTGTGCAAATTGTTTTAGCTTTCACCAGGGATTAATGGAAAATACAAGGCAGATTCAGGTGCAGATGGATCTACCTTGGGCTATATTAGCACAGACTTTATCCAGTATAGCTGAACGGATAATTCCTCCAACTCCTGTACCGGGGATAGGTTATACTATTAACCCTTACATGCAGCTCCCCACTTATGGTATATCACTTCCATCAGCAGCTTCTCAAAAGAAACAAGCTGATAAGCTGGTGGTAAGTAAATCTTCACCCTCACAGGCTACACATGATGCAGAAGAGGATTCATCGGAAGATGAAAGCTCAGTTAATTCTACTTCGGCATACGAAGAGGAGGAGGAAGGTGTCCGCTCAGTGGATATAGCCGAGTTAATTAAAGTAATGAAAGCCGTTCAGCAGAACCTGTGTTAAAAACCAAGGCACCTGTGTTTAAACATCCCAAAACAGTTAAGACTGGGTTTCTAGGGTCAGGTCAGCTGACGGAAATTATGGGAGAGGCTTGGGCTATGCCCAATAAGAAGTTTAGAATTCCTAGGAAATGGAATTCCAATTATCTCTTCCAGCTGGGGATTGTTTAAAAAGGGAGGTGGCTCCTAAAGTAGATACGCATGTAATTCGATTAGTGCGAAAATCTACATTACCTTTGCCTTCAACGTCATTAAATGATATCACGGATAGGAGAGTGGATGGTTTTAAAAAAAAAAAACATTTTTTTTTCCCTGTCTGGGGCAGTCATAAGGCCAGCCATGGCTTCAGCTTGGATGGCAAAGGCAGTGGCTGCCTGGGCTGATGCATTGGAGGGGGATTTTTCTATAGCTTCTAGAGAACAAAAATCCAATATAGCTCATATAAAACAGGCTGCAATGTTCCTGGAAGAAACAGCATTGGATATGGATAATATTGCCTCCAGGGCATCAGCTTCAACAATAGCTGCTCGCAGAGCAGTTTGGCTAAGTACGTGGAAAGCTGATGCAAAATCTAAGGTTTTGGAATCTTTGCCCTTTTCTGGAGATATTCTTTTTGGTAAAGAATTGACAGATATTCTGGAGTCAGAAGCAGACTCCAGGAAGGTCAAGTTTCCTTCCACATACAATTTCAAACCTAAAGTTCCGGCTTTTCGGCCATTTAGGTCTCAAGGAAAAAGTGATGACAAGCAGCCCCAATACAACAAGTCTGGTAAGACTTTAAAGCACTGGGCTACCAAAGGACCGGATGGGAAAACAGATATTAAAGCCATCAGCGATGGTGCGGGCCTCCACCTGGGTGTGCAGCCGACTTATTCAGTTTTCACAGATCTGGCAGCAGTCTACAACAGATGCCTGGGTGCAGGAAGCGGTATCTTCAGGATATGTTTTTGCCTTCAAGAAAACCCTCCTCTAAGGTTTTTTTTGTACCAGCCCGCCTCTGGTAGAGACTAAGGACAGGGCTTTGTTAGAAGCAGTTCAGAAATTGCTTCAGTCGAGAGTAGTCATTCCAGTTCCTCCTGCACAACTAGGACAGGGTTTTTACTCCCAACCTGTTTTTAGTTCAGAAGCCAAATGGCCCATTCTCAATCTCAAAGTACTGAACAGATACATTTGGGTACCTCCGGTTTCACATGGAGACGTTACATACCGTCATTTGGGCCATGGAGCCAGGAGATTATATTGTATCCCTGGATATATATGATGCTTACCTACATGTTCCTATAGCACTGTCCCATCAGTGCTATCTCCGGTTTTACTATCCTCCATCAGCATTTTCAGTTCCAGGCCCTACCTTTTGGGTTAGCCACAGCTCGCAGAGTGTTGACCAAGATTATGGTGGTAATGGCAGCTTATCTCCGCCAGCAGGGGATAAGAATTTTTCCATACCTCGACGATCTTTTAATCCTGGCACAGATGCAGGAATTGCTCTTATGTTATCTGCAACAGACAATAACGTGTCTGCAGAACTACGGGTGGCTCATAAATTGGGCAAAATAGTCTCTGGTTCCATCACAACGGATGACTCATTTGGGGACTGTACTGGATTCAAGTCTTCAGAGTAATTTTACCTCTGAACAAGATATCCAAGGTCCAGTCAAGGATTCAAAAGGTATCCATTCACGCAGCAATGCGTGTGATGGGTTTGATGGTGTCAACATTCGACATGGTAGAGTATGCACAATTCCACTCGAGGTCTCTGCAGCGTCTGATTCTTGCCAAATGGAATGGTTTGCATCCGATAATAAAAACACAGACTATGTTTCTTACGATAAGTAAGAAGGTCATTAGCCTGGTGGCTACAGACATCCCGTCTGGACAAGGGGAGACCCTTTTTGGATATCAGATTGGGAAATTCTGATGACAGATGCCAGTCTCCAGGGCTGGGGAGCAGTGTCAGGAAGGTTGTGTTTCAGGGGAATGGACCAAGGAAAAAAGTTGCCTGCCAATAAACATATTGGAACTTCGGGCCATATACGTGGCACTGATTCATGCAAAGGACATTATTCAGGGAAAACCAGTCCAGGTCCGCTCGGACAATGCGACAGCAGTAGCGTACCTCAACCATCAAGGAAGAACTCGCAGCCGAAAAGCAATGAAGGCAGTAAGTCACATACTAAAGTGGGCAGAACTTCATCATCCAGCCTTGTCCGCAGTGTTAGTTCCGGGACTCCTAAACTGGGAAGCGGACTTTCTCAGTCGACAAGTCATTCAGGCAAGCGAATGGGCTCTACACCCAGAGGTCTTCCAGGCTCTAGTAGACAAGTCAGGGTTGCCAGCGATAGATCTCATGGCGTCCCGTCTGAACAACAAAGTGCTCACATACGGGTCAAGAACAAAGGATCCCAGAGCAATCTTTGTGGATGCCCTGTCGGTGAGATGGGATTTTCATCTGGCTTATGTGTTTCCTCCAATCACCTTATTACCCTGAGAAAGCTAAAGGTGCCTTGATACGAATAACTTCGACTTGACCCAGAAGACATTGGTACACATGCAGAGGATGTCGATGGATGTTCCACTTCTGCTCCCTCAACATCCAGATCTTCTGATGCAGGGTCCTTGTTATCACAGACTTCTGGATCGACTGTCTTTGACGGCGTGGCTCTTGAAACCTCCATCCCGAAGTCAAGAGGATTCTCACAACAGGTAATTCAAACTATGCTCAGAGCAAGGAAACCATCCTCAGCTCGTATTTATCACAGAATATGGCAAACATATATTCATTGGTGCAGTGAACGGAAAATGAACCCTAAATCTTTCAGAGTTTCCAGGGTCTTAGCATTCCTTCAGGCAGGAATGGATAAAGGGTTGAAGTTGGCTTCCTTGAGAGTGCAAGTATCAGCATTGACTGTATGGTTCCAAAAGAAAATTGTCAATTTACAGGATGTGCATACTTTTTTCCAGGGAATGCTGCGCATTTAACCTCCTTTTGGCTTTGGGACTTAAGTCTAGTCCTGAAGCCCTTCAAGTTGCCCCGTTTGAACCACTTAATAAAGTAGATCTTAAATGGTTGACCGCTAAAGTTCTCGTTCTACTGGCTATGGCGTCCGCTAGAATAGTATCAGATTTAGGGGCATTATGTCATTCCCCATTTCTGATGTATTTATTATTTTATCCAGATAAAGCAGTTCTCAGAACTAGATCTGGGTATCTTCCCAAGGTGGTGTCTAAATTCCACCTTAATGAAGAAATTGTAGTCCCGGCGTTTCAGGCACCGGGCCTTTCTGCGGGAGATGCATCGCTGGACGTGATCCATGCATTAAGGATCTACGTGGATTGTACCCGTGCCATCAAAAAAACAGATTCTCTTCATTCTCTTTGGATTTCACAAGAGAGGATGGCCTGCTGATAAGCAGACGCTGGCAAGATGGCTTTGGATGACTATTTCAGAAGCATTTTCTCAGGCTGATCTCCCGGTTTCGGCTAATGTCTCTGCTCACTCTACTCGTAAGGTAGGTCCATCTTGGGCAGCACAACGTGATGCTTCAGCAGAACAGATACAGTATGTAAGGCAGCCACATGGTCTTCCATTAACACATTCATTAGACCTTATGCCTTGGATACCTTTGCCTCTCATGACGCTGAGTTCGGGCGATTCTCCTGTTCAATCAGGAGCGTCCCCACCACTAAATTGCTTTGGTAAATCCCATTGTTATCCTGTGGATAACCTGTGGACCCTGCCGGAGAAATATACGTTATGGTAAGAAGTCCACAGGATCCACAGGGATCCCACCCTGACGCACCTGATTTGGGGATCCTTTTACTCACTAACCTCTTCCTTCTTGTACGGAAAGGTGTGCATGTGTGTTCTTATCGCCTGATTAGGGCTATCTATGATGCTCCTGCCTTGAGCATTGGAATACAACTGATTTGCCTGAGCCAGGAGGCGGGGATATATGGACGGGCCCGTTGCATGCTGATAGGTCGAAAAGCTTTGACCGATTGGTGCAAATCCGCTCTCGCTTCATCATATCCCATTGTTATCCTGTAGATCCTGTGGACTCATGGGGAAAATAGGATTTTAATTACCTACTGGTAAATCCTTTTCTCGTAGTCCGTAGAGGATGCTAGGTCTCACATTAGTACCATGGGGTATAGACTGGTCCACTAGGAACCATTGGCACTTTAAGAGTTAGTGTGGGCTGGCTCCTCCCTCTATGCCACTCCGACCAGACTCAGTCTAGAAACTGTGCCCGAGGAGACTGACCGCTTCGAGAAAAGTATTTTACACAGATAGTGGCGAGATTCACACCAGCTCACACAAGGCAAAACCAGCTAACTAGCTTGAAACATCAGCAATGGCTGAACAAGATTACTTACCAAGAGTCAAAACCGTACTTAACCTAGAACTAAACAGTACTAAACTAAATAACTACTGCAGGATCATGAAGCACTGGACTACGAGAAAAGGATTTACCGGCAGGTAATTAAAATCCTATTTTCTCTTACGTCCTAGAGGATGCTGGGGTCCACATTAGTACCATGGGGATGTACCAAAGCTCCCAGAACGGGAGGGAGAGCGCGGAGGCTCCTGCAGAACCAATTGACCAAACTGAAGGTCCTCAGAGGCCAAAGTATCGAACTTGTAGAACTTTGCAAACGTGTTTGATCCCGACCAAGTAGCTGCTCGGCAGAGCTGTAAGGCCGAGACACCCCGGGCAGACGCCCAGGAAGAACCCATCTTACGAGTAGAGTGGGCCTTAACAGACGTAGGACACTGCAAGCCTACCGTAGAATATGGATGCTGGATAGTGAACCTGATCCAGCGAGAGATCGTCTGCTTAGAAGCAGGACACACAATTTTCTTGGGATCATACAGGACAAACAGAGTCCGATTTTTTTTTTTTTTTTTGTGACGAGCAGTCCTCCTCACATAGATTTTTAGAGCCCTTACAACATTTAAGGACTTTGAAATTGAGGAGTCAGTCGCAACTGGCACCACAATAGGTTGGTGCATTTGAAATGCCGACACAACTTTCGGAAGAAACTGCTGACGTGTCCGAAGCTCAGCTCTGTCTTCATGGAAGATCAAGTGTGGGCTTTTACATGACAAAGCCCCCAACTCCGACACACGTCTAGCAGAAGCTAAGGCCAACAAAGTGACAACCTTCCACGTGAGAAACTTGACTTCAACCTCCTGTAGAGGCTCAAACCAGTCCGACTGGAGGAACTGCAACACCACTGTAAGATCCCAAGGTGCCGTAGGCGGTGCAAAGGGAGGTTGGACGTGCAGAGCTCCCTTCAAAAAATTCTGAACCTCAGGGAGGGCAGCCAACTGTTTCTGGAAGAAAATGGATAGGGCCAAAATTTGGACCTTTATGGATCCTAACCTCAGGCCCATATCCACACCTGCTTCCAGGAAGAGGAGAAAACGTCCCAGTTGAAACTCCACCGCAGGAAACTTCTTGGACTCGCACCAAGATACATATTTTTTTCCAAATACGATGGTAATGTTTTGACGTTACTCCTTTCCTAGCCTGTATCAGGGTAGGAATAACCTTGTTCGGAATGCCCTTCCTAGCTAAGATCTGGCGTTCAACCTTCATGCCGTCAAATGTAGCCGAGGTAAGTCTTGATAGGCGAACAGCCCTTGCCGCAATAGGTCATCCCGAAGAGGATGAGGCCTCTGCTCTTCTAGCAGTAGATCCAGAAGATCCACGTACCAAGCATTTCTTGGCTAGTCCGGAGCAATGAGGATTGCCTGAACTCCTGTTCTCCTTATGAGTTTGAGAACTCATGGAATGAGTGTAAGTGGAGGAAACGCGTACACAGACTGGAATACCCACGGAGTCACTAGGGCGTCCACCGCCACTGCTTGCGGGTCCCTCGACCTGGAACAATACCGCCAAAGCTTCTTGTTGAGACGTTGCATAGTCCGACTGCACTTGAATGGCCCGATTTCTCAGAAAATGGGCCGCTTGGAGAAGACCGTTGTAGACGGCTCTTAGTTCCAGAATGGTTATCGGCAGGCCAGCTTCCAGACTTGACCACCTTCCTTGGATGGTTTCCCCCTGAGTGACTGCGCCGCAGCCCCGGAGACTTGCATCCGTGGTTAGAAGGATCCAATCCTGAATCCCGAACCTGCGGCCCTCCAGAAGGTGAGGTAATTGTAGCCACCAAAGTAGTAAAATCCTGGTCTTTGGCGACAGACGTATTCTCTGGTGCATGTGTAGATAAGGTCCCGACCACTTGTCCAGGAGATCCAGTTGGAAGGACAGAGTGTGAAACCTCCTGTACTGTAGAGCCTCGTAAGAGGCCACCATCTTCCCCAGAAGGCGAATGCACTGATGAACCGACATCCTGGTTGGCTTCAGGACACCCCGGACCATTGTTTGTATCACCAACACTTTTTCCTCTGGAAGAAACACCCTCTGCACTTCCGTGTTGAGGATCATTCCCAGAAAGGACAACCTCCTGGTTGGTTCCAAATGTGATTTTGGAAGATTCCAACCATGTTCCCTGAGAAGCTGGGTCGTGAGAGCTATGGACCGTAACAGCTTCTCCTTGTATGAAGCCTTTATCATCAGATCGTCCAGATATGGAATTATGTTCACCCCCTGTCTGCGGAGAACCATCATTTCCGCCATCACCTTGGTGAATACCCTCGGTGCTGTGAAGAGGCCGAATGGCAGTGCCTGGAACTGAAAATGACAGTCCAACAGTGCAAATTGAAGACAAGCTTGATGCGGCAGCCAAATCAGAATGTGGAGGTATGCATCCTTGAAATCCAAGGATACCAGGAATTCCCCCTCCTCCAGACCTGATATCACTGCCCTTAGAGACTCCATTTTGAACTTAAAATTATTAAACCCCTTTCTGAGGGAGTTCAAGTTCAGAATGGGCCTGACCGAACCATCCGGTTTTCGGTACCACGAAAAGGTTCGAGTAGTAACCTTTGTTTTTCATCTGGGGAGGAACTGGTACGATAACCTGTGTGTCCACCAGCTTCTGGATGGCTCCCTGTAGGGTAGACCTGTCCGCCAGCAAAGCTGGCAAGCCTGATTTGAAGATCTTGAAATTCCAACCGGTACCCCTGGGACACAATATCTAGTACCCAGGGATCCAGGCTGGACGACACCCAGACGTGACTGAAATGTCTGAGTGTCGCCCCCACCGTCCCTCCCTCCAAGCCGCGCTGTCCACCATCATGCTGAGGACTTTGGTGTACCAGAAGCAGGTTACTGTTCCTGGGAACCTGCAATAGCAGGTTTCTTGAATTTTGGCCGACCTCCTCTAAAGAAGGTGTTGGACGGTGTGGCCTTTCTTGTTTTAGTAACACGAGAGGACTGTTGCCGCTTAAGGAAAAGATTTCTTCGCAGCAGGTGCAGCTGAAGGAAGAAAACGTGACTTACCCGCTGTAGCCGTGGAGATCCACGCATCCAACGCTTCCCCAAAGAGAGCCTGACCTGTGTAGGGTAGGGTCTCCACACCTCTCCTGGATTCCGTGTCGGCAGACCACTGGCACAGCCACAGTCCTCGACGAGCGGAGACAGACATGGAAGAAATTCCTGCAGCCATTGTACCCAGATCCTTCATGGATTCCACCATAAATTCTGCAGAATCCTGAATGCTACGTAAAAACAATTCTACGTCACTTTTATCCATAGTATCCAAATCCTCAAGTAACGTGCCTGACAACTTTACTATAGCTTTGGAAATCCATGCACAGGCAATAGTAGGCCGTAGTATCTCTCCTGAAGCCGTGTATATGGATTTGAGCGTAGTATCAATTTTGCGATCAGCCTTTAAGGTGGTAGATCCTGGAACAGGTAAAACCACCTTATTTGAGAGTCTGGATACAGATGCGTCCACTATGGGTGGGTTTTCCCATTTTTTCCTATCCTCCTCAGGGAAGGGAAAAGCAACCATAACCCTTCTAGGGATCTGGAATTTTTTCTCTGGGTTTTCCCATGCTTTCTCAAATATAGCATTTAATTCTTTGGACGCAGGGAAGGTTAGCGAGGCTTTCCTATTGTCAGTGAAGTAAGCCTCCTCAACCTGCTCCAGTGTTGTATCTGCAATATTCAACACATCCCTTATAGCCTCTATCATCAACTGCACCCCTTTAGCAAGAGATGCGGCCCCCCTAAGCACATGCGGCCCCCCTAAGCACATCACCGTGAGCCGTGTCAGAGTCTGTATCTGTGTCATCATGCATAATCTGTGCAAGAGCACGTTTATGGAATCCTCCTGAGGGGGGCCCTGAGGTAACAGAACCGGACCAAACTGCCATAGAGTTCTGTAAAACCTGAGTTGCAGATTCATTCTATGCAACCCTAGTAGAAATCTGAGAAATCGTGGATTTGATAGAGGATGACCATTCAGGCTCCCTTGCTGGTATCTGTGCTAAAACAGTGCAATCCTGATTATATGGAATGGGATCATCCTGAGAGGACATATCCTCTGCAGCATATGACACAGAGTCCCTGGACATAGCTTAAAGGATACCACAGACACTCCACACACACAGGGGAGAACAGACAGTTTCACCCCCAAGAATGGAAAGAGACACAGAGATTGAAGCCAACCCACACACAGCGCTTTCCAGGTATAGGGAGACCCTAAACCAGCGCTGACTGTGTACCTTAATAGGTTACACAGCCTGTATACAGCCTCCCTCCCCCCTTCTACAACTCTGTGGTATCGTGAGAGATAGCTGGAGTTCTCTGGAGGAACTGCACTTCACTGACAGCGTTTCTGCAGGCAGGAAAATGACGCTGAATGCTGCTGGGTCCGCGCTGAGGAGAAGCTCCGCTCCCTTAATGACGCTGTCTTCCCGCTCTTCATAGTATTTTACTTCCTGAGGATTTATGCTGGCAGACATCCCGGGACCCTGACAGGCTTGAGAGGCCAGTGTAGGGTGTAGGCGCTGGCTCAGGGCGCCCCTCACAGCGCCGCACTACATACTGCTGAGCTCCGGACCGCAGTTAGTAATGCGCTCCATACCCTGTTGCCGCCATCTTCACACTGTCTCCCCGCTTGCTAGGGAGGCCGGTGACTAACTCACCACCGATCTTATGGCTCTATAAGGGGGTGGCGGCATGCTGCCGGGGGGAGCGATCCCCGCAGGGCGGACACTAATCACCCGCCCCCACCCCTTAATCCCACAAATCAGGGAGGCTATTACCAGCCGCCACCCTGTAAAATAAAAAACTCTAAAATAAACTTTTACTAAAGAAGCTCTGTAGAGCTCCCCTTGCTGTGACCGGCTCCTCCGGGCACATTTTCTAAACGGAGTCTGGTAGGAAGGGGCATAGAGGGAGGAGCCAGCCCACACTTTCAAACTCTTAACGTGCCAATGGCTCCTAGTGGACCCATCTATACCACCCCATGGTACTAATGTGTGGACCCCAGCATCCTCTAGAACGTAAGAGAAATACCGTTATCAATGGTAAGTTCTTACCATAACGTATATTTTGCTACCTAGTCTTGATTACAGTTGTGTTACCAGTTATATCCAGTATAATTCTCGCCTTAAAGACACAGCTGCAGTATTCTTCAGCCTCGTCTTAAAGCCACAGCCGCAGTATTCATCAGACTCCTCTTAAAGCCACAGTATTCTTCAGTCTCGTCTTAAAGCCACAGTATTCTTCAGTCTCGTCTTAAAGACACAGCTGCAGTCATTTTTCTGCATACAATTGCTTTTCCAGTTCTATCCGGTTCCAGCCCGGATTATAGTTGTGTTCCAGTTATATCGGTACCGTTCCCATTGCACAGTCTGGTTCTCAGTCACACCGGTAACCAGTCCAGTTCAGCGTCTTTAGCACTCCTCCCTGTTCTGCACAACTCCAGAGAACCTATTTCATGGTAACCTTGAGTACACGAACACCTTCTGCTGTGACAGTATATCCAGTTCATTCTCACCAATGCATTCACCATCCTGCTATCAACACCAAGTCCCTGGTGATCCAGTGGTCAGGATACGGCTCCCTCTGCCGAGGTCCGGGTTCGACCTCCGGTCAGGAATTGCTCCTTACTACTTCATCTCACTGATTCCCACAGACCAGCCAAATATACACATAGTCCTCCAGTTACCCGCACAAACTTAATACACGCCGGGTTCACAAAAACCACAGTCATGACAGACGCTCTAGCAGCACGGTGGTACTTCTATCTTATGGACATCTTTCCACCCCAATTCTGATTCTGCGGGTCCTCTGCAAGTTGAAGTTGAAGGGCGGCAGCGTGATCCTTGTTGCTCCTGACTGGCCATGAAGGCCTTGATATGCAGGCCTTTATGGGCAATCGGGAGCTAGACCTCTCCATCAACGCTCCGCTGCATCTTCCTCTACAGCCGAACCTTTTATCTCAGGCCTTTCTAGCTTGCTGGACATTCGGACCTTCTTACAGGGAGTGCTGTATGTAAAGCCGACTTATGTGCCCCCTGTTGTTCCGTGGGATCGTTCCCAGGTTCTCCAGTCAGCCCCCTTTTGAACCTCTGAACACGGTAGATCTCCAATGGCTTATGTGGAAGACCACCTTCCTGTTGGCCATCTTCTCAGCTCGACGGGTGTTGGACCTTATTACCTTACCCTAGTGCTTGCCATTTTTGTTCTTCCATTGGGACAGGGCGGTTCTTCACACTCGCTCGGACTACCTACCCAAGGTAATTTCCTGGTTTCATTTGAACCACGAGATAGTGGTCCCCGCTTTTGCGAGGGCTCATCTGAGGCTGTATGTTGTCTGTGTTCTCCGCATTTTTGTGCATAGGACTTGGGAGGTACATAGGTTGGATTCCTTGTTCGTCCTTTATGACTCTCTAGCAAACTGGGCTGGCCAGCTTCAAAGCAGACCATGGTCATGTGGCTCTGTTTACTATTTGCCAGGCCTGTCTGGAGGCGAGACTCCCTATTTCTGCAGGGTTCATAGCACAATCTTGTTCGGTGGATGCCTCCTGGGCAGCTAGGTGTGGGGCCTCTGCGGAACAACTTTGCAAGATGGCCACATGGTCTTCTGCCCAGATATTCATCAAGTTTTAAATTTTTAACACTTTTGCGTCAGCTGAAGCAGCGCTTGGGCGTAGTGTCCTTGGCGAAGTCCAGGATCGTTCCCGCCTCCTGAGGGGACAGCTTTCGGGGGATCAGTATGAAATACCTACAATCAAAATCCTGACTGTCAAAATCCCAACAGCAATTGACCAACGGTCAAAATCCCAGCAAGGTCGAGAGCTCCCGCAAACCCTTAATAACCTAAGGCTCTTCCAACTCCTTCCCTGCCTGACTGGACCATCCTGGTGACCTCCGGAGACCCCCTCTGCACCGTGGATCTCCCCCTGCTGCTGCCTGAGGCCCCAGTGTGGTCCGCGCGCTGCGGCCTACATAGCCTCCGGAGCCGGGGAGCAAATTAAGAGCGGCGGCCGGGAGGACCGGGGCCGACGGCGTCCACGACCTGAGGACCCCACAGAGCCGCCGTGCACCCCCCGCAGCTGCTGTTACCTGTCGCTGGACCGGGGAGGCTGGAGACCGCGGCGCGGCTCCGAGGGAAAGTGCCGCCTTGACTCTGTGTGCTGAAGCCGGGAGGACGGACAGCGCGACTTCCGGCTGGCGCTCTCCGGCGGCCGGACACCTGGGGCTGTTTTACGAGTGGGGGCCTGCGTTTCTCCTGCCTCTGGCCTAGGGCACTAAACAAATAATAAAGGGGGAGGAATAAGATTCAAGGAAGGAAAGAGGAAAAGGGGAAAAAAAAAAAAAAGACAAAGGGGCTGGGACTGCCTGTGCTCCACTCCTTGAGACCCCTCGCCCTCTTGCCCCTCCTGCTGCTGACGGGTGAGGTCCGCGGAATCGGGGAGCACTCCTGGAGCTCCCGCGGATTGCGGCCCACCTGCCCCTCCAAGACCGCACCCTCGGGTGCTGCCTGCTGCCGGGGACGCCTGGCTGCTGGACCACGGACCTCGCTTGTCGCGATCCCCCCCTGTTCCTGCTGCTGGTGCCCTTGCTGGGGGACTTGCGGATCGGTGGAGGCTCCCCCTGACTCGCCTCCCCTCTGCCGGACGCTGCGGGGACGGCGGCCACCGGATCCCGGCGGGCGGCAACCATCTTGGACCTCCTGTGATCCCGGCACTGCACCGGGCTCACTACCACTGAGGCTCCTGCTGCTGAAGTTCCCCGCTGTGCTGGACGCTGTAGGAGGCCACAACAACACTAGGTGAGGAGAGGCCACATTGTGCCCCTGACTCTGGACCCTCTTCCCCACCACCTGCTGCACCCCTTTCACCTCTTTTGTGATCTGGCCCTGTGAGTGGGAACACTGCAGCCACGACCTCGCGGCCCTCCGCTGCTGTATGCTGAGTGCACGGCCGCAGTGCACTGTGACGAAGTGGAACCACTCAGCGGCCCCTGCTCCCGATCTTGGACCCCCTCCCCCACGTCCCGCAAAGCTGGCTTATATTTACCTGCCACTGGAACTTTGATTGCTTCTTAATTCTATAATTAAGAGACCGTACCTCCTGCCCCATCTACTGCTAGTCTACCTTCTGCTACAACCTGCAGTGCACCGTTCTACACCTTGTGATTCTTTTTCTACACTACTGCCGACGGACCCCATGCACCATTGAACATACCTTATTCTAGCCCTCCAGTGGTTCATTCTCAGGCCTTCTCGCTTGCATACCTCCACGAGCCGCTCCGGCACTCTATCTGACCCATCCCGACTCAATCTGCCGGGCTGCTACCATGTCCAAATCCGCCGCCTCCATTAGAAAGCGGGCGGGGACGGACATATCCCAGCATTTCACCAGGGCCAACAAAAATGACAAACAGTCCTCGCTCTCTGGTCCCCCTTCCCCTAGCCTCTCGGTGTCCGACAAGGAAGACTCGTCCTCATCCCCCGCTCTATCAACCAAGGAGGACATCCTAGCTCTGAAATCGCTCATCATGGACTTCAAGGAATCACTGGAGTCCAAACTGGACAACGTGGTTGCCACCATCAAGTCGGATATAACGTCTCTGTCCTCTAGAACCTCCAAACTTGAATCCCGACAAGACACTCTTCACAAAGAGCAGAGCGAGACCATTAGAGACATCGACCATCTTATTCGGGACATCTCGGAACTACGCGACAAGAACGAGGACCTGGAGAATCGCGAAAGGAGAAATAATCTCCGCATACGGAATGTACCGGAATCCGTTCTTCCCTCGAATCTTGAAGCATACCTACACAAGCTATTCTCCACCGTAGTGCCGACCCTAGGTTCCCGTGAACTACCACTAGAAAGAGCCCACAGAGCTCTCCGACCCAAACCACGTGATGGTGATCCCCCCAGAGATGTAATTTTGCGCTTTCTCAACTTTAAAGATAAAGAACTGGTTCTTAATCCTACCCGATGCAAGCCATACATCCTATTCGAAAATGCTAAGCTACAATTTTTTCAAGACTTGGCTCCCTCCACGCTACTCAAAAGGAGAGAGCTTAGAGATCTGACTTCCGCGCTTCGCACGCAAGGAATTCGATATCGCTGGGGGTTCCCCTTCAAACTACTGGTCGACTTCAATGGAAAAATACTGATTATCAGAGACCCAAGAGAGGGTAGGGACTTCCTGTCACACCTGGAGGACTCCGACTCAGTACCGGCGGCAACCTCCAATCACCAGACGACCTAACTACCCTCACTTCTAATGCCGCCTACACTTTTCGTTTGGTAGAAGTACCTTGGCCCACCTGTGTCTTGGTTCTATTTGCTTAGGTCCACTCGGCCAGTTGACGTTTATTGCAAATAATATATATTGGTTGCTACTGTGTGTTTTTTTTTCTTGTCTTTCATGTTTCAAGCATTGTATTGCTCTGATGCTACACCCCCCCCCCCCCTTCCCCTTTTTTTTTATTTTTTTATAGCAACCATCTAGCTCTTCCACGATGCTTAGTGCAACGGTATAGCTACGAATTTGTTACAAGACCCTCCCCGCCTTGTTTTTATATTTACTTTTAAGCCAACGCCTTGGTCATGTTAGCAATATTTGGGCGTATGATTCGGAGCACCTCGATAGGGTGCGAACCGATCTCTTTGATAATATGTTTGAGCACTTAGTGCACTGGTTGTTGTTCACGGACCTACCTTGTTTGCTCTGCTTATACTTACCCAATGTTAATGCTATGTTTTTTATTGCTTATACGTTTATTCCATGTCACTTCTCTCTGATGCTTTTTATCCTAAGGCCACTGTTAGCTCACTTGCTGAATACCCCACCACTGGAGGGCCATGATCCCTCATCCATTCTATATAACACACGAGTTCACATTGCCGAACTCTTACCTGTAAACACACTCATCCTTCACCTTATCTCCTTGGAGGGAGTACGGTTATCACCTGGTGCTTCCCCAGTCGGTCCTACTTTCTGTGCTGGTTCCTCCTCGCTGGTCGTGAGAAACCTTAGCATGGAACCCCCCCCCCCTTTCTACTACCCTCTCCTGGTTCACTACCTCTAACTCCTCTCTTTCTTCCGACGGGCCGGGACCCTTCACTTGCTCCCCCCCCCCCCCCCCTTCTTCTTTTTCTCCCTTTTTTTTTCTTCTCTCTTCTTCCTCTTCTCTCCCTCTCCCTTTCTCCTCCTCCTCCTCCTCTTAATCGCAACTCGCAATGCCTCTGTTGCTAGCGTCTCTGAACGTCAAGGGTCTCAATACCCCCCAGAAACGCTCCTCTTTATTTCGATCCCTTCGTCCCCCTAAGGCTGGACTAGTATTCATCCAGGAGACTCCTTTCAAATCCCAATCACACCCGACCCTCACCTCCAAACGTAACCCGATGGCTTTTTACTCCTCGAGCCAATCCAAACATAATGGGGTGGCCATACTGGTAAACTCTAAAATTTATTTTGGGTTCCTCACACATGGATAAAGACGGGCGGTTTATCATTTTAACGGGTAGACTTGGACACTTAGAATGCACAATAGCCACTGTGTACGCCCCTAACTCTGGACAAGCGTCCTTCTTCAACTCCTTTTTCTCCACACTGTCTAGAGTCAGAAAAGGCTATTTAATACTAGGTGGGGATTTTAATACTGCCCCGGATACCCAACTAGATAAATCTAACCACCAGTCACGCCTACACCGCGACTCCTCATCCCGAGCTTTAAACAAGCACACACGGGAATCCGGTCTCGTCGACGTATGGCGGGCCCTCAACCCCACATCCAAGGATTACACTTTCTTTTTGATCCCACACCAATCTTACTCCCGCATCGATCTCTTCTTCTGCAGTACCCTGACCTCCAAACACATATCCGACTCGTCCATCATCACCAACCCGTGGTCAGACCACTCCATTGTCACCGCCACCTTTGATTTCCTTGACACCCCGACATCCCGACCTACCTGGCGTTTAAACGAGACGCTGCTGAAAATTCCTCAATTCCAGGAAAAAATCAAACTTGCTCTTGTAGACTATTTTACTTTGAACATTACTGACTCCTCTTGTACCCCATTAATATGGGAGGCACACAAGGCTGTTATAAGAGGTCACATCATTAGTTACGCCTCACACAGAAACAGGGAACATAAACAAAAATTGGCCTCCCTCACGGAAGAGGTCCACAATCTGGAAACCCAACACAAACAGCGGCCCTCCCGCCCTCTATATGCACAACTTACCACTGCTAGAGCGGCCTTAAACGCTTTGTTAGCCGAAAAATCTGAGTACTCCGTTGGCTGAAACAAAGATTTTACGAAAAGAGCAACAAAGCTGACACTTTATTGGCCAACAGACTGAGGGCTCGGAAAGCGCAATCTGCCATACCGGCTATCAAGGATAACAATGGCTCACTCCAATATAACCCTTCCACTATTAACTCCCTTTTTAAGACTTACTATGAGCGACTCTACAATCTCCCAGTTCAACCGCCCACCCCCGACCCGACCTACCCGCCTGGTTCTGACTACCTGACATCGTGTGACCTGCCCCGCTTAGATCCAGAGACTTCTTCAGGCTTGGACAGGCCTATTTCTGAAGAAGAAATAGCTTTCGCTATTAAATTCCAGAAACCGTCTAAAGCTCCTGGCCCAGACGGCTTTCCTATGTCATACTACAAAACCTTTCAATCTTCATTACTCACCCATCTCCACTCTCAAACCACCAAGGCTACTATCACTGTAATCCCAAAACCAAATAAAGATCCCCATCTAATTACTAACTACCGTCCCATTTCGCTACTGAATACAGACCTTAAAATTTTTGCCAAAATATTGGCTAACAGGCTCAATCCTATTCTTCCCTCCCTGATTCACCCTGACCAGGTGGGCTTTGTCCCGTCCAGACAAGCGCTTGATAACACCAGACGCACGATTGACATTATTCATTATATTAACCTCCACAAGATCCCATCTCTGGCGCTTGCTCTGGACGCAGAGAAGGCCTTCGACAGGGTTTCCTGGCCTTTCATGCTGCAAACCTTGCAGCACTTTGGCTTTCGAGGTAAATTCCTTCAGGCCATACAAGCCCTATACCATAACCCCTCGGCTTCAGTACACTCAAATGGTCTATTGTCGGATCCTTTTACGATCTCTAATGGAACTAGACATGGGTGCCCGCTATCCCCCCTAATTTTCGCACTGATAATCGAACCTCTCGCGTGCCGCATCAGGGCCAACCCAGATATTTCCGGGATCACCGTTAACCGCACCCATTACACTGTCTCCCTATTCGCAGACGACATACTCCTCACATTGACGAACCCGACCATCTCTCTTCCCAATCTATTTCGAGAGCTGACTATCTACGGCAACCTCTCGGGATATAAAATCAACCAATCAAAATCCGAAGCCCTCTCCTTACACATCCCCAAGCGCACCAAGACTCTGTTACAAGCAAATTTCGAATTCTCATGGCATAAACATTCACTTAAATACCTAGGAGTCTTCATAACCAAATCTTACAACTCTCTCTACCGAGCTAACTACACCCCAATCATAAATTCAATTCTCAAGGACATCCGCCGATGGGACTCTTATTATCTCTCTTGGATTGGACGTATTAATGCCATAAAAATGAATGCACTCCCCAAACTCCTGTACTTATTCCAAACGCTCCCGATTCAGATCCCCTCACATACCCTCCGCTCTCTTCAGTCCTTGCTAGGTGACTTTATATGGAACCACACAAAACCTCGACTCCGACGAGACACCCTGGCCAAACACTCTCAGCTGGGCGGCCTAGGCCTTCCCATCCTTCAGCGTTATTTTGCTGCGACTAAACTGAGCCAATTGGTTGCTTGGCACGCTCCGATGCATACTAAGCGATGGGTCAACTTAGAGAGCGATTTAATTGGCGTCCCTTCGGTCTCCTATCTGCCTCAGGTTCACCGCAAAAACTACCCTCAATTTAGCCTACACCTACTGTAGAGGTAACACTCAGGAACTGGGAGCTCCTGAGCAAAAAATTTAAACTGTCTACTTACCCCTCCCCCCTAACCCCTATCTGGAACAATTTGGCATTTCCCCCAGGCTTATCTTCAGCAATGGCCCGTCCTTGGATTTCTGCTGGTGTCACTAGGATCCACCACTTTACAGGAACCCACACCATCAGATCATTTTCTGTCCTACAGACTACATATGGCCTGCCCAACTCCCTGCACTACCAATACCTACAAATACGGCACTACATTTCCTCTTTACACCTTCCATTCCCACTTCCAATCCCTTCCTCTTTTGAAAGGCTTTGCTTGCATAATCCCACTGTCAGAGGCGTCATCTCTCTCCTTTACAAAACCATCTTGTCCCCCGAAGCCCCCGCCCTCGAACCTCACGAACAGGCCTGGGAAACGGACTTGGGGCGACATTTCGAGGACGAGGAATGGGAAATTATCCGGGCCGCGGTCTCAAAGTGCTCCATCAGTGTGGCCATCCGCGAAAACTCGTTTAAAATCTACACAAGATGGTATTTGGTTCCAGACCGCCTGCATAGAATGTTTCCTGGCACTCCTAACCTTTGCTGGAGAAACTGTGGTCAGGTAGGCACGTTCTTCCACACATGGTGGTCTTGTCCAGTGATCACCCGTTACTGGACCATGGTCCGTGCCCTCCTTACCCAGCTGCTGGGCCTGACGCAGCCTCTTTCACCTGTCAACCTACTCCTCTGTGCCCCCCTGGATCAGGTACCCAAAGACTCAAATAGACTGATCCTCCATATTTCCTGTGTGGCCAAATACCAAATAGCGCGTAACTGGAAAGCACCAGACGCACCCAACCGTCAGGCACTAACAAACAGGATTTGGTTCATTGCACAAATGGAATACATCACTAGTCTCCAACACAACACAGTACAAAAATTCCACTCCACTTGGCTTCCCTGGTACAGATATCAAAATTCACCCCTTCCAGGACTTAACTAGATTGTAACTCAAATTGGGCGCAATTGATGTTCCGTCCCGTCCCCCCTCTCCCCCCCCTACAATTTTTTTATTTTTCTCTACTCTTTCTCTCCTTTTCCCTGCTCCCTATCACCTGGGCTCCTAGCTCGTCGGAGGTCTCTTTCTATTCGTCTCTCCTTCCTTCCCTACATCTCCCCACCCGCCACCCCTACTCACTCCGACTAGATCTCCTATTACGATTTGATGATTACTTATTGGATTCACACTCTTCTGATGTTTTCTCTCCTGGTCACTCGTGAATTTCTATTGTTATAACACTTTACATGACGAGTCTCGTGAAATTTAACCCACAACACATTTATTGTACTGTTATTCCCTCTGTTACCGAGTGTTGTTAACTCTGTTTATTTCTCCTAATAAAATTCTAGGTCAAAATACTGACATTTAAAATGTCGACAGGTCAAAAAGTCTACAGTTTTTAATTGTTTTTGGTATGTATGTCGACATGGACACCATATAAGTGTACCGCATCCCCTCGCATGGCTCGCTGCGCTCACCATGCTTCCCCCTCCAGGTCCACTGGGATGGTAAAGTATGAACAGGTCTGTTTCAGTGAAAAAATCATGTCGACTTTTTTGACCTGTCGACGTTTTCAATGTCTGTATTTTGACCATGTCAGGATTTTGACCTTGGCGTGATTTTGACAGTCTGTCAATGGTTGTCTGTATTTTTTGATTGTAGGTAAATTGACCGCAACCCGCTTTCGGATGTCCCAGCGTATTCTCTCTTGTGCCTCCTAGTGGACAATAAAGAAAATGGTATTTATGGTCTTACCTGGATAAATCCTTTTCTTGGAATTCATAGGGGGCACAGGATGCACTCCCTGATGCATCTAACTTGCGGGATCTTCTTCCTGTGCTAGTGAGTATGTGGCCTATATGTCTGCTTATGTGCTGGTTTTCTTTCCTTTTCCTTCTCCGCTTCTTCATTGGGCTTGCTGACAAGCTGGTGGGCCTGGGGCATGGTTTATAGGGAGACTGAGCATGCTGGATACAAAAATTGTAACCCTTCAGTGCCTGCTCGCTCCCTCACCACCTGTAACCCAGCGTACTCTCTCCTGTGCCCTCTATGGACTCCCAAGAATAGGATTTATCCAAGTAAGACCGTAAATCCGATTTTAACACTGCTTTTAAAAACCCAGGTTTTTGCATATGAACGCGCATTTTGTTCAGTGGAAAAGGGTCAAAAAAAAAAAAACCCCGGGTCCAGTTACCTAGGAATCCAACCTGCACAGCGAGCAGGGTTGGACACAGGAAGGACCCAGGTTAAGGGGCAGTGTAAATGGGTAACCCAGGTCATCCAACCCGGGACCCGTTTACAACATGCGGAGAGCCAAAAAAACCCGAATCGCAGTGCATGAGCGCAGCGTCCATTCAGTGCACAGAGACAAAAGCTGGAAGCAGCCCAGAAGCTACCAGAGTGCTGGGCTCGCCACCAGTGTGACATGGGGTGACATCCTGTTAGGCCACACCCCAGGAGTCCAGATATGCTGGATTTCCCAGTGCTTAGAGTTGTCATCTCCATGCAGCGGGTGGGTCAGTGCCGCAGTGGGAAAGGGGGTATTAGTGTAATCCAATGGCATCCACAGTTGCCATATCTCAATCCAGTAGCGTGCCTTTGCCATGAGGTGGATCATGAATTTGAAAGCGCATGTATTGCAGACAAATGTGCACCAACTGCTTGATGCTTTCATGTCAAATTACAGAAGTAATATTTCCAAATCCATTGCTTGAAGAGTTCAGTCTGTTCAGGGGCAAATGGGGTCCTACCAAGTACTAGCAAGGTATATCTTATAAAGTTAACACTAAGTGTATATAGTTCTATATTTTATTAACAACCGCATTATTTTAATTGTTCTAGGCCATCAAGAAGACAACTTCCAAGTTTTATTCCAATATATCCCATACCAGAAAGACTTCAGAAATGTGTGGAGCAAAATATGAATGTACTGGCAATAGAGCCTTGTCTGGGAGAAGTAAGTACAACCACTTTGTAAACGGAAAAAAAACACTGCTTGTTCTTATTAATGCACATGATGAAAAGTTCTAAGAATCAATGTGTGTTTTAACAACTACAGTTCCATGTGTAGTTGTGTGTCGTGAAAAGTAATATCAGCTGTCCTAGCTTTAAATAGCTAGTAAGGTCACTTTTGCACATTGAAGGCTTTTATTTCTGACCTATACCTGAAATGATTGATGCTGTTTCTATAGAGACAGTAGACCTTGCTTAAGGTAATGCTTCTCAGTCTTGCAGATCTTCTTAGATAGACTAACAAGTGTTTTGAGTTGAAAAATCTCAGAAAGACTCTGAACTATCTGTAGACAGTGTGTGCATGTGCTATACTGTATGTGATGAGAGGGAATGGTTGAGTGACCCAAGCTCCATTTGACTACCAAACTATGGTGGTTGGTGTATCAAACAGTAGATGAAGTTGAGAAGTTACGTATAGTTACCATCAGTTTAGTACTTGACAAGTGCTACCCCAATGTATAAAATAAGTTGTAGCTGATGCTATGGACAGTTTCTCCACTGATACACTTATCCATTCTTCTCACTGCTTGATACATTAACCCCTATATTTTTTACCTTCAGTAAAAAGTGGTGAGGTTGAGTTGTCCTAATTATTGGATGGATCTCTAGGGACCATTACAATTACCAGTGACTGACTTCCTAATTACACAAGTTCTCTTGCCATATAACCGAACACTTTCCAATTTCCTTGTATTTATTTTTTACAGATCCTTACATTGTCAAATTATCGCAAGAAAATGTCAACTCTACTTTGGCTTGAGGATATCCACAATGAGATAGAAATGAAAGAATTAGGTCTAAGTGGGGTTTGCCTGCAAAAGCGTGGTGGGTTTCTACTGTTGCAGGTACCTGGTATCATAGAGGGAAGACCATCCCTATTCCCAGGTAAGATGCTTCATTGCTTATAAGATGACTAATTACGCTACTCAACAGTCATTTTGCATCTGGCATTATATACAGGGTTAATATAAAAGAAATAGACACATTCAATGTCAAAATATTTATATTTACATGGATATATATGGGATGTAGTTATGTGACCTCCAGTCACAATACCAACCACTACATCCCGCCAGTTCTAAATCCCGCCGGTTGGTATGCCGACCAACAGGGACTATTCCCACTTGTGGGTGTCCATGACATCCATAGAGTGGGAATAGAACCTGTGGCGAGCCCAGTGTGCCACCGAGCCTGCTGCTTGGTGAGCGCAGCGAGCCTGCAAGGTGCTTTGTTGCACTCGTCCATTTTTCCCTCCTCCACCGGCCATCTCACAGCTCACTGCGCCGGTCACACATACCCAACCCATATGTACAGCTGAATGTAATGGCCTCCAAGTTCCGGAGGTGTGGGACTTTTGGGCGAGTCTGTCTGTTTTTTTGGGGTTTTTTTAAAGCAACAATCACTTACAATGTAAAACCAGGTTGGTTGGACCCAAAACATATCTATTCTTATATTAATGAACTGCTGTATACAGGTAGCTAATGCTTGCTTTGGGGGAAGGGGAAGGAAGAACAAATCAAGTCTTTTCTTTTTGCTACAATAACAAGTGTCAATGTACGTTAGCGAATAAGACACTTTCAGTTTTTTTCGATAAAAGGACTCCCCCCACCCTTCACTTCAATCCGAAGGCACAGAGATGGTTTTAGAGGTGGATGAAATTTGTGCTTTCCCTTCTGTGTGTTAGTTGTCAGTGAATGCTGCCTCTGGGGTAATTGGTGACAGATGTTCCCGCCGCACGTGTAGAATAAACTGTGTGAGAACTCTGGTTGTTCAAAAGAACAAACATTAATTTTGACAATGTTCTAAAACAAAAAAAGCCTTTTTCAAGCAATTAAAATTAAAAAGGTTGCGCTACATAAAAGCCTAGATTATGTGAATGTTCAGCTATAAAATGTTCATTAGAACAGGTGCTGAATTGCACTTTCCTTTGGTCACAATAAAATACTTATATGCTGAATTAACCTTTAACAAATTTAGAAATCCGGTATAGTCTATAGTCTCCGTGCACAATTTACAATGAGCGCTAGTACGTAGGGTACCTTGCTGATCCTTTAGTGTGATGTAGGGATCATTTTAAAACATTGTCAAAATAAATGTTGTTTTTCTTTTGAACAACCAGGGTCCACACAGTTTATTCTCTACGCACGTGCGCTGGGGGAAACTCAATTTATACAGAGATGGCTTTGACGCTAATCGCTATAGACACTGTCGCTAGCAGCTTGCTCAACGTGACACTAATCGGTACAAATAACTGCGGTGGTGTGAAGACGCCCTTTTAGCTTTTACTAAAAGCAGATGAATTCATGTTGATAATAATAATTTTCTCTGACGTCCTAGTGGATGCTGGGAACTCCGTAAGGACCATGGGGAATAGCGGCTCCGCAGGAGACTGGGCACAAAAAGTAAAAGCTTTAGACTAGCTGGTGTGCACTGGCTCCTCCCCCTATGACCCTCCTCCAAGCCTCAGTTAGATTTTTGTGCCCGAACGAGAAGGGTGCAAGCTAGGTGGCTCTCCTGAGCTGCTTAGAAGTAAAAGTTTAAATAGGTTTTTTATTTTCAGTGAGTCCTGCTGGCAACAGGCTCACTGCATCGTGGGACTAAGGGGAGAAGAAGCGAACTCACCTGACTGCAGAGTGGATTGGGCTTCTTGGCTACTGGACATTAGCTCCAGAGGGACGATCACAGGTTCAGCCTGGATGGGTCCCGGAGCCGCTCCGCCGGCCCCCTTACAGAGCCAGAAGAGCGAAGAGGTCCGGAGAAAGCGGCGGCAGAAGACGTTCCTGTCTTCAAATAAGGTAGCGCACAGCACTGCAGCTGTGCGCCATTGCTCTCAGCACACTTCACACTCCGGTCACTGAGGGTGCAGGGCGCTGGGGGGGAGCGCCCTGAGACGCAATAAAAACGATATAAAAACCTTATATGGCTAAAAAAAATGCATCACATATAGCTCCTGGGCTATATGGATGCATTTATCCCCTGCCAGTTTCCTGAAAAAAGCGGGAGAAAAGGCCGCCGTGAAGGGGGCGGAGCCTTTCTCCTCAGCACACAAGCGCAATTTTCTTTCACAGCTCCGCTGGAAGGACGGCTCCCTGACTCTCCCCTGCAGTCCTGCACTACAGAAACAGGGTAAAACAGAGAGGGGGGCACTATTGGCAGCTAATATATAAATACAGCAGCTATAACAGGGAGTAACACATATATAAGGTTATCCCTATATATATATATATATATATATATATATATAGCGCTCTGGTGTGTGCTGGCAAACTCTCCCTCTGTCTCCCCAAAGGGCTAGTGGGGTCCTGTCCTCTATCAGAGCATTCCCTGTGTGTGTGCTGGGTATCGGTACGATTGTGTCGACATGTATGAGGAGGAAAATGATGTGGAAGCAGAGCAATTGCCTGTGTTAGTGATGTCACCCCCTAGGGAGTCGACACCTGACTGGATGGTAGTAATTAAAGAATTACGTGACAATGTCAGCACTTTGCAAAAAACTGTTGACGACATGAGACAGCCGACAAATCAATTAGTGCCTGTTCAGGCGTCTCAGACACCGTCAGGGGCGCTAAAACGCCCGTTACCTCAGATGGTCGACACAGACCCTGACACGGATACTGAATCCAGTGTCGACGGTGACGAGACAAACGTAATGTCCAGTAGGGCCACACGTTACATGATCACGGCAATGAAGGAGGCATTGAACATTTCTGACACTACAAGTACCACAAAAAAGGGTATTATGTGGGGTGTGAAAAAACTACCAGTGGTTTTTCCTGAGTCAGATGAATTAAATGAGGTGTGTGATAAAGCGTGGGTTTCCCCCGATAAAAAACTGCTGATTTCTAATAAATTATTGGCACTATACCCTTTCCCGCCAGAGGTTAGGGCACGTTGGGAAACACCCCCTAGGGTAGATAAGGCGCTCACACGCTTATCAAAACAAGTGGCGTTACCGTCTCCTGATACGGCCGCTCTCAAGGAACCAGCTGATAGAAGGCTGGAAAATATCTTAAAAGGTATATACACACATACCAGTGTTATACTGCGACCAGCGATCGCCTCAGCCTGGATGTGCAGCGCTGGAGTGGCTTGGTCGGATTCCCTGACTGAAAATATTGATACCCTGGATAGGGACAGTATATTATTAACTATAGAGCATTTAAAGGATGCATTACTATATATGCGAGATGCACAGAGGGATATTTGCACCCTGGCATCTAGAGTAAGTGCGATGTCCATTTCTGCCAGAGAAAAAGGCCGCTCGTTCCTGCCCCGGGGCAGAGGAAGGGGAAAAAGACTGCACCATGCAGCCTCTTCCCAGGAGCAGAAGCCCTCCCCCGCTTCTGCCAAGTCCTCAGCATGACGCTGGGGCTCTGCAAGTAGACTCGGGCACGGTGGGGGGCCGTCTCAAGAATTTCAGCGCGCAGTGGGCTCACTCGCAAGTGGACCCCTGGATCCTGCAGGTAGTATCACAGGGGTACAAATTGGAATTCGAGACGTCTCCCCCTCGCCGGTTCCTGAAGTCTGCTCTACCAACGTCTCCCTCCGACAGGGAGGCAGTATTGGAAGCTATTCACAAGCTGTATTCCCAGCAGGTGATAATCATGGTACCCCTCCTACAACAGGGAAAGGGGTATTATTCCACGCTGTTTGTGATACCGAAGCCGGACGGCTCGGTGAGACCAATTTTAAATCTAAAATCTTTGAACACTTACATAAAAAGGTTCAAATTCAAGATGGAGTCACTCAGAGCAGTGATAGCGAACCTGGAAGAAGGGGACTATATGGTATCTCTAGACATCAAGGATGCTTATCTCCATGTCCCAATCTACCCTTCTCACCAAGGGTACCTCAGGTTTGTGATACAAAACTGTCATTATCAGTTTCAGACGCTGCCGTTTGGATTGTCCACGGCACCACGGGTCTTTACCAAGGTAATGGCCGAAATGATGATTCTTCTTCGAAGAAAAGGCGTATTAATTATCCCTTACTTGGACGATCTCCTGATAAGGGCAAGGTCCAGGGAACAGTTAGAGGTCGGAGTAGCACTATCTCAGGTAGTGCTACGTCAGCACGGGTGGATTCTAAATATCCCAAAATCACAGCTGATTCCAACAACACGTCTACTGTTCCTAGGGATGATTCTGGACACAGTCCAGAAAAAGGTGTTTCTCCCGGAGGAGAAGGCCAGGGAGTTATCCGAGCTAGTCAGGAACCTCCTAAAACCAGGACAAGTATCAGTGCACGAGAGTCCTGGGAAAAATGGTGGCTTCTTACGAAGCGATTCCATTCGGAAGATTCCATGCAAGAACTTTTCAGTGGGATCTGCTGGACAAATGGTCCGGATCGCATCTTCAGATGCATCAGCGGATAACCCTATCTCCAAGGACAAGGGTATCTCTCCTGTGGTGGTTACAGAAGGCTCATCTTCTAGAGGGCCGCAGATTCGGCATTCAGGATTGGATGCTGGTAACCACGGATGCCAGCCTGAGAGGCTGGGGAGCAGTCACACAGGGAAGAAATTTCCAGGGCTTGTGGTCAAGCATGGAAACGTCTCTTCACATAAATATCCTAGAGCTAAGGGCCATTTACAATGCCCTAAGTCAAGCAAGGCATCTGCTTCAGGGTCAACCGGTATTGATCCAGTCGGACAACATCACGGCTGTCGCCCACATAAACAGACAGGGCGGCACAAGAAGCAGGAGGGCAATGGCAGAAGCTGCAAGGATTCTCCGCTGGGCGGAAAATCATGTGATAGCACTGTCAGCAGTGTTCATTCCGGGAGTGGACAACTGGGAAGCAGACTTCCTCAGCAGACACGACCTCCACCCGGGGGAGTGGGGACTTCATCCAGAAGTCTTCCAAGTGATTGTAAACCGTTGGGAAAAACCAAAGGTGGACATGATGGCGTCCCGTCTCAACAAGAAACTGGACAGATATTGCGCCAGGTCAAGGGACCCTCAGGCAATAGCGGTGGACGCTCTGGTAACTCCGTGGGTGTTCCAGTCGGTATATGTGTTCCCTCCTCTTCCTCTCATACCAAAAGTACTGAGAATCATAAGAAGGAGAGGAGTAAGAACGATACTCGTGGCTCCGGATTGGCCAAGAAGAACTTGGTACCCGGAGCTGCAAGAGATGCTCACGGAGGACCCGTGGCCTCTACCTCTAAGGAAGGACCTGCTCCAGCAGGGACCTTGTCTGTTCCAAGACTTACCGCGGCTGCGTTTGACGGCATGGCGGTTGAACGCCGGATCCTGAAGGAAAAAGGCATTCCAGATGAAGTCATCCCTACCCTGATCAAGGCCAGGAAGGATGTAACTGCAAAACATTATCATCGCATTTGGCGAAAATATGTTGCGTGGTGTGAGGCCAAGAAGGCCCCTACGGAGGAATTTCAACTGGGTCGTTTCCTACATTTCCTGCAAGCAGGATTGTCTATGGGCCTAAAATTAGGATCCATTAAGGTTCAAATTTCGGCCCTGTCGATCTTCTTCCAGAAAGAACTGGCTTCAGTGCCTGAAGTTCAGACGTTTGTCAAAGGGGTACTGCATATACAGCCTCCTTTTGTGCCTCCAGTGGCACCTTGGGATCTCAATGTAGTTTTAGGGTTCCTAAAATCACATTGGTTTGAACCACTTGCCACAGTGGATTTGAAATATCTCACATGGAAAGTGGTAATGCTGTTGGCCCTGGCTTCAGCCAGGCGCGTATCAGAATTGGCGGCTTTATCCTATAAAAGCCCTTACCTGATATTTCATTCGGATAGGGCGGAATTGAGGACTCGTCCTCAATTTCTCCCTAAGGTGGTTTCAGCGTTTCACATGAATCAACCTATTGTGGTACCTGTGGCTACTAGGGACTTGGAGGACTCCAAGTTGCTGGACGTAGTCAGGGCCCTGAAAATATATGTTTCCAGGACGGCTGGAGTCAGAAAATCTGACTCGCTGTTTATACTGTATGCACCCAACAAGCTGGGTGCTCCTGCTTCTAAGCAGACGATTGCTCGTTGGATTTGTAGTACAATTCAACTTGCACATTCTGTGGCAGGCCTGCCACAGCAAAAATCTGTAAAAGCCCATTCCACAAGGAAGGTGGGCTCATCTTGGGCGGCTGCCCGAGGGGTCTCGGCTTTACAACTTTGCCGAGCAGCTACTTGGTCAGGGGCAAACACGTTTGCTAAATTCTACAAATTTGATACCCTGGCTGAGGAGGACCTGGAGTTCTCTCATTCGGTGCTGCAGAGTCATCCGCACTCTCCCGCCCGTTTGGGAGCTTTGGTATAATCCCCATGGTCCTTACGGAGTTCCCAGCATCCACTAGGACGTCAGAGAAAATAAGAATTTACTTACCGATAATTCTATTTCTCATAGTCCGTAGTGGATGCTGGGCGCCCATCCCAAGTGCGGATTGTCTGCAATACTTGTATATAGTTATTGTTACAAACAAATCTGGTTGTTTATGGTTGGAAGCCATCTTTTCAGAGGCTCCTACGGTTACCATACTGTTAACTGGGTTCAGATCACGAGTTGTACGGTGTGATTGGTGTGGCTGGTATGAGTCTTACCCGGGATTCAAGATCCTTCCTTATTATGTACGCTCGTCCGGGCACAGTATCTTAACTGAGGCTTGGAGGAGGGTCATAGGGGGAGGAGCCAGTGCACACCAGCTAGTCTAAAGCTTTTACTTTTTGTGCCCAGTCTCCTGCGGAGCCGCTATTCCCCATGGTCCTTACGGAGTTCCCAGCATCCACTACGGACTATGAGAAATAGAATTATCGGTAAGTAAATTCTTATTTTTTTTTATATAGCGCTCTTTCTCCAGTAGGACTCAAGGACCTTAACCGATACATAGCGTAATATAGTACAGAAACAATGTAGTACAGAACATTTTTTCATAAAATACAGAAGCATGTAGATAAGGCACATTATGGAAATGTTGTCTATTTTATGTTACTGCTGCTTAACTCACTGAGATGCAGAAATGTGCAACACCCCCGTGGGATTGATTGCTTGTGTAAAATAAGTCATATTATCCATTGCAGTGGTACTTCAGATCCCAGCCTGCCTGCCCTGGCATCTTGGATGTCCAGAAAGTAATTGGCGGCTGACATCTGTACTACCAGTATAAAGAAAAGGACTTACACACTGAATGATTTAATATTTTATTACACAGTTATGCGCACACACATTATACTGCAGGGACATGCAGTCAGGGGAAGCAGAGCCTCACCTGTCAAAACACCCTGTCATACTACAGCGTTTTGACTATAAAACTGATTAAAATAATACAAAAAAGATATTTAGACCTTATAAGCATCTTTGTATAAAAGTAATAATTTGTATAGTTAAACGCTCCAGATTTGCGGAGCTCTCTGAAATTGCAGGAATACAGGAGACGTGAGGCAGCAACAGCTTTGCCTCATGTCTCATAGTTGGAGACTGCTGCGGTGCAGTAAATGCCGCCCAATTTGTATCTGTACTGTATGTATCAAATGAATATAGGATCACCTAGCATTCATCAATAGGGTTACTGGTTTGGGCAGTAAGGTTATAAGTGGGTCCCCTTGTACCCTAAAACAAGTACTAGGAAAGGAGGGGCAAAGTAGCCACCAGTAGACCATTGCAATGTATAGGTCATAAGGTGAAAGTGCTCCTACGCGTAACGGCAACTTTGCATATCAGAGTTTGCCCCAAAGCCTGAACAAAAACCTGCACGCCAGCCACCTGCCATTTAGTAATTGCGGCCACGTGACTACCAGTGTCAGGAGACCCAGAAAAACCACCAGGAAGACTGGTGACCACGAGGACAGCTGACGAAGGAAAACCAGGTAAGACTCTGTGTGGAGGAGGTGCCCGGTGACAGATTCTCTGTGAGCCCAAGCAGGTTACACCACCTCCCCAGTTGAGAGCTTGTTCCCAGAGGGATTTATGTACCCTGGGACGCCTAGACCAAGGCAGACCACTGGTAATATATCTCTGGGGGAGTTAAGCCAGTCTGGAGTACCAGGTACACCTACCAGTAGGTCCGAATCCATCGGTACACATATGGGTATCCTGAAGATTACTGGCTGAATGTCATTGGCCTGAATTCCATTTGAACCACTACTGCAAGAAGCTGGTATTTTTCACATTTGTTGGACACTTAATATATTTTCTCTTACGTCCTAGAGGATGCTGGGGACTCCAAAAGGACCATGGGGTATAGACGGGATCCGCAGGAGACATGGGCACACTATAAGACTTTGAATGGGTGTGAACTGGCTCCTCCCTCTATGCCCCTCCTCCAGACCTCAGTTAGATTCTGTGCCCAGAGAGATTGGACACACACTAGGGGAGCTCTCCTGAGTTTCTCTAAAAAGACTTTTGTTAGGTTTTTTATTTTCAGGGAGACCTGCTGGCTACAGGCTCCCTGCATCGTGGGACTGAGGGGAGAGAAGTCAGACCTACTTCTTCTTAGTTCAAAGGCCCTGCTTCTTAGGCTACTGGACACCATTAGCTCCAGAGGGTTCGATCACTTGGTGCGCCTAGCTGCTTGTTCCTGGAGCCGCGCCGTCACCCATCTCACAGAAGCCAAAAGAAGGAAGCCGGGTGAGTATTCAGAAGAAAGAAGACTTCGGTAACGGAGTGTCGAAGTCAGAAAAATATCACTCCACACGTTGCCATATTTGCACCTCATGCGAGTGCCTGCTGCACGTCCATGAGCCCTCCCGTGCGTGCGCATACTCGCCTTGGCGTGCACCCGCAGGCGCACGGTATGCGCATTTACGGTAGAGTTTATGTGCGCCTAGCGTGCGACTCAATCGTGACATATTTTAGCCATATAATGTATTTTGTAGATTATGGTCCCTTTGATAGAATCTGAAAGTTTAGTTAATATAGCATGTTCATAGACAAAGAGACCCCTCTTTGTTTGATACGAAGGGTCAGACAGGGGTTATACAGTGGTGTTTAGTATCCATCGGAAGAGTATTTAATTAGCAATATTCCCTTGTTGGTTTGAAGCGGACTAATCGCTCGTGCGAATAGTTATGGACATAAGAAGTTTATGGACATTTACTATTCTTGCACTTTATTATCCATGCGGCGGGAAAACCTAGTTTCCCACCCACCTGAGCAGTTGGAAATAGTCACAGCCCACCTGTATGAACCAACCTATGACCTTTTGTTATAATGCGAAGACGAATTCCTGTGTCCAATGAACAATAAGAATATAGGGACCATTGTACTGTATTGTGTGCAGTGTATATAAGGTTCACCGTCCCCAGACCGGCCAGTACTCTCTCTTCAACAGTTATCGCTGATAATTGGAGGACTGGATTCCGGTTGCGCCTGCGAGTGTTCCCCACTGTCAGGTCCGGGTGTTTTTGTGAATCCGTTAACCCGGGACCAACCACAGGTGTAGGTGCTGGGGTATGAAAAAAGCAGGGAGGACGAAGAAAGTTCCGTTCCATATATTTATTGAAATTAACAATTCCAGTAAAGAGTTAAATGACAAGTTGTTAATCATCATATCATACTGAAGTATTGCAGGAATGGCAGAAATAATATGCAGGATAAATCTCAAAGACAAATAAAAGAAATGTTCATGGTACTGTATATAAAACAAGCTGATGAATAAATGTTGAATTGTCCAAATATAAACAAGCTTTGATGCTGAACTGCAGAATGTGTTTAACTGGTTAATGCAGACATGAAGAAATAACTGTAAGGATTTGCAATGAAGTTTTGAGAGTTAACTGAGAAGCTGTGAAGAATTATCCTTGTTATGGTAACATAGAAAATAAAAGTACTGAATTGGGTTACTTGCGGGTTCCGGAGATCACTGTGAAAACTGTAGCAGATGACAAGGTGATGAACGGGTTAAATGCAGAGTAGAACAAATGAACAGCTGAGGGTAATGGAATCCTCCAAACTTTGTATGGTAGGCAGACAAGGTAACCTCATGCAAGACTCTGGGAATCCAACTACTTCCAGTAGGTGTGCAATTAACTGACAGCACAGCGGGGAGCTGGTGGATCTTTCAGCAGTGAAGGCTGCAGACGAACCTCTGGGAACGAAGGCGATATCTGGACCACGGGAATCACACAGGAATGCACGGAGAGAGCTCAGAGCTAGAGCACAGCGTTGATACAACAAAGCACTGGCCCAGAGTAACATAATCCCAGCCTACTTAAAGGCAGCACAAGCACGGGATTGGCTTACACCTGCCCACAGGTGTTTTCACAAGTGCTCTGTATTAGCTATTTGGTCTCCAACATGGCCACCTCCTATACAGCAGACACACCGCAGTGCCTTAGGCCATTTGGTCCCCGCACTCACAGTTCCCAGACTCTGCATTACCTGTGCCACTGATCACGCCGCGTCCTCACACGGGCGCACAGCACCGCGAGCAACCGCACTGGCAACGGATGAACCCCAGAACCCGCAAAGGTAAGAGACCGGTTCGTGACACCCGTATGGTATGTTTCTCTGTTGCCACTTTGTTATCCGTATAATGTTAGCCATTCACACTTAGTCTATGTATTTGTAATTGCGATTAATCTCAATTGTGTATATTTCTGTCTAGTTATTCTGTTAGAATTATATGTTAGTTTGTAGTGTATGACTTGTAAACTGTTTTTCCCCTTTTCGATATAATTTAAAGATTGTTAGTAAAAGGTGTTGGATCCTTAGCACGGTATTGTGTGTTCATTATATTGCAGAGGGTAATAGGAGCGTCTCTATCGCTCAAACAGCTTTAGCGTAAACAAGGTTAAGCAGCGTTATATCGCTACAGTGTTTCAGTACAAGGTCTACAGTATAAGAATATCCTTTCTGTGTGTTACATTCAAAGTCTACTGATTGTTATCTTGTGAGCGTCTGCGCCGCTCGTGATCTCCCCGTGGTCTCGAGCGTCCGCTACGCTGATAGCGTAGCATTACGGTAGTCGCTTACCTATAGTGTGCCCGATACCAACAGCGTATTCTCGCGAGCGTTTGTGTCGCTCGAGCGGCTCGCTCCCGATACAGCGTCCGCTACGCTAAGAGCGTACCCTTACGGTACCTCGTGCGCCAATTGCGTACTGTGTCTCTTAACCTCTTTATAGTGTGATATATAGGATAAATATTAGGCTTTATCAATTGAGGGCTCGTCCGTCCTCCACACATCCATCCGCACTAGCGAAAACAGACTTTATCTATCAGCAAAGGGCGGGAACGCAGTATCCTTTCGTATACAGTGGTGCTGACTAGATGAGCATCTGTTACGCTACGCTGAAGGAGTGCTGGGGTGGAATCCGGAACCGGAGGTAAGAACAATACGCTATTATCTTTTAAAACTGTATCTGTTTCTGCATACGCACACACGCATGCACGCACACATCTACATAGTTGCAGCTCACTTTCTTGTTGCCATTAGAATTGATTATTAGACACGTGCTGAAGAAATCTGGTGCTATTTAGTTGAGATTAAAATAAGGACACGCACACAGCATAGCAAATACTGTGTGGTGTACGGTAAGCGATTTCTGTTGAATATTGTTTACATTGATAGAAGCGTGTTGATTGTGTCGCTGTGGGTATATCTGCAATTTGTGCATGTGTCTCGGACAACGTGCGAAAGCACGTACGTGACGCAAAGGCATACGCACGTGGCGTGTTTTACGCAACGGAGCGTACGGATACGCCCATTGAGACTTGAATCACACAATAACCTTGTTTAGGGTGGCCGGTATAGTATAGCCACCTGATAATAGCACACGGTTGTTCAGTTTTTCCAAAAAGTATTAGTTAAAAGAAAACCTTTTCTACTGCAAACCTAGGGATTGGACTCCTACCTGTATGAAAGGAATTTCTGTACAGAAAGCTCAGTGGTGTGTATGAGTTCATAGGAGTGAGTGTGGAACTTAAGGTATTATTTTTGTGAACCCACAAATCGGGATCCCGTCGGAGATCACATCAGGTGAGTGGACACTTGGTGGCGTGGGACTGGCTTGCCCGCGTTAACATTGTATAAGGTAAAGGAGCAAGTAGTTTCCGCAGACAAAAAGACTGCGAGGTATTTAAGCGCAGCCCGAGGGGTTTGGCGTAGCACCCATATAGTCAAGGTAATGCTTCGGCTGAAGGTTTCGCAGCCTAAACAACCGATTCCATTGGTCGTAAAGCATATAAATATTTAGTTATTTATGCGCTGTGCGACTGGACCGCACGTAATTGTGTGCATTAGTTTGTTACCTTGGTACCCATCAACAATTTATTGTGGGATCATAAACGCTATTTGTACATTCTAACGTGATTTGTGTAGGTTTTTGTTATTTTAAGGGAGTTTCGCTGTTCACTAAGGAAATCTCCAACAACCAATACTTACTGGGGAGGGATCGCATACTCCCACGCGCCCCAGTAAATAGAGGTTACAAAAGATCCCACGGATTGGATAGGCCAATTGGGGCGCAGAGTGAGTGAAGGTACTAGTTGAACTTTCACTGTCGCCTTACCGCGGGCAAATTTTGGTCTGTTTGTAGATATTGCTGTCTTAGCTAATTCTTACAAACGATGGGGGCCAGTTGTTCAAAGAAGGGACGTCCAACAAGGGTTCACGTTGGTGGTTGCTGGCCCAAAGGGTCCGCACGGTATATAATGTGTGAAAAATACGGATCTCACACACACAGGTATTATGCAACGAATGGGAACGTATGACAGAGGATGATGGGGAACAGTTTCCCCGGGTAGGCAGTCTGAACCCTGAGGTATTGCAGAATCTAAGAAAAAGGATAGGTCTAATAAAATCTGCAAAGCAGAGATTAGACATTATGATTGTTTACTGATATGGCAACAGGAAAGCGAAATACAACAGGAACTAGCTCAAAAAGCAAATTCCCATCCTGGTAGAAATCTAATAGCAACAGCACCACCACCATATATAGTAGGGGACAAAGTGGCTGCAGAGAATGACATACGGGTGTGCAATAAGGATGCACTTAATCAATGTATTAATGATAAAATTAAGATAAAAGTAAAAGCAAATGTTGATACTAACGCTAACCCATGCAAGTTGTATCCTATGTTAAACTTCCCCCAGGAATACGACCAAGAAGATGAGCCCACTACAATTTCAGCTCTCTCTCTAGCGGCCACCATAAGCGATACTTCAGTGGGCACCGCCCAACCAGTAAGAGGGGCATCAAAAGCTCATAGCTCAGGGACAGGTGAGGTTGTGTCTACAGGTAAGTACGGCACTGTACAATATGCTGAAACTATTGCACCACATGATGTAGAATCAAACCAGAGTGAAGTAATCAATATCAACCCTGTTAGGGTAATAGCGGTCCCCAATGGTAAGACTGACACAAATGGAGTCACACCCATTAGAAATATTGCTATGCACGGTCCCTGGTCCCGAGCAGAATTAAGAACAATTTTGTCTGAATTTCCTGATCCCAGAAAGGATTTAGCCGCATGCCAAAGGTTCATTAAGGACCTAGGTAACTCCACTGAACCAAACAACAAAGATTGGAGGATACTACTGCGGGCATGTCTGCCCTCTAGTATTGACCCTATCAAGTTTATAGCTGACTGTAAACTAGATGAGGAGGTACCCCTTACGGATGCATATAATCAAGACAATGTAACCAGAATCAATCTGCAGTTGGGAATATATTTCCCAGCTGTAGTAAAATGGAACAAAATATTCTCCATTAAACAAATGGAAGGGGAAACTGCCCCCGACTATTTCCACAGAGCATTAGAGGAAATGGCTAAATACACTGGGATCGTGGACATTGAGGCAAATGTACACCATAGAGAGGTAGCGGTGTCCGTCCTGATAGACGGTTTAAAGGAAGTATTAAGGAGTAGGGTACAAACTACTCAACCTAACTGGAGAGGTATGTCGGTGGCCGCCTTAAGAGAGACTGCTGTTGGGCACGACCGGAACATTACAAGACGCAGGGAGTCACAGAGTGATAGACTGATGGCAATAAGTATCCAGGCCCTAACAACAAGGCCGCCTCAGTCTCGATCACAGATCCCTGGTGGTAAGCCGCATGTGGTAAAATGTTACAATTGTAGCAGGGAAGGACATTTTGCACGTAACTGTACAAATAACTCACATAATGCACATAAAAACCCTAGACAACGACATGACATACGAAATTGGGATCAGGGACCGCAGAGACGGGGTTATGAGCCACATGCAGGGGAAACAAGAAGGTATCCCCCAAAAAGAGACTGGCAAGCCTCTGATAATACCCATTTACCCCCTTCACAGGTAATAGCTTCCACTGCAATGCAGGGAGGTCACCACACACCATAGGGGTGTGGCCACACCTGTAATCTGCAGCCAGTGAAATTAATTGCAAATCTTGGAAGTGAACCCGAGGTCACAATTGATGTAGCTGGTAAATCTCTAAATTTCCTTGTAGATACGGGGGCGGCCAAGTCAGTGATAAATTCGACCGTGGGCATTAGAACCACTGGTAAAACAATTCCAGCCATGGGAGTGACAGGAGTAGTACGACAATACCCTTTAAGCAAACCAACAGAGGTTACGATAGGGCCTTTGCATACCAAGCATTCTTTCCTGCTGGCTGCATCGGCTCCGACTAATCTCTTAGGGAGAGATCTACTGTGCAAAATGGGATGCGTCATATACTGTACTCCTGAAGGTGTGTTTTTGGACATTCCCGAAAGTCACGCTCAGGAAGCGCAAGATATGCTAGACTCCCCAACAAGATTAATGTCACACACTGTTATTGAAAATAAGTGTCCGTCCATGATAGAAGAAATGACGTCCCAGGTACCAGATTCACTGTGGACCAAGGACGGACAAGACACTGGATTGATGGCAAATGTAGCCCCAGTAGTTGTGCAAGTAAAAGATGGTAGGATAGCTCCAAAAATCCCACAGTACCCTCTGAAGCCAGAGGTGGAGTTAGGAGTTTACCCTGTAATAGAGCGCTTGCTACAACAGGGCATTCTGGTAAGGACGTCCAGCACTGCCAATAGCCCCATCTTCCCTGTTAAAAAGAGTGGGGGGAGGGGTTACAGATTAGTGCAGGATCTAAGAGGGGTCAACAAAATAGTTGAAAGTCAATTCCCCGTAGTGCCAAATCCAGCTGTTATCCTTATGCAAATCCCTCCCACTGCCAAATTTTTCACTGTGATTGACCTCTGCGCCGCTTTCTTCTCGGTACCCCTGCATCCTGACAGTCAATATTTGTTTGCATTCACATACAGAGGAGTCCAATACACATGGACTCGCTTACCACAAGGTTTCATAGACAGTCCAAGTATCTTTTCACAGGCTTTGCATGATTGTTTACAGTCTTTCCAACCAGAGAGTGGATCAGTATTGATACAGTATGTGGATGATTTACTACTGTGTTCAGATTTATTGGAAGCATCCCTGAGAGATACGAAACAGCTCCTGTTTCATCTTTCAGACACAGGACACAAGGTTTCCAAAGACAAATTACAATTATGCCAGCCTAAAGTAAAATATCTGGGACACTGTCTAACACAAGGACTGAGACACCTGACCGCTGATAGAATTCAAGCAATTAGAGACATGACTCTGCCACAAACCCAGCAACAGATTAGAACGTTTTTAGGAATGTGTGGGTATTGCCGTAAGTGGATCCCAGGGTTTTCCATTCTAGCATTACCTTTGCAGGAGATGGTTTCATCAAACAAACCTGATCGGATTTCGCATACAGACGAATCCGAGATGGCATTTGAGAGACTTAAACAGTGCCTAACGCAGGCACCAGCATTAGGTATGCCAGGCTATGGGAAACCCTTTGAGCTGTACGGAACAGAAAGTGCTGGTTGCGCGGCAGGCGTACTAACCCAAAAGCACGGTGATGCCAGCAGGCCGGTAGCATACTACAGCGCTCAGCTAGATACGGTAGCGCGATCCCTCCCCACATGCTTGCGAAGTGTTGCAGCGATAGCATTGCTAGTTACAAAAAGCGAAGATGTAGTGCTAGGACACAACCTCACAATCCATACGCCACATGCAGTGTCAGCCTTGTTGAATTCTGCCCAAACCAGGCACGTCTCATCAGCGCGGTTTACAAGATGGGAATTGGCATTAATGGCCCCCGTAAACATCACCATAAGGAGATGCAGTGCATTAAATCCTGCAACATATCTCCCAGGTGTGCCTGGACAGGCACAAAGGGTGGAGGATGAGAGTGATGGGGAAGGAGGATTTAATACAAGGGATGACACACATGATTGTATGGAATATTTGACCCAAAATTTCACGGCAAGGCCTGACATCAGTGACAACCAACTGGAAGATGTAGATTTTACTTTCTACACTGACGGTCTCGGGAGACTTGTGTACTGGATACGCAGTCATAGATGACCAAGGCACCATAGAAGCAGAACCGCTAGGCCCACCCCACTCAGCCCAGGTTGCTGAACTGGTTGCCCTAACCAGAGCATGTGAATTGGCTAAGGGCAAGTCAGCCAATATCTACACCGATTCTAGATACGCCTTCGGGGTAGTCCATGATTTCGAAGCCCTATGGCGCCTCAGAAATTTCATGACGGCAGCTGGTACACCGGTAGCGCATGCAGCTCACATCAAAAGGCTTCTAACAGCGATACAGGAACCTGACAGAGTGGCTGTTATCAAATGTAAAGCACATACATATAGCCAAGACCCAGTATCACTTGGTAACAGCCGAGCAGACGAAGCTGCTAAGTTAGCAGCCGGTACCCCCAGACAGACAGACATCACACAACTGATGGTATTCACAGAAATTGTGTGAAATGCAAAACTTGTGTTCCCCACAGGAAAAGGCAGTCTGGAGGTCAAAAGGATATAGCCAGGAGTCCTCAGGACTCTGGACAGATGGACAGGGTAAACCAGTGGCACCCAGAGCATACCTTCCATGTTTAGCTGAAGCAGCACATGGGCTGACTCATCTGGGCAAGGAGGGAATGTGCAAGTTGGTAAGAGCATATTGGTGCGCCCCAGGATTCTCATCCCATGCAGGTAAGAGAGCAATGTCATGCCTTACCTGCTTGAGGAAGAACATCGGAAAGGCAATACCAACAGAACCATCTCATATCCCACCTACAGGCGGCCCTTTTCAGGTAATACAGATTGATTTTATACAATTACCCCCTTGTCGAAATTTGAAATATGTACTTGTTTGTATAGATGTGTTTTCAAATTGGGTTGAAGCATTTCCTGCGGCCACAAATACCGCTATGTTTACTGCTAAGAAAATTGTGCAGGAATTTGTGTGTAGATACGGTATCCCTAGAATAATTGAAAGTGATAGGGGTACCCATTTTACAGGTGATGTCTTTCAAGGAATGTGTAAGTTGATGGGAATTGATAGTAAGCTGCACACTCCGTACCGCCCCCAGGCGAGTGCAAAAGTAGAAAGAGTGAACAGCACTATTAAAAATAAATTGAGCAAAGTTATGGCAGAAACAGGATTGACATGGCCAGAAGCTTTGCCCATTGTGTTATACAGCATCAGAACCACTCCCAGGTCCCCTCTTAATCTGTCCCCTTTTGAAATTCTGTTTGGTCGACAACCGCATGTCATGATTAACCCTCAGGATGATTTGAAGTGTAACAATGAAGTGACTGTAAAATATTTGGTTAAGATGAGTAAACAGCTAAAGAATCAGAATGATAATTTGAAGTTAGTGATTCCTGATCTGCCAGATAGTAATTGTCATGACATTGAACCTGGGGATTATGTAGTGATACGGAATTTTCCACGCTCAGGTTGCCTTATTGACAGATGGGAAGGACCATACCAAGTCTTATTGATTAGCACGACAGCATTGAAGGTTGCCGAGAGAGAGACTTGGGTTCATTCGTCCCATTGTAAGAAGGTTGCTGATCCAGAGAGGTCCCGTGATAAAGAACAGACGGTGGAGGAAGTTGTATCACTGGAGTGTCTGTTTCAGGAGGACTGAAACGGCACCTGAGCATTGAGAAAATAAGATCGGAGGCAGTTGTCGATTCCCTGTTCCCTTTTATTGTTTTTCTCCACTTCCCATCCCATCCCCCTCAATTACTTCTTTCCCCATTCTCATTCTTCTCCATTTCCTCCTATAAGATGGACTTGCCCCAAGAGACTGTGATCCGGATTTTTCTGTTGACCATGATGTTGACCAGAGCAGTCTGTTCCGGCGAGAGTACCATGGAGGTCGAGAGAGGTTCTGGAATGGGTTCTGATGACAGAGATGGAGGCGTAGATTTCCAAGAACAACATAATCACTGAGTAAAGGCGAGTATCAGAAAACGATCTGGTAGCATTGACAATAGAAGAAATTGTGAAGGATTGTTAGCTGAAGAGAACTGTATCTGTAGACTCTGTGACAGTGTAGTTGAGGATGGGTGTATCAAGAAATGCCAATCCAGTTTTAATATCCACATGGACCGGCATCCATTGAGTGACTATCACTCCTTAGTGGGTAAAGTGTTAAATCAGACAGATTGTTGGGTATGCTCTCAAGTACCTCAAAGCCATAGCAAATCAGGATTAGTGCCCTTCCCTTTAACTATAGGGGAGGTACTTGAGCTAAGTGGTGGGAGGCCGGTGGACAGGAGGTTTAATATCTCCAGTCCTCCTAGTTTGAAGCTCCACCAATATCATGTGGATAGATCCCTAGTATGTTTTAACATTTCCAATCCCCGAAAGCCGGGAAATTGGGAAGTGTCATGGAATAACCAAACCATGACCTTTTCATACAGAGCCGATAGAATGCCAACAGATACAGAACTTATACGCCACATAGCCGGTAGTGGAAAATATTTCCGATATAGGTATACCCTAGGAAGTAGGACCATGAGAGTTGGAGAGGTATCACCAGGATACTGTGCACATATCATACAAACTGATACGTGTACTAAACAGATGGGAGAATTAGGGTTAGGAGATTTCATATGGAAAATGTGTAATATGGTAATGTCCTACTCCGTCCCATATGTTCTCCCCGATGATGCATACTTCATATGCGGGAGGAAGGCGTATAAGTGGCTTGCCCCAAACTCAGAAGGGTTATGTTATATTGGAAAAGTACTGCCTGAGGTAATGACTGTATCACATACTAAAATTAAAGATATTCACCGCAGTGCCCAAGCTCCTTATACTCACACTCATTACGAGCAAATCGTTAAACGGCACCTAATAGAAAGAACAGAGCACCCGGCCTCTGACCTGATCAATGAATCCACCGGGATTCAATTCCTAATCGCGTTAGATATCACTCGCACCGCCAGAGGAGTGATAAATTATAAATATATATCTGCGCTTGCAAATTTATTAGACAACATCACTGAAATGTATGATGACACATTCAGGTATACTGGAAGGGAGCTCCAAGCTTATAAAACAGAACTGGTTCAGCATAGGATGATTCTCAATTACCTCACAGCTGTGACGGGCGGGTATTGTGTTACCCTAGCGACTCAGTATGGAATAAAGTGCTGCACATATATTACCAACAGCACCGAGGACCCAGTCGAGGTCATAGACAAAAAGATGGATGACATTTTGCAATTAAAATGGGAGTTCCGAAGGAAACACAATTTCACCCTTGCCGCTGTGGGTAATGAGCTGACCAGTTGGGTGTCATGGTTGAACCCGCAAAATTGGTTCTCTGGTTTAGGAGAATGGACCCAAGGTATTATCATGGATGTAGGGAAATTCCTTTTGTGTGTTCTGGGTGTCATCATATTAGTCGGTCTGATATTTAGATGCGTTCGGGTTTTAACAAAGTGTAAACGTAGCGCCCGAGTGATGAGTTTAAGGAGTGAAGATACTGTAATAACAACGACTGATTTGATTTACGACCCAACCATTGAGACAATGTTGTGATGAAAATGTGATTCCACGGTCCGTTTCTTTCACCCGTTTCTCCCTTGTTTTCCTCCAAGGTACAAAGACATCCGCTTGGAAGAAGAATTTGACAACCTTTTACACAGACAACTGATGGACTATGCCATAGACCCCCATATCCCTAGCACTTTTAATTTTACGCTAGCCCAACACTTTTTTTAAGTCTATGGACATTGATAAAGCTTTGCTTGCGTTTATTGGCAAAAGCACAAAGAGACTACAGTCAACATGTACATCGAGACAAGACAAGACACAAGACAAGACCTCAATCGGCAAATGTATATTAAACTCACATAGTTTATCACTGCATTTACCATAATTGTTTCTTATCTTCATCTCTACAACCTTCAGGTAATGACACACATAGTCGATAGGGAATACAGGCACAGATATCAGCATTCACATATTCCCCCATTCATGTATCATCAACTAAAATGTGCTCCCCCATTTTGTTGCAACCAAAAGCCGAAGAGAGCTCGGTAAAGTTTGACAGCCCATCCACAGACCCGTACCACGGGATAAGAAGGAATTCAAATGTATACTTCGCAATACCTCGAAGCTTGATTTAAAACACGTACGGCACGATGATACATGACCCCCCAAACATGGATTCATACACACATGCTTCTGCTATCTCACCAGGTCATACCCTTTTCTCACCTTCTCCTCTCCTCCCCTACCCAACCATAGAAATATTTACACATGACATATATTTTTCTCTTTTTGAAATGTTTTAGAAAGTGGCAGTTATTATTGACTGCCAAAGGGTGGACTGTCGAAGTCAGAAAAATATCACTCCACATGTTGCCATATTTGCACCTCATGCGAGTGCCTGCTGCACGTCCATGAGCCCTCCCGTGCGTGCGCATACTCGCCTTGGCGTGCACCCGCAGGCGCACGGTATGCGCATTTACGGTAGAGTTTATGTGCGCCTAACGTGCGACTCAATCGTAACATATTTTAGCCATATAATGTATTTTGTAGATTATGGTCCCTTTGATAGAATCTGAAAGTTTAGTTAATATAGCATGTTCATAGACAAAGAGATCCCTCTTTGTTTGATACGAAGGGTCAGACAGGGGTTATACAGTGGTGTTTAGTATCCATCGGAAGAGTATTTAATTAGCAATATTCCGGTGTTGGTTTGAAGCGGACTAATCGCTCGTGCGAATAGTTATGGACATAAGAAGTTTATGGACATTTACTATTCTTGCACTTTATTATCCATGCGGCGGGAAAACCTAGTTTCCCACCCACCTGAGCAGTTGGAAATAGTCACAGCCCACCTGTATGAACCAACCTATGACCTTTTGTTATAATGCGAAGACGAATTCCTGTGTCCAATGAACAATAAGAATATAGGGACCATTGTACTGTATTGTGTGCAGTGTATATAAGGTTCACCGTCCCCAGACCGGCCAGTACTCTCTCTTCAACAGTTATCGCTGATAATTGGAGGACTGGATTCCGGTTGCGCCTGCGAGTGTTCCCCGTATGGTATGTTTCTCTGTTGCCACTTTGTTATCCGTATAATGTTAGCCATTCACACTTAGTCTATGTATTTGTAATTGCGATTAATCTCAATTGTGTATATTTCTGTCTAGTTATTCTGTTAGAATTATATGTTAGTTTGTAGTGTATGACTTGTAAACTGTTTTTCCCCTTTTCGATATAATTTAAAGATTGTTAGTAAAAGGTGTTGGATCCTTAGCTCGGTATTGTGTGTTCATTATATTGCAGAGGGTAATAGGAGCGTCTCTATCGCTCAAACAGCTTTAGCGTAAACAAGGTTAAGCAGCGTTATATCGCTACAGTGTTTCAGTACAAGGTCTACAGTATAAGAATATCCTTTCTGTGTGTTACATTCAAAGTCTACTGATTGTTATCTTGTGAGCGTCTGCGCCGCTCGTGATCTCCCCGTGGTCTCGAGCGTCCGCTACGCTGATAGCGTAGCATTACGGTAGTTGCTTACCTATAGTGTGCCCGATACCAACAGCGTATTCTCGCGAGCGTTTGTGTCGCTCGAGCGGCTCGCTCCCGATACAGCGTCCGCTACGCTAAGAGCGTACCCTTACGGTACCTCGTGCGCCAATTGCGTACTGTGTCTCTTAACCTCTTTATAGTGTGATATATAGGATAAATATTAGGCTTTATCAGGAGGTACAGCACGGCGGTCGCGCTGCGCTCCATGCTCCCACACATACACCAACGGCACTCGCAGGGCACAGGGGGGGCGCCCTGGGCAGCAGTTACTGAGGTTTTTTAACACTGGCAAAGCGCATATTTTAAGTGCCTAGGCACTAAATATTAAACCCCCGCCAGTATAAATATTTAAAATTGAGCGGGACTACAGCGCGCCGGAAGGGGGCGTGGCTTAGCCCCCACAGCTTACCAGCGCCATTTTCTCTCTTCACAGACGCTGGCCCGGACCTCCACTCTCCTTATCAAGTACAGGGAGCAAAAGGGTGGGGGGGGGGCACAGTAAATTGGTGCTATTTAAACAGCGCAGTGATCATATATTATTTCTCTTACGTCCTAGAGGATGCTGGGGACTCCGTAAGGACCATGGGGTATAGACGGGCTCCGCAGGAGACATGGGCACTCTAAAGACTTTAGATGGGTGTGCACTGGCTCCTCCCTCTCTGCCCCTCCTCCAGACCTCAGTTAGATCCTGTGCCCAGAGGAGACTGGATGCACTGCAGTGGAGCTCTACTGCGTTTCTGTGAAAATACTTTTTGTTAGGTTTTTTATTTTCAGGGAGCACTGCTGGCAACAGGCTCCCTGCATCGTGGGACTGAGGGGAGAGAAGCAGACCTACTTAACTGATAGGCTCTGCTTCTTAGGCTACTGGACACCATTAGCTCCAGAGGGTCAGAACACAGGTGTCGTCCTCACAGAGCCGGAAGATAGAAGCCGGGTGAGCATAAGAAGAAAGAAGACTTCACAGGCGGCAGAAGACTTCAGATCTTCACTGCGGTAACGCTTCGCGCCATTGCTCCCACACATGCACACACAGAAGGCACTGTACGGGCGCAGGGGGGGGGGGGGGGGGCGCCCTGGGCAGCAGTATTAACCTCAAGGGACACTGGCTAATATATTAGATACTGCGGAGGCAGTATATTGAAAACCCCCCGCCAGTATAAAGAATTTGAGCGGGACCGAAGCCCGCCGTTGAGGGGGCGGAGCTTGATCCTCCAGCACTAACCAGCTCCATTTTCTCTAACGTCCTTGAGGGTGCTGGGACTCCGTAAGGACCATGGGGATAGACGGGCTCCGCAGGAGATAGGGCACTTTAAGAAAGCTTTGGACTCTGGGTGTGCACTGGCTCCTCCCTCTATGCCCCTCCTCCAGACCTCAGTTTTACACTGTGCCCAGAGCAGGGTGGGTGCACTGCAGAGAGCTCTCCTGAGTTCTCTGCCTAGAAGCATTTTTGTTTGGATTTTTTTCTACTTTTTTACAGGGAGCACTGCTGGCAACAGGCTCCCTGCATCGAGGGACTGAGGAGAGAGGGGCAGACCTTCTTGTCTAAGATAGGCTCTGCTTCCTCGGCTACTGGACACCATTAGCTCCAGAGAGGGTGAACACAGGTTCTTACTGGGCGTCCACCCCCAGAGCCGCGCCGCCGTTCTCCTCACAGAGCCAGAAGAACCGAAGTCAGAAGACGTCAGGCGGCAGAAGCTTTCAGCTTCACTGAGGTAACGCACAGCACTGCAGCTGTGCGTCATTGCTCCCATACTCCGGTCACTGTAAGGGTGCAGGGCTCGGGGGGGGGGGGGGGGGGGGGGGGGGCGCGCGCCCTGGGCAGCAATATAACACCTCTATTATGGCAAAAGACAATATACATGTACAGGTGGGCACTGTACATGTATATAAAAGAGCCCCCGCCATATGTTAGTAAGTTTGAGCGGGACAGAAGCCCGCCGCCGAGGGGGCGGGGCTTCTCCCTCAGCACTCACCAGCGCCATTTTCTCTCCACAGCACCGCTGAGAGGAAGCTCCCCGGACTCTCCCCTGCTTACACACGGTGAAGGGGTGTTTAAAAGAGAAGAGGGGGGGGCACATAATTGGCGGATAACATATTATACAGCGCGGCTGGGGGAAAAACATTTTGTGTTGGTCTCCAGGGTCATTGCGCTGGGGTGTGTGCTGGCATACTCTCTCTCTCTCTGTCTTTCCAAAGGGCCTTGAAGGGGATACTGTCTTCAGAAAAGAGGTTCCCTGTGTGTGAAGTGTGTCGGTATGCGTGTGTCGACATGTTTGACGAGGAAGGCTCGCTTATTGTGGAGGGGGAGTGCTTGAATGTCATGTCGCCGTCGGCAACACCGACACCGGAATGGGTGGATATGCTGAATGTCTTGAATGCAAATGTTAATCTATTGCATAAAAGGTTAGACAAGGCTAAAGCTAGGGATCAGTCAGGTAGCCAGTCCATGCCTGTTCCTGTGGCGCCAGGCCCTTCGGGGTCTCAGAAGCGCACCATATACCAGATCGATGACACATATACCGACACGGATACTGACTCTAGTGTCGACTATGAAGATGCAAAATTACAGCCGAGGGTGGCAAAAGGTATTCGATACATGATTATTGCCATTAAAGAGGTTTTGCATATTACTGAGGAACCCCCTGTCCCTGACACGAGGGTACACATGTATAAAGGGAAAAAGCCTGAAGTCACCTTTCCGTCCTCATTTGAACTGAGTGAATTGTGCGAAAAGGCTTGGGAATCTCCAGATAGGAGACCACAAGTTCCCAAAAGGATTCTTATGGCGTATCCTTTTCCACAAACGGATAGGATACGATGGGAATCTTCGCCTAAAGTAGACAAGGCGCTGACACACTTGTCCAAAAAGGTGGCACTGCCTTCTCAGGATACGGCTTCCCTCAAGGATTCTGCTGATCGCAGGCAGGAAATTACCATGAAGCACATTTACTCTCATTCAGGTACTATTGTTAGACCGGCTATGGCGTCGGCCTGGGTTTGTAGTGCGGTTGTGGCATGGGCAGATTCCTTATCTACGGAGATTGACACCTTAGATAAGGATGCCATTCAAATGACCATAGAGCATATCAGAGATGCTGCCTTGTATATGAGAGATGCTCAGAGAGACATTTGTTTATTAAGCTCCAGAATAAATGCTATGTCTATTTCTGCTAGGCGGCTCTTGTTGACCCGACAGTGGACGGGAGACGCTGATTCAAAGCGGCATATGGAGTCCTTGCCTTACAAAGGGGAGGAGTTGTTTGGAGACGGCCTCTCGGACCTTGTCTCTACTGCTACGGCTGGTAAGTCGAATTTCTTACCTTATGTCCCCCCGCAGCATACAAAAAACGCACCTCATTATCAAATGCAGTCCTTTCGTTCCAATAAAAACAAAAAGGTACGGGGATCGTCCTTTGTTGCCAGAGGGAAAGGCAGGGGAAAGAAGCTGCACACAGCTAGTTCCCAAGAGCAGAAGTCCTCCCCTGCGTCTGCAAAGTCCACCGCATGACGCTGGGGCTTCCCGGGGGGAGGCAAATCTAGTGGGGGCTCGTCTTTGGTTTTTCAGCCACGTCTGGGTTCACTCGCAGGTGGAGATTGTTTCTCAAGGATACAGGCTGGAATTCGAAGACTTGCCTCCTCGCCGGTTTTTAAAGTCTGCTCTGCCGGCTTCCCCGACAGAGAGGGAGCTAGTGTTGGCAGCAATCCAAAAATTGTATATTCAACAGGTGATTGTCACAGTTCCTCATCTCCAGCAAGGAGAGGGATATTACCCAACCCTGTTTGTGGTCCCGAAACCGGACGGTTCAGTCAGACCCATTTTAAACCTAAAGTCCCTGAACCTGTACTTGAAGAGGTTCAAGTTCAAAATGGAATCACTCAGGGCGGTCATCGCCAGCCTGGAGGGGGGGGGTTGGAGGGTGTCCCTGGACATAAAGGATGCTTACCTTCATGTTCCGGTATTCCCCCCTCATCAGTCGTTCCTGAGATTTGCAGTGCAGGACTGTCACTACCAATTTCAGGCGTTGCCGTTTGGGTTTTCCACGGCCCCGAGAATTTTCACCAAGGTAATGGCGGAAATGATGGTGCTCCTGCGCAGGCAGGGTATCACAATTATCCCATACTTGGACGATCTCCTCATAAAGGCGAGATCTCGGGAGAAGTTGCTGGACAGCGTGTCTCTGTCCATGAAGACGTTGCAGTTACATGGCTGGATTCTCAATATACCGAAGTCCCAGCTAGTCCCTACAACGTGTCTAATTTTTTTGGTCCTGATTCTAGACACAGACCAGAACAAGGTTTTTTTTCCGGTCGAAAAGGTTCAGGAGCTCATAGCCCTGGTCAGGAACCTATTAAAACCAAAACAGGTTTCAGTGCATCATTGCACGCGGGTTCTGGGGAAGATGGTGGCTTCATACGAGGCCATCCCTTTCGGCAGGTTCCATGCGAGGACTTTTCAATGGGACCTCTTGGACAAGTGGTCCGGGTCCCATTACAAATGCATCGAAGGATCACCCTGTCTCCCAGGACCAGGGTATCTCTCCTGTGGTGGCTGCACAGTGCTCACCTACTAGAGGGTCGCAGGTTCGGCATTCAGGGCTGGGTCCTGGTGACCACGGACGCAAGCCTCCGAGGCTGGGGAGCAGTCACACTGGGAAGAAATTTCCAAGGTCTCTGGTCAAATCTAGAGACTTGTCTCCACATCAACGTCCTGGAGTTGAGGGCCATATACAACGCCCTGCGTCAAGCGGAGGAATTGCTTCGGGAAAAAACGGTTCTGATTCAGTCAGACAATGTCACGGCAGTGGCTCATATAAACCGCCAAGGCGGAACAAGGAGCAGAGTGGCCATGGCAGAAGCGACCAGGATTCTACGCTGGGCGGAAGGCCATGTAAGCGCGCTATCAGCAGTGTTCATCCCGGGGGTGGACAACTGGGAGGCGGACTTCCTCAGCAGGCACGACCTGCATCCGGGAGAGTTGGGACTTCATCAAGAAGTCTTCGCACAGATCACGGGTCGGTGGGGACTGCCTCAAATAGACACGATGGCATCCCGTCTCAACAAAAAGCTAAAGCGGTATTGCGCCAGGTCAAGGGACCCTCAGGCGGTAGAGGTAGACGCTCTGGTGACACCTTGGGTGTTCAGATCGGTCTATGTGTTTCCTCCTCTTCCTCTCATACCCAAAGTGTTGAGAATAATAAGAATAAGCAGGGTCAGAACAATCCTCATTGTTCCAGATTGGCCACGGAGGACTTGGTATCCGGAGCTGCAAGAGTTGCTCACAGAAGATCCGTGGCCTCTTCCTCTAAGGCAGGACCTGCTGCGGCAGGGGCCCTGTCTGTTCCAAGACTTACCGCGGCTGCGTTTGACGGCATGGCGGTTGAACGCCGGATGCTAGCGGAAAAGGATTCCAGAGGAGGTCATTCCTACCCTGATCAAGGCTAGGAAAGACGTGACGTTAAAACATTATCACCGTATATGGCGAAAATATGTTTCTTGGTGTGAGGCCAGAGCTGCTCCTATGGAGGAGTTCCATTTGGGCCGTCTACTTCACTTCCTTCTAACAGGAGTGACTTTGGGCCTAAAATTAGGGTCCATAAAGGTCCAAATTTCGGCCTTATCCATTTTCTTTCAAAGACCATTAGCCTCTCTTCCTGAAGTACAGACTTTTGTGAAGGGTGTGCTGCATATTCAGCCTCCCTTTGTGCCTCCGGTGGCGCCTTGGGATCTTAACGTGGTGTTACGTTTCCTCAAGTCACCTTGGTTTGAACCACTCAAAACTGTGGAGTTGAAATACCTCACGTGGAAAGTGGTCATGTTGTTGGCATTGGCTTCGGCAAGACGTGTTTCAGAATTGGCGGCTTTATCACATAAAAGCCCATACTTGGTTTTTCACGTGGATAGGGCAGAGTTGAGGACTCGTCCTCACTTTCTGCCAAAAGTGGTCTCATCTTTTCATGTGAACCAACCTATTGTCGTGCCTGTGGCTACACGGGACTTGGAGGATTCCGAGTCCCTGGATGTGGTCAGGGCTTTGAAGATTTATGTGACCAGAACGGCTAGAATCAGGAAGACTGAAGCTCTGTTTGTTCTGTATGCGGCCAACAAGGTTGGCGCTCCTGCTTCAAAGCAGACTATTGCTCGCTGGATCTGTAATACGATCCAGCAGGCGCATTCTAAGGCAGGTTTGCCATTGCCTAAATCGGTTAAGGCCCATTCCACTAGGAAAGTGGGCTCTTCTTGGGCGGCTGCCCGAGGGGTCTCGGCATTACAGTTGTGCCGAGCAGCTACTTGGTCGGGGTGTAACACCTTTGCAAAGTTCTATAAGTTTGATACCCTGGCTGAGGAGGACCTCCCGTTTGCTCAATCGGTGCTGCAGAGTCATCCGCACTCTCCCGCCCGTTTGGGAGCTTTGGTATAATACCCATGGTCCTTACGGAGTCCCAGCATCCTCAAGGACGTTAGAGAAAATAAGATTTTACTTACCGGTAAATCTATTTCTCGTAGTCCGTAGAGGATGCTGGGCGCCCGTCCCAAGTGCGGACTTCTTCTGCAAGACTTGTATATAGTTGTTGCTTACATAAGGGTTATGTTATAGTTTATCGGTTGAACCGAGGCTATGTTGTTGTTCATACTGTTGACTGGGTAGTGTATCACAAGTTATACGGTGTGATTGGTGTGGCTGGTATGGATCTCGCCCTCAGATTTACAGAAATCCTTCCTCGTACTGTCCATCTCCTCTGGGCACAGTTTCCCTAACTGAGGTCTGGAGGAGGGGCATAGAGGGAGGAGTCAGTGCACACCCAGAGTCCAAAGCTTTCTTAAAGTGCCCTATCTCCTGCGGAGCCCGTCTAGCCCCATGGTCCTTACGGAATCCCAGCATCCTCTACGGACTACGAGAAATAGATTTACCGGTAAGTAAAATCTTATTTTTCTCCACAGCAAGCTGCAGAGAAGCTGCTCCCCGGACTCTCCCCTGCTGAGCAAGTACAGAGGGCAAAAAAGAGGGGGGGGGGCACATTTAATTGGCGCAGTGAGTGTATTATTTATTCTATAAAAGAGCGCTGTACAGTCTGGGATTTTATTCCAGTGTCCAGTGGCGCTGGGTGTGTGCTGGCAGTCTCTCTGTCTCTCCAAAGGGCCTTATTGGGGGGCTGTCCCCATAATTGTATATCCCAGTGTGTGTGGGAGTGTCAGTACGTGTGTGTCGACATGTCTGAAGCGGAAGGCTCGTCTAAGGAGGAGGTAGAGCAGATGATTGTGGTGTCTCCGTCGGCGACGCCGACACATGATTGGTTGGATATGTGGAATGTTTTAAATGCAAATGTGTCTTTATTACATAAAAGATTGGACAAAGCAGAGTCCAGAGAAAAAGCAGGGAGTCAATCCATGGCTTTGACTGTGTCACAAGGCCCTTCGGGCTCTCATAAACGTCCCCTGTCCCAGGTAGCAGACACTGATACCGACACGGATTCTGACTCCAGTGTCGACTACGATGATGCGAAGTTACACCCAAGTGTGGCCAAAAGTATTCATTATATGATTATTGCAATAAAAGATGTTTTGCATATCACAGAGGACCCCTCGGTGCCTGACACGAGGGTATGCATGTTTAAAGAGAAGAAACCTGAGGTAACCTTTCCCCCATCTCATGAGCTGAACGCTTTATTTGAAAAAGCTTGGAAAACTCCGGACAAGAAACTGCAGATTCCCAAGAGAATTTTATGGCGTATCCTTTCCCCGCACAGGACAGGTTACGGTGGGAATCCTCGCCCAGGGTGGACAAGGCTTTGATGCGCATGTCCAAAAAGGTGGCGCAACCGTCTCCAGACACGGCAGCCCTCAAGGATCCTGCTGATCGCAGACAGGAGACTACCTTAAAATCAATTTATACACATACAGGTGCCTTGCTCAGACCTGCAGTAGCGTCGGCATGGGTATGTAGCGCAATAGCAGCATTAGCAGATAACTTGTCATCTGACATTGACACCCTAGATAAGGATAGCATTTTATTGACCTTGGGTCATATTAAAGACGCAGCGTTATATATGAGAGACGCTGCGAGAGACGTTGGGCTGTTCGGTTCAAGAGCCAATGCCATGGCAATTTCTGCTAGGCGAGCCCTGTGGACCCGCCAATGGACGGGTGATGCCGATTCAAAGAGACATATGGATACTTTGCCTTACAAGGGTGAGGTTTTATTTGGGGAGGGCCCCACGGACCTGGTTTCCACAGCTACCGCGGGTAAATCTTCTTTTTTGCCTTATGTTCCCCCACAGCAAAAGAAAACACCTCAATATCCGATGCAGTCCTTTCGGTCGCATAAGTCCAGAAGAGGTGGGGCTCGTCCTTCCTCACCAGGGGTAAGGGTAGAGGGAAAAGAATGCCTGTTACTGCTAGTTCCCAGGAACATAAGTCCTCCACGGCTTCTACAAAATCCACCGCATGACGCTGGGGCTCCACTGCGGGAGTCCGCGCCGGTGGGGGCATGTCTTCGACTCTTCAGCCAGATCTGGGTTCTGTCAGATTTGGATCCTTGGGCGATAGAAATTGTATCCCAAGGCTATAAACTGGAATTCGAAGAAGTGCCTCCTCGACGATTTTTCAAGTCTGCTTTGCCAGCTTCTCCCCCAGAGAGGGAAATAGTTTTAGCTGCAATACAAAAGCTGTGTCGACAGCGGGTGATTCTCAAGGTTCCCTAATACAACAGGGGAAAGGGTACTATTCAACCCTATTTGTGGTCCCGAAACCGGATGGCTCGGTCAGACCCATTCTGAATCTAAAATCCCTAAACCTGTATCTAAAGAGGTTCAAATTCAAGGTGGAATCTCTCCGGGTAGTGATCTCCAGCCTGGAAGGGAGGGATTTTATGGTATCGCTAGATATAAAGGATGCACCAACGACTCGGCTATCATTTTTAGGCATGATTCTGGACACGGAAAAGAAGAGGGTTTTTCTCCCAATAGAAAAAGCCCAGGAACTACAGAGCATGGTCAGAGACCTGTTAAAGCCAAAAAGAGTGTCCGTTCATCAATGCACTCGAGTACTGGGAAAGATGGTGGCGGCCTACGAGGCCATCCCCTTCAGCAGGTTCCATGCGAGGACATTTCAGTGGGACCTTCTGGACAAGTGGTCGGGGTCCCATCTACAAATACATCAGAAAATAAGCCTGTCCCTCAGGGCCAGGGTGTCTCTCCTGTGGTGGCTACAGAGTGTTCACCTTCTAGAGCAGCGGTGGCCAACCTGTGGCTCTTGAGCCGCATGTGGCTCTTTCTTTATTCAAATGTGGCTCCCAACACTCTAAATCATGTGACCACAACAGATACAGAAACCGCTGCACTCCAGCCAGACACGCAGCAGCACTATAGGGACTGAAAACTGAAGGAGTCAGATACTAGAGGTTGAGACACCCACAAGCAAACAGAAGACACATTAGGGACTGCTGCAATGGCATGAGTTGATGGGGGGGCTGTTGTGATACATGGGGGTGGGCTAGAGTGACACATGGCAGAGCTGGCTGGAAAGACACAGGAAGGTCCTGGCAGGAGTGATGTGGGAGGGTGCTGGAAGTAGTGACACATGGGAGATATGGCTGGAGTAACATAGGAGGGTGGTAGCAGGAGTGACACATGGGAGCACTGGCTGGAGTGACATAGGAGTGTAGTAGCAGGAGTGACACATTCGGGAGCTGGCTGGAGTGACAGGAGGGTGCTGGAAGTAGTGACGCATAGGAGAGCTAGCATGAGTGACACGAGGGAGCTTGCTGGAGTGACACATGGGAGAGCTAGCTGGAGTGATATAGGAGGGTGGTAGCAGGAGTGACACATTCGGGAGCTGGCTGGAGTGACACAGCTGGGTCTTAGCAGTAGTGACACATGGGAGACATGGCTGGAGTGACACAGGGGAGCTGGCTGGAGTGACATAGGAGGGTGGTAGCAGGAGTGACACATGGAAGAGCTGACTGGAGTGACAGTAGGGTGTTGGCTGGAGTAACACATGGGAGAACTAGTGACACGGGGGATCTGGCTGGAGTGACAGGAGGGTGTTGGCTGGAGTGACACATGGGGGAGCTGGCTGGAGTGACACAGCAGGGTCTTGGCAGTAGTGACACATGGGAGAGCTGGCTAGAGTGACACGGGGAAGCTGGCTGGAGTGACATAGGAGGTTGGTAGCAGGAGTGACACATGGAAGAGTTGACTGAAGTGACAGGAGGGTGTTGGCTGGAGTAACACTTGGGAGAGCTAGCATGAGTGACATGGGGGAGCTGGCTGGAGTGACAGGAGGGTGTTGGTTGGAGTGACACATGGGAGAGCTGGCTGGAGTGACACAGCTGGATCTTGGCAGTAGTGACACATGGAAGAGATAACTTGAGTGACAGGAGGGTGTTGGTTGGAGTAACACATGGGAGAGCTAGAATAAGTGACACGGGGGAGCTGGCTGGAGTAACAGGAGGGTGTTGGTTGGAGTGACACATGGGGGAGCTGGCTGGAGTGACACAGCAGGGTCTTGGCACTAGTGACACATGGGAGAGCTGGCTGGAGTGACACGGGGGAGCTGAAGTTTATTATGTGAATCTGGCTTTTTCAATTATATTTTGTGAAAGTGGCTTTTTCAATGGATCTGGCTTTAAAAAATTAATTTTATGTCGTTCTGGCTTTTTCAATGAACAGTATTCTATACCAGGGGTGTGATCTAGCAGGCACAAAGCCACATTCCATTTTTGCATGCGCGCCATCGGCTCGATGTCGGCTCTTTGACGTACCTAACAAGGTTTTTGGGCTCTTTGTCACTGACTGGTTGGCCACCCCTGTTCTAGAGGGTCGCAGGTTCGGCATTCAAGACTGGGTTCTGGTAATCACGGACGCGAGCCTCCGAGGATGGGGAGCAGTCACACAAGGAAGACATTTTCAGGGACTGTGGTCAAGCCAGGAGGCTCGTCTACACATCAACGTGCTGGAATTAAGGGCCATATAACACAGCCTACGACAAGCGGAGACTCTTCTTCGCGATCTACCTGTTCTGATTCAATCAGACAACGTCACAGCAGTGGCTCATGTTAACCGCCAAGGCGGGACAAGGAGCAGAGTGGCAATGGCGGAAGCCACCAGGATTCTTCGTTGGGCGGAAAATCACGTAAGTGCGCTGTCAGCAGCCTTCATTCCGGGAGTGGACAACTGGGAAGCATACTTCCTCAGCGGACACGATCTCCATCCAGGAGAGTGGTGTCTTCATCAAGAAGTTTTTGCAGAGATAACAAGTCGTTGGGGGCTTCCTCAAATAGACATGATGGGGTCACGCCTCAACAAGAAACTTTGGAGGTATTGTTCCAGGTCAAGGGACCCTCAGGCTGTAGTGGTAGACGCCCTGGTGACACCGTGGGTGTTTCCATCGGTCTATGTCTTTCCTCCTCTTATGTCTTTCCTCCTCTTCCCACTCATCTCAAAAATACTGAGAATCATAAGACGAAAAAGAGTCCAGACAATACTCATTGTTCCGGATTGGCCTCGAAGAGCCTGGTATTCAGATCTTCAGGAAATGCTCACAGAAGATCCCGTGGCCTCTTCCTTCCAGGGAGGACCTGTTGCAGCAGGGTCCCTGCGTGTTCCAAGACTTAACGTGGTTACGTTTGACAGCATGGCGGTTGAACGCCAAATCCTAGCTAGGAAAGGTATTCCGGGGGAAGTCATCCCTACTCTGATAAAAGCTACGAAGGAGGTGACGGCGAAACATTATCACCGTTTCTGGAGGAAATATGTATCTCTTGGTGTGAAGCCAAGAATGCTCCTACGGAAGATTTCCACCTTGGCCGTTTTCTCCACTTTCTGCAGACAGGAGTGGATATGGGCCTAAAGTTAGGCTCCATTAAGGTGCAGATTTCGGCCCTATCAATGGGGGTAATTCCAAGTTGATCGCAGCAGGATTTTTGTTAGCAATTGGGCAAAACCATGTGCACTGCAGGGGAGGCAGATATAACATGTGCAGAGAGAGTTAGATTTGGGTGGGGTGTGTTCAATCTGCAATATAATTTGCAGTGTAAAAATAAAGCAGCCAGTATTTACCCTGCACAGAAACAAAATAACCCACCCAAATCTTACTCTCTCTTCACATGTTATATCTGCCTCCCCTGCAGTGCACATGGTTTTGCCCAATTGCTATCAAAAATCCTGCTGCGATCAACTTGGAATTACCCCCAATATTCTTTCAGAAGGAATTGGCTTCTCTTCCAGAAGTCCAGACTTTTGTAAAGGGAGTGCTGCACATCCAGCCTCCTTTTGTGCCCCCAGTGGCGCCATGGGACCTTAACGTGGTGTTACAGTTCCTTAAGTCACACTGGTTTGAACCTCTTCAAACAGTTGAGTTAAAATTTCTCACTTGGAAAGTGGTCATGTTGTTAGCCTTGGCATCTGCGAGGCGGGTGTCCGAATTGGCTGCTTTGTCTCACAAAAGCCTCTATCTGATTTTCCATGTGGATAGAGCAGAGTTAAGGACTCGTCCTCAATTTCTGCCTAAGGTGGTTTCATCGTTTCATATGAACCAACCTATTGTGGTGCCTGTGGCTACGGGTGACTTGGAGGATTCCAAGTCTCTTGATGTAGTCAGGGCCTTAAAAGTTTATGTAGCTAGGACGGCTCGGGTTAGGAAAACAGAGGCTCTGTTTGTCCTGTATGCAGCCAACAAGGTTGGCGCTCCTGCTTCTAAGCAGACTATTGCCCGCTGGATCTGTAACACGATTCAGCAGGCTCATTCTACGGCTGGATTGCCGTTACCAAATTCGGTAAAGGCCCATTCCACTAGGAAGGTGGGCTCTTCTTGGGCGGCTGCCTGAGGTGTCTCGGCATTACAACTTTGCCGAGCAGCTACTTGGTCGGGTTCAAACACTTTTGCTAAATTCTATAAGTTTGATATCTTGGCTGATGAGGACCTCATGTTTGCTCAATCGGTGCTGCAGAGTCATCCGCACTCTACCGCCCGGTCTGGAGCTTTGGTATAATCCCCATGGTCCTTACGGAGTCCCCAGCATCCTCTAGGACATAAGAGAAAATAAGATTTTAAACCTACCGGTAAACCTTTTTCTCCTAGTCCGTAGAGGATGCTGGGCGCCCGTCCCAGTGCGGACTAAATTCTGCAAGGCTTGTATATAGTTATTGCTTACATAAGGGTTATGTTACAGTTTTGATCAGTCTCTGGCTGATGCTGTTTTGTTTCATACTGTTAACTGGTTTGTATATTCCGTGTTTGTACGGTGTGGATGGTGTGGGCTGGTATGTATCTTGCCATTTGATTAACAAAAATCCTTTCCTCGTACTGTCCGTCTCCTCTGGGCACAGTTCTTTAACTGAGGTCTGGAGGAGGGGCATAGAGGGAGGAGCCAGTGCACACCCATCTAAAGTCTTTAGAGTGCCCATGTTTCCTGCGGAGCCCTTCTATACCCCATGGTCCTTACGGAGTCCCCAGCATCCTCTACGGACTAGGAGAAAAAGATTTACCGGTAGGTTTAAAATCTTATTTTTTTCAGTAGTATATGGGCGCTGGGGTGTGAGCTGGTATACTCCCTCTGTGTTCTCTCTAACAGGCTTTCCTGTGGCTCTGTCCCCTATTGCCAGTGTGAGAGTGTGTGTGTCGGTACGGTGTGTCGACATGTCTGAGGCTGAGTACTCCTCCCCGGAGGAAGTTACTGGGGGCGCAGAGAAGGACTTGGGAGTTACTCTGTCGGCACCGCCGACTGCTGATTGGGTGAATATGTTGAGTACATTGAATGCAAATGTGGCGTTATTGTCTAAGAGGCTCGATAAATCTGATTCTCTGTCACAAACGTGGAGAAAATCCATGGCGGACTCCTTATCCCAGGTGCAGGCCCCCTCAGGGTCACAAAAGCTGATACGGATACCGACACAGACTCTGACTCCAGTGTCGACTATAGTGAGGCCAATTTGCATCCAAAATTGGTTAAAGGTATTCAGTACATGATTGTGGCTATTAAAGATGTTTTACATATTTCTGAAGTACCTGCTGTTCCTGATACAAGGGTATGTTTGTATAAGGGAAAGAAACCTGAGGTAACGTCTCCCCCCCTCTCATGAACTGAACGCTCTTTGTGAAAAGGCTTGGGAATAGCCTGATAAAAGATGGCAGATTCCCAAGAGAATTCTTATGGCATATCCTTTCCCCTCTGACGACAGGGAAAAGTGGGAGTCATCTCCCAATGTGGACAAGGCTCTGTCCCGGCTGTCCAAGAAGGTGGCGCTCCCGTCTCCCGACACTGCTGCCCTCAAGGATCCTGTGGATCGTAAGCAGGAAACGACATTAAAGGCCATTTATGTCACTACGGGTGCACTCCTCAGACCTGCCGTGGCATCGGCTTGGGTGAGTAGTGCTATTGCTAAGTGTGCTGATAATTTGGCATCTGACATGGATACCCTGGAGAGGGAGAACATTCTTTTGACTCTCTGTTATATCAGGGACGCTGCAGCTTACCTAAACGATGCGGAGAGGGATATTGGCCTCTTGGGATCAAGGGCCAATGCCATGGCAGCCTCGGCCATGAGAGCGCTGTGGATTCATCAATGGAATGCGGATGCAGACTCCAAGAAAGCTATGGAGGCTCTCCCTTATAAAGGTAGTGTCTTGTTTGGGGACGGCCTCGCTGACCTGGTGTCTACCGCTACAGTGGGTAAGTCATCTTTTCTTCCTTATGTTCCAGCACAACAGAAAAAGGCACCCCATTATCAGATGCAGTCCTTTCGGCCTAATAAATACAAAAAAGGAAGAGGATCGTCCTTCCTTGCGTCAAAAAGCAGAGGAAGGGGAAAAAGGTCGCCTGCTGTGTCAGGCTCCCAGGACCAAAATTCCTCCCCGGCCTCTGCCAAGTCCACCACATGACGCTGGGGCTCCCCTACAGTCAGGTCTGGTTTCACTCTGGCCTAGATCCTTGGGTGTTAGACATAGTGTCCCAAGGGTACAAACTGGATTTTCAGGAGGTGCCCCCCTCCCCCCCCCCCCCCCCCACCGATTTTTCAAATCAGCCTTTGCCAGTTTCTATCCCAGAAAGGGAAGTAGTGAGTGCTGCGATACAAAAGCTGTGACTCCAGAGTGTCATTGTCCCGGTACCCCCGTCCCAACGGGGAGAAGGGTTTTATTCGAGCCTCTTTGTCGTGCCAAAGCCGGACGGCTCGGTCAGACCGATCCTGAACTTAAAATCCCTCAATCTGTATTTAAAAACTTTCAAGTTCAAGATGGAATCTCTTCGAGCAATGATCTCCAGTCTAGAAGGGGGGGATTTTATGGCATCAGTCGACATAAAATATGCCTACTTGCACGTCCCGATATATCCTCCACATCAGGCTTTCCTGAGTTTGCGGTGCAGGATTATCATTACCAATTTCAGACGTTGCCGTTTGGGCTTTCCACGGCCCCGAGGGTCTTCACCAAAGTGATGGCGGAAATGATGGTACTCCTACGCAAGCAGGGTGTCACAATTATCCCGTACTTAAACGATCTCCTGATAAAGGCGAGATCGAAGGAGCAGTTGTTAAGAAATGTGGAACTCTCCCTGACGGTTCTGCAACATCATGGTTGGATTCTAAATTTGCCAAAGTCTCAGTTGATCCCGACAACTTGGCTGCCCTTCTTGGGCATGATCCTAGACACGGAACTGCAGAGAGTGTTTCTTCCGGCGGAAAAAGCTCTGGAAATCCAATTCATGGTCAAGGAGATTCTGAAACTGGCAAGAGTGTCGATTCATCAATGCACTCGAGTGCTAGGGAAGATGGTTGCGGCCTACGAAGCCATTCCGTTTGGCAGGTTTCATGCCCGGGATTTTCAGTAGGACCTGCTGGACAAATGGTCCGGGTCTCACCTGCACATGCACCGGAAAATAAGTCTATCTTCTAGGACCAGAATTTCTCTTCTGTGGTGGCTGCAAAGTTCTCACCTTCTAGAGGGACGCAGGTTCGGGATCCAGGATTGGGTCCTGCTGACCACGGATGCAAGTCTCCGAGGCTGGGGTGCAGTCACTCAAGGAAGAAGTTTCCAGGGAAAATGGTCAAGCCAGGAAACTTGTCTCCACATAAACATTCTGGAGTTAAGAGCCATTTACAACGGCCTTCTGCAAGCGGAACACCTTCTTCGAGGTCTACCTGTCCTGATTCAGTCAGACAACGTAACAGCGGTGGCGTACGTAAACCACCAGGGCGGAACAAAGAGCAGAGCGGCGATGGCGGAGCCCACAAAAGTTCTCCGCTGGGCGGAAAAACACGTGAGTGCTCTGTCAGCAGTCTTCCTTCCGGGCGTGGACAACTGGGAAGCAGACTTCCTCAGCAGACACGATCTCTATCCAGGAGAGTGGGCCCTTCATCAAGAGGTATTTGCAGAAGTGACAAGGTGTTGGGGAATTCCTCAAATAGACATGATGGTGTCTCACCTCAACAAGAAGCTTCCGAGGTACTGTTCCAGGTCGAGGGACCCCCAAGCCAGCGCAGTGGACGCCCTCGTAACTCCGTGGGTGTTTCAGTCGGTGTATGTGTTCCCTCCACTCCCTCTCATTCCAAAAGTGTTGAGGATCGTAAGACGAACAAGGGTTCAGGCGGTTCTCGTTGTTCCAGATTGACCACGGAGGGCCTGGTATCCGGATCTTCAGGAATTGCTTATAGAAGATCCTTGGCCGCTTCCTCTCAGAGAGGACCTGTTAATGCATGCGTATTTCAAGACTTACCGCGGCTGCGTTTGACGGCGTGGAGGTTGAAAGCCAAATCCTAGCTTGAAAGGGTATTCCCGGGGAAGTCATCCACACTCTCCTTAAGGCTAGAAAAGAGGTCACGGCGAAGCACTATCACCGTATTTGGAGAAAATGTGCCGTGGTGTGAAGCCAAGAAGGCTCCTACGGAGGAGTTTCAGCTGGGTCGTTTCCTCCATTTTTTGCAGGCAGGCGTGGATGCAGGCCTGAAATTGGGTTCCATCAAAGTGCAGATTTCGGCTTTATCTATTTTCTTTCAAAAAGAATTGGCCACCCTTCCTGAAGTTCAGACTTTCGTGAAGGGAGTGCTGCGTATCCATCCTCTGTTTGTGCCATCCGTGGCACCTTGACGTGGTGTTACAATTTCTTATGTCTCACTGGTATGAACCTTTGCGAAAGGTTGAGTTGAAATTTCTCACTTGGAAAGTGGTCATGCTTTTGGCCTTGGCATCCGCCAGACGGGTTTCGGAATTGGCGGCTTTGTCTCACAAGAGCCCATATTTGGTTTTCCATGTGGATAGAGCGGAATTGAGGACTCGTCAACAATTTCTGCCGAAGGTGGTTTCTTCATTTCACATAAATCAGCCTATTGTGGTCCCTGTGGCTATGGATACCGTGCCAGTGTCAAAATCTCTCGATGTCGTAAGAGCTTTGAAAATTTATGTCGCCAGAACGGCTCTTGTTAGGAAAACAGAGGCTCTGTTTGTCCTGTACGCTTCCAACAAGATTGGAAATCCTGCTTCCAAGCAGACTATTGCACGCTGGATTTGTAATACGATTCAGCATGCCCATTCTACGGCTGGATTGCCGTTGCCGAAGTCAGTGAAGGCCCATACTACCAGGAAGGTGGGCTCCTCTTGGGCGGCTGCCCGAGGGGTCTCGGCATTTCAACTGTGCCGAGCGGCTACGAGGTCGGGTTCAAACACTTTTGCTAAGTTCTACAAGTTTGATACCCTGGCTGATGAGGACCTCATGTTTGCTCAATCGGTGCTGCAGAGTCGTCTGCACTCTCCCGCCCAGTCTGGAGCTTTGGTATAGACCCCATGGTCCTTTTGGAGTCCCCAGCATCCTCTAGGACGTAAGAGAAAATAGGATTTTAATACCTACCGGTAAATCCTTTTCTCCTAGTCCATAGAGGATGCTGGGCCCCCATCACAGTGCGGATTGTTACTTGCAGTTGTGTTAGTTGCTGTTTTCGGTTACACAAAGGTTGTGTATCGGTTATGTTCAGCTTGTTGCTGTTTTTCGTTCATACTGTTGTCTGGTATTCCTGCTAATCCAATGTACGGTATGTTTGCGGTGTGAGCTGGTATGTATCTCACCCTTAGTGTAACAAAAATCCTTTTACTCGAAATGTCCGTCTCCCTGGGCACAGTTCCTATAACTGAGGTCTGGAGGAGGGGCATAGAGGGAGGAGCCAGTTCACACCCATTCAAAGTCTTATAGTGTGCCCATGTCTCCTGCGGATCCCGTCTATACCCCATGGTCCTTTTTGGAGTCCCCAGCATCCTCTACGGACTAGGAGAAAAGGATTTACCGGTAGGTATTAAAATCCTATTTTTTCTTCTCTGAGACTTTCTTGTAAATAAGCAGAAAACCAGTATCTAAAGTCACTGGCCAACAATTTCATAGTGTGGTGACAAAACTTAATTTGAACTATTTTACTTATAATCTGGATTACACATTTTGTTATGTGCTCCTATTTGTGAGTTGTTGAGTTGCTGTTTTTTTGTGTTTAATAGAGTCAAGTCACTCTACACATAATCCTCATGTTAGTGAATTTGGGTTACTCAATCCCCTAGTTCTTTCTTCAGACGTTGTAATTGTGGGCACATAGTCCATCTCAGGTGCAGGATTATACCTTCTATTTCTTGTGTTTGTATTTGTGACACTGCATGGTCTCAAAAGGGAAGGCTCTACTTACACTCTCTCTCTCTCTCTCTCTCTCTCTCTCTCTCTCTCTCTCTCATATATATCTATATATATATATATATATATATATATATATATATATATAACACACACACACACACACACACACACACACACACAGTCGGGTCCATAAATATTGTGACATCAACACAATTCCCATATTTTGGGCTCTATACACCACCACATGGATTTGAAATGAAACAAACAAGCTGTGCTTTAACTGCAGACTTTCCGCTTTAATTTGAGGGTATTTACATCCAAATCAGGTGAAAGGTGTAGGAATTACAATGGTTTCTATATGTGCCTCCCACTTTTTGAGGAACCAAAAGCAATGAGACAAACCACAATCCTAAATCAAACGTTCACTTTTTAATACTTTGTTGCAAATCCTTTGCAGTCAATTACAGCCTGAAGTCTGGAACGCATAGACATCACCAGACGCTGGGTTTCATCCCTGGTGATTTTCTGCCAGGCCTCTACTGCAAATGTTCTCAGTTCCTGCTTGTTCTTGGGGCATTTTTCCTTAAGTTTTGTCTTCATCAAGTGAAATGCATGCTCAATCGGATTCAGGTCAGGTGATTGACTTGGCCATTGAATAAGATTCCACTTACTTGCCTTAAAAAACTCTTTGGTTGCTTTCGCAGTATGCTTCGGGTCATTGTCCATCCGCACTGTGAAGCGCCGTCCAATGAGTTCTGAAGCATTTGACTGAATTTGAGCAGATAATATTGCCCGAAATACTTCAGAATTCATCCTGCTGCTTTTGTCAGCAGTCACATTATCAATAAATACAAGGCAACCAGTTCCATTGGCAGCCATACATGCCCACGCCATGACACTACCACCACCATACTTCACTGATGAGGTGGTATGTTTTGGATCATGAGCAGTTCCTTTCCTTCTCCATACTCTTCTCTTCCTATCACTCTGGTACAACTTGATCTTCATCTCATCTGTTCATAGAATGTTGTTCCAGAACTGTAAAGGCTTTTTTTTTAGATGTTATTTGCCAAGTTCTAATCTGGACTTCCTTTTTTTTTTTTTTGTGGCTCACCAATGGTTTACATCTTGTGGTGAACCCTCTATATTCACTCTTGTAAAGTCTTCTCTTGATTGTTGACTTTGACACATATACACCTACCTCCTGGAGATTGTTCTTGATCTGGGCAACTGTTGTGAAGGGGTTTTTCTTCACCAGGGAAATAATTCTTTTGTCATCCACCACAGTTGTTTTCCGTGGTATTCCGGGTCTTTTGGTGTTGCTGAGCTCTCGGGTGCATTCTTTCTTTTTAAGAATGTTCCAAACGGTTGATTTGGCAACACCTAATGTTTTTGCTATCTCTCTGATGGGTTTGTTTTGATTTTTCAGCCTAATGATTGCTTGCTTCACTGATAGTGGCAGCTCTTTGGATCTCATATTGAGACTCGACAGAAACAGATTCCAAATGCAAATGTCACACCTGGAATCTACTCCAGACCTTTTACCTGCTTAATTGATGATGAAATAACGAGGGAATAACGAGCCCACTCCTGTCCATGAAATAGCTTTTCAGTCGATTGTCCCATTACTTTTGGTCCCTTAAAAAGTGGGAGGCACATATAGAAACCGTTGTAATTCCTTACCCTTTCACCTGATTTGGATGTAAATACCCTCAAATTAAAGCGGAAAGTCTGCAGTTAAAGCACATCTTGTTTCATTTCAAATCCATTGTGGTGGTGTATAGAGCCCAAAATATGAGAATTGTGTTGATGTCCCAATATTTATGGACCTGACTGTATATATAATCTGTGTATTGAAAGATCACTCAATGAAAATTAAATGTTTTCGGGACGACTATGCCTCTTTGTCAAGGTGAGTAACCAAGGATTTACCAGAGGGGGAAGTTCTGTATGATGGTCTGCGTACCACGTGTCATACATCCTATAGTCCGTCCGCATCTTCTGTGCCTACTCAGCAGCCACCCTGGGCTGCGTTCACTAACCAACTAGGTACTCTGGTAGAATGCCTTATGCCTCCCATGGGACCACCTGTGACACTACAGTCGCAAATTGTCCCTTTGGTTAATCCGCCTTGGGCAGAAAATTTTTCTAACCAGCTGCAGCATTTAAATCAGTCATTGGTTAGACAAAAATCCACCCCAGGTCACTCCCGTGTCTCTGGGTCATCTAAGCGGGCTGCTTCCTCTTCACAATCCACATAACTCTATGATGTTTCATCTGAAGAGGAGGGGGAGCATACGGTCCTGTCAGACACTGAATCAGGTGTTTCTGATGAGGATTCTCCCTTGCAAATTGATGTCCCTGGCCTAGTGGTTGCTATTAACCAAATCCTACAAATCTCTGATGACGAGGATTCCACTACTGTGGCTAAGGAAAGTGATATGTTTAAATGGCAGAAAGTGGTTAAAAAAATCTGTTACCCCTTTCTGACCATTTAGTAGACATCAGACGGGAACCCTGGTTGACTCCAGGGAAGAAATTCCCCCTGTCTAAACTGGCCTTGGCTTGTTATCCTCTCCCTGTAGAGTTATGTAACAAGTGGGAAAATTCACCACTGGTGGATTCTCACATCACCCGCCTCGTGGTGTCATCCACTCTGCCTGTCTCCACTGTCACTTCGCTGAAGGAACTGACAGATAAGCCTGTGGAGGGATGCCTGAAATTTATTTACTCTCTTACAGGAGCTGTGCACAGGCCCACTATTGCTGCCTCTTGGGCTGCAAAAGGTATTGTAGCGTGGGTTCAGGCATTAGAGGAGGAGCTGCCCGAGGATATCTCTGATACTGCCAGGCAATACCTGTCTCACATTACCACCGCCGCCTTTTATATTCAGGAGGCGTCCTCTGAGTTGGGTGTGTTGGCAGCCAAGGCGTCGAGTATGTCTGTCCTGGCTCGCCGTATTCTGTGGTTGAGGTCATGGAAGGTGGACCTGGACTCCAAAAAGACCTTGGAGATACTCCCCTTCACTGGGGACATTTTGTTTGGGGAAGACCTAAATAAAATTGTGTCTGAATTAGCGGCTGCTAAGACTGCCTTTCTCCCAAATACTAATCCTTCGGCACAGAAAGCAAAAGGTACCAGCTTTCGTTCCTTTCGACCTCAAGGGAAAGCAAAAGGTCAGGCATATTCGATAGTCTCGTGCTCCCAAAACCACCAAGCCGAAGACAACACAAGCCTGGGTGGCCTGTCAGCCTACTTCTAAACAATACAATTATATAGACACAGGAACGCACCGGACCCACTTTATTTGTGGACTCCCTTGCGTCCGTGTGTAAACATAAATTCAGGCGCAGTCGTATATTCACATGTAGTGTCAGAAATTAGCTATTCACCACCACTTAAAATTTAATTGCAGCTCCCACTCAGTATCCTGAAGTTTATACCAATATAAAACTAAAAAAGAAATCACTTATGTGAGAGAGCGCAAGCAAATTTTAAACAATTTTATTTTGTATTAAAAATATATAAAAATTTGATGATGTTATATTAAAAATTTTTATATATTTTTAATACAAAATAAAATTGTTTAAAATTTGCTTGCGCTCTCTCACATAAGTGATTTCTTTTTTACTTCTAAACAAGACAAGCCTGCTGCATGACGGGGTGGGCCTCCCGCTGGGAGGAGGATGACTTCTCCAGTTCGCCAGGACTGGTTTAAGACCACTTCAGACGCATGGGTGCTGAAAGTTGTCTCTCACGGGTACGCAGTCTCTTTCAAGAGAAGTCCCCCTCGCCAGTTTTGCACCACGGTTCTCCTTTTGGACCTTTTAAAGGTGCAAGCTTTGCAAATGGTTTTCAGTTCTCTCCTGAGTAAAGGAGTGGTTGTGCCCGGTACCTCAGGCCCATAGAGGCAGAGGTTATTACTCGACCCTGTTTCTAGTCCCAAAACCCAATGGGTCCTTTCGGACTATACTCTACCTCAAATCTCTGAACAAGTTTGTGAGAGTGTCCAGGTTTCATATGGAAACACTGCACTCAATTGTACTGGCTATGGAGCCCGGAGACTATATGGTATTCCTGGATATACAGGATGCATACATGCACATGCCTATTGCCATGTTGCATTGACAGTTTCTGCGGTTTGCTATTGACTACTTCCACTTTCAATTCCAGGCTCTGCCATTTGGACTGGCCTCGGATCTTCACCAAGGTCATGGCCGTGATAACGGCTCATCTCCGTGGTCAGGGTGTCGGAATCCTGCCGTGTCTGGACGACCTGCTGATTATGGTAAATTCCCACGATGTCCTCCTCAGTCATCTGCAACGGACGATAACCTTCCTGCAAACCCATGTGGAAGAAGTCCTCGTTGGTCCCAGCTCAGAGCATGGTGCACCTGGGGGCACTCTTTAACACACATCCAGCGGCTGTTTCTGTCTCTGGAAAAAGTCCTGAAGCTTCAGGACAGGATAGTATGCTTCCTTTGTCGCCCCAGAGTGTCGATACACTTGGCGATGCAAGTACTTGTCCTGATGGTGTTGGCATTCAGCATGGTAGAGTAAGCTCAATTTTATTCCCGCCCTCTACAGAAGGTAATTCTTTCCAAGTGGGATGGCCTACCTCAGCGGATCAGATCTCACATGATCACTTTGACTCCAGGGGTTCGTCTGTCGCTGACCTGGTGGCTCCAGGACCAGCAATTAAGCAGGGGCTGTCTGGATCCCTGACTGGGTCCTACTGACAATGGATGCCAGTCTGAGGGGACGGGTGCAGTGTTGGAGCAACACTCTTTTCAGGGTCGCTGGACCAAGGAGGAATCACTCCTAATAAACATTCTGTAGACTGAGGGCAGTCTCTTGCCCTGCCTCTGTTACGGAACAGGCCTGTTCAGGTACAGTCAGACAACGCCAACACGGTGGCATACATAAACCATCAAGGTGGCACTCGAAGCCACATGGCAATGTTGGAAGTGTCAAAAATCCTTTGTTGGGCGGATCCCCATCTAATAGCAATATCGGCAGTGTTCATTCCGTGCGTCCTGAACTGGGAAGCGGACTTCCTCAGTCACCAGGACGTGCACGCCGGAGAGTGGAGTCTTCATCCGGAAGTCTTTCAACTCATAGTGGACAGGTGGGGCCAACCAGATGTAGACCTGATGGCATCTCGACACAATTACAAGGTTCCGGTCTTTAGATCTCGAACCAGGGATCCTCAAGCAGTGTTCGTGGATGCACTGGCAATTCCATGGAACTTTTGGCTGCCCTGTGTGTTCCCTCTAGTATCTCTCCTGCCCAGGGTCCTACGGAACTTCAAGCAAGAAGGAGGAATGCTTCTTCTAGTCGCTCCAGCGTGGCCCAGACAGCATTGGTTCTCAGACCTGCACAGTCTGTCGACAGGGCGTTCCCTTCTACTTCCTCAGCAGCCAGACTTCGTACAGGGCCCTTGTGTCTACCCAGACCTGGCAAGACTGGCTTTGATGGCGTGGCTCTTGAAGCATCACACCTGAGGGCCAATGTTTTTTTCTGAGGCGGTTATCCAGACTATGTTGAAAGCCCGCAAACTGGCCTCTGCCCGGATTTATTACAGGGTTTGGAATTCTTACTTCACCTGGTGAGCTGATAAGTATTATGATTTCTCTAGGTTCAGAACTTTCAGAATTCTGGATTTTCTGCAACGAGCTTGACTTAGGTCTTCGTCTGGCCACCCTCAAGGTTCATATATCTGCCTTGTCGGTATGGTTTCAGAAAAAAATTGTGTCTATACTTGACGTTCATACATTCACTCAGGGTGTCTTTCGGATTCAGCCTCCCTACGTCTCTCCTATGGCTCCATGGGATCGGTCTGTTTTACTGAATACTCTGCAAGAATCTCCATTTGATCCTCTTGAGTCTGTGGACCTTAAATGGCTTGCGGCCAAGGTCCTGTTCTTGCTAGCTATTGCCTCTGCAGGACTGATGTCGGGCTTAGGTGCTTTGTCCTGCTGTCTACCCTTTCTGATATTTCACCGTGACCGGGCAGTTCTAAGAACTCGACCAGGGTATTTACCTAAGGTGGTGTAATCTTTTCACCTTAACAAAGAGTTTGTGGTTCCGGCTTTTATCTCTTCAGACTTGTCTTCCAAAGAGCGGTCTTTGGATGTAGTTAGGGCTCTCCGTATGTATGTGGAGCGGACTGCCTCTATCAGGAGGTCAGATGCCCTTTTTGTCTTGTTTGGTTTCCACAAACATGCCTGGCCTGCGCATAAGATGACCTTGACCAGAAGAAGACGACCTTGGCCAGATGGATTAGAATGGTGATTGCACAAGCTTATGCACAGGCTGGACTCATATCTCCTGCTGCTATTAAAGCCCATTCTACTTGGTCTGTTAGACCACCTTGGGCGGGTTGCCGTGGTGCATCCGCAAAACAGTTGTGCAAGGCGGCTATGTGGTCCTCTGTGAACACGTTTCTTAGGTTCTATGCCTTTGATACTTCCGCCTCCCAGGATGCTTCCTTTGGACGCCGGATTCTCATATCCGCTAAGGCACGTCCTCTTCCTTGAGGAACTGCTTTAGGACATCCCCAATGTTTCCCTGTGGAAACCAATGTACCCTGCTGCAGAAAAGGAGTGTTATGGTAACCTTACCTTGGTTAACACTCTTTCTGCGAGGTACATTGGGTTCCACAGGGTGCCCACCCTGACGCATCTAGCTTCTATGGGTTGTATGGTATGGCATTAGCCACTGGTCCCTTCTCTTGTCATGAGAATGTGGTTCTATGTTACTAATATCTACCTTCTCTCTTACCTGCTCCTGCATTGGTCTAGTTAACGAGACTGAGCTCTGTGCCTGCAGATGGGGTTATAGAGGAGGACTGCATAAAGCTTTAGCCCGTTGGTTCCTCTGGATCATAATCCACTCTACGCCCCGAGTTTCCCTGTGGAATCCAATGTAACTCGCAGAAAGAGTGTCCGTAACACTCCTCCTTATTTGTAAGAATTGGAAAAAATCTTTGGTATTGAATATTTATCTTTAATGTCAGAAAAAGATGGGAAGGTCAGGTCCTTGGTGAAATCATTTAATATATCTAATCCGCTGGGCTAACCATGGTCCAAAGGCTGCTTTTGTACTGCCTGGAGGAAAGGCTTTATTCTCAAATTGGATAAGGGAGGTTGGGCCAATTATATTTTGCCTTTGGTCTGTCCCAGGTTCTAAGCGAGAGTGAAACAATGGAGTGAGTTCTAGCTCAGCTGGGCTCCTAAACTTCGGAAACTAGAGGACAGAGAAGACCGATTCTACCCCAATGAGTGCCACTCCAATTTGTGGCCACACTGGGCAAGCTGCATAGCCAGGTAGTAGTGCATAAAGTTGGGGAGGCCCAGACCACCTCCTAGAGTCGAGCGCTGAAAAGTTCTGCCAAATGAAAGAGTAGGTATAATGCTGCAAATATTTAAATACATATGCGGGGGATTCAATTCTGGAGTCTCTGGAACAAATAAAGCACATGGAATGGGAAGCAGCCCAATAAAGTAGCTTGTACAGTCTCTGGAAGATAAAAATAAATACACTGTTTTCAGTGGGTTAATCTCATTACAAGAATGTCGGCCATAAGAATCAATCTTATGGATGGATGAAGTCAGATTAGTCAGTGTTAGTAGAACATTTTCTGCATATAGGGCTATCTTGTGTTCCATCCCACCGGTTCTTATACCAGAGATGAATTTGTGATATTGAATTTTTGCCGCATGAGGTTCTATGAGAAGCGCAAATATGAAAGTGTAGAGTGGGCATCCCAGGCAAGTGCTGTTGGAAATTTTAAAAGGGGTCGTGGTGACGTCTTTTACTGACACAACTACAGACGGAGAGCTATACAAATTCAGTAGTCCCGTAAGAAATTTCCTATGGAAGCCCACTGACCTGAGCACCCTATCGTGAAAGGCCAGTAGATGTGATCAAATTCCTATTTTAAATCCAATGCCATGATCAGCGAGGGGCATTTTTGTTGGTGGATCAAATGAGTCAGATCATTGCTCCGCCTTGTGTTATCCAAGGCCTGCTGGCCAGGGATAAAGCCCACTTGGTCAGGGTTGATTACAAAGTGTAGTAGGGGCGAGAGTTTGGTGGCTATGATTTTTGTGTATATTTTAATATCCACATTTAAAAGGGATATCGGCCTGTAATTCGAGCAGAGAGTGGGGTCTGTGCCGTGCTTGGGAATGACAGTTATGTTAGTCAATGGTGTCGCCTGGTTACATTTTTGTATTGTGTTAAAAAAAATCATTTGAGAAGGGGGCTAGGCGGTCCGAGTACTTTTTGTAGTAAAGAGGGGACAAGCCATCAGGGGCAGAGGAAGTTTTTAAAGTGTTTGTTTTTGTTTTTTGTTGTTGTTTTTTTTAATTGCTGCTTGTGTCTCTTCCAAAGTGTTTTCAGCATTTAAAGATGATCTTTGTGCATCAAAGATTGTGGGGAGTTGGCCAGGGTTTAGGTAAGGGTCCAGCTCCTTGGGGAGGTTGTTGGCCTGTTAGGTTATATAAAAATTTGGTAGTAAGTGCGGAAGTCTCCCAAAATTTGCAAGGGGTCAAATGTAGATTGATCTTGGCACATTTAAGCTCGCTAATCATCCTGAGTGATCGCTTCTGCCTGAGTTAATTCACCAATATAAAATCAGCTTTTTCTTCTTCGGGTTCCATAGGGCTCCACAGGGGAGACAATGGGGAGTAGGTGGTGGTATAAGACCTGGCACCAAATAGTAAAGCTTTTAGGTATCCCAAGATGCTCTGGCCCTTTACCCAATACCCCACCTCCATGCTCAGGCCCCTCAGTTTCGTTTTGGTGTCGGCAGGAGCCAATTCACTGTTTAAACAGTATGCACTCCTTCCTCCTGTCCCAGGAGATGGAAATTGCTGCACGGTTGTTACAAGTCCTGGGGTCCATGGTTTCCACCTTTGATGTGGTGGAGTACACCCAGTTCCACTCCCAAGCCCCTGCAACACTTGATCCTGGACCGATGGAATAGACAATCTCATCTGATTAGCTCCCAGACAGTGGTCTTCTCCCCAGAGGTCTGACTGTCCCTAACCTGGTGGCTCCATACGTCATGCCTAGACAAGGTACGACCCTTCCGGATTCCAAATTGGGTACTTCTAACCACAGATGCCAGTCTCCGAGGATGGGGCGCAGTGACCGGACAACACACTCCCTTTCTGAGTTTTCATTGGGAAAGGGCTGTTCTTCAAACTCGCCCTGATTGCCTTCCTAAAGTAGTGTCCCGTTTCCAGCTTAATGAGGATATCATGGTACTGGCCTTCCTCTCCCCAGAGCTCTTAGCAGTGGAGGCCTCCCTTGATGTGGTCCGTGCTTTTTGGATCTACGTGGCTCATACCAGTTCCATCAGGAAATCGGATTATTATTATTACATTTTATTTTTAGGGCGCCACAAGTGTTTCGCAGCGCCGTACAAAGGACAGTACAGGGAGACAAAACTTATCATTACAGTAAATAAATCACAAAAATAGAGTACAGGTAACAAAGAGCACCACAAATTCTCAAAACATAATACAGCTTAGATGTAAGTAGCGAGGGAGCAATCATTGTACTACTTGGGTCTGGCGGCCATAGATAGAGATGAGCCTTTACCAGTAGGAGAAAAAGCAGGTAAAGATGGTCGCTGAGTAGGGGAGAGCTGCGAGTGAAATGTGTCGAGTAGACGGCTTTGACAACAAGAGGAAAGGGGGCCCTGCTCTGATAACCTAACAATCTAGTGGGGAGGGGCGACAGATGACATAAGGTGCAAGCAAGCGGGAGGAAGCCTGATGGCAGTATGCAAGCAAAGCAGAGATGTTCAAGGCAATGGGGCATGAAGGAGAGTGTTTGAATGTTTCAAAGAGTCAGGGTGGACTGGAGGACTGAGAAGAGATGAGTGCATGGAAAAAGGATTGCTTGGCTAGAGAAAGAGCAGAGCTGTAGGAGGAGAGAATAAACTTGAAATGGAGGAAGTCCGCCAGAGAGTGAGATCTCCTCCAGGAGCGTTCTGCGGAGCATGAACATTTTTGTATGAATAGTGTTAGTTTGGGGTGCCAGGGTTGGGGTTTGGAGCGGCAGAGGGGGGCCACAGAGTCGAGAGCCGGTAAGGGAAGAGTTATAGAAGGAGGCTGCCTGGTTGGGACAAATCATAGTGGAAAGAGGAAGGTCTTGAGGGAGGACGGATAGTGGGGTTTTAGAGACCCGAGACTGCATCTGGTGATGGTGGGTCTGCGCGTGGAGAGGAGAGGGGAAGATGAGAGGGTGAAAGAAATTAGATGGTGGTCAGAGAGAGGGAAGGAAGAGTTTGAGAAATCAGATCACATCGGTGGGTGAAGACAAGGTCGAAGGAGTGGCCGAGATTGTGAGTAGGGGTGGAGGACCACTGAGAAAGTCTAAATGAGGTGGAAAGGGCAGGAAGATTAGTGGAGGCTGCATTAGTGATGTCGATAGTGATGATAGGCACCAAGGATGATAGAAGGGAGGTTTGAGGAAAGGCAGCAGAGTTGTCAAGGAAAGGTGAACAGCGGTCAGGGGGGCGGTAGATCACTGCCACATGGAGGTGAATGGGGTAGAAGAGGCGGATAGTGTGGACCTCAAAGGTGGAGAGGTGAGGGAGGGCTCAGTTTGGATGACACGAAAGGTGCAGTTTGGGGAGAGAAGGATGCCCACGCCATCAGGTCTGACCATGTGGGTGAAGGAGAGGCCTCCGTAGGAGAGGGCAGCAGGAGAGGTGGTGTCAGAGGAGGAGAGCCAGGTTCCAGTGATGGCGAGATGGTTTAAAGAGTGGGAGATGAAGAGGTCGTGGATAGTTGGAAGCTTGTTGCAGATTGATCTAGCATTCCAGAGTGCACAGTAGAAGGGAAGGGAGGGGACAGGTGAGATGGTGATCAGGTTGGTGGGGTTCTGAATGCGTGTGGGCGGTCTGCAAATTGAGGGGGGGTGGGGGGGTGACCTAGCAGTGAGGATTGGTATGGGACAGGATCGAGGAGCCATAATTCCAGTTCAGTAGTGTTGTTCAGAGGAAACCGGTTTTTTGGTAAATAATGGAAGGAACGGAAAGGCTGAGAATGTTACATAGTGGTTGTAGAGAGAATAAATGAGGTGCAGAAAGCAATATGTGAGAGCAGTATGGCTGTTACTTAATCAGTGAGGTCACTGTCCAGGCTGTGCGGGCTGCAGGCGTTGGTGGTACTGGATTAGGTTACCCTCTGTAGGATGTTGATTGCAGTTCTTTTTTGCAGGTGAGGAAGATAGTCTGCTGTTATTCTGTTTCTCTCCTGTTTATCTCAAAGTATCTCCAAAGGTCATATCCTCATACTTAATACTAACATACTTTACAGCTAAGATGCTTTGCAGCCAATATGTACTCTACAGCTCTGCAAATGTGAAGCCAAATATGTCCTCTACAGTGTCCACAAGAGGTGCTGGACAGCTGACAAACAGATGCTGGCCAGATGGCTTTGCATGACTATCTCATAGGTGTACACGCAGGTTGACCTTACTGTGCTAGCTACAGTCTTCCCATTCTACTCGCTTTGTGGGTCTCTCTTGGGCAGCACACTGCGTTGCATCCGCCAAACAGTTTGCAGGTGGCCTCATGGTCTTCTGTCCACACCTTTCTCAGCCTTTGATACATTTATTTCCCAGGATGCTTCATTTGGACGCCAGATTTTCCGATCCGCTCAGGATCGTCCCCTCCCTTGAACAACTGCTTTGGAACATTCCTATGGTCTCTCCTGTGGAGCTTATGGAACCCGAAGAAGAAAAGGAGAGGTGTGGTAGACTTACCTTTTGTTAACGCTTTCTTCCAGGTCCATAGGGTCCACAGGGTGCCCACTCTGACACACCTGGCTTCCGTGGGTTTCTTCTCTTGGTCAACGGTTGCCTTCTCTGATCTGTCTGTGTGTTCTTGTATGTACCATATCTTCTTTCCTATCCTGCTCCTGCCTTGTGCATGTTGACAAAACTGAGGAGCCTGAGCATGATGGCGGGCTATATGGGTGAATAGCCGGAGCATCTTGGGATACCTAAAAACGTAACTTTGATACCCGGTCATTACCACCATGTGTCACTTCAGCCATGTGCCCTAAGTCCCCTCCAGCCCTGTGTCTTTACAGCCACTTGTGGTCCCATGTGTTTTTACAACCACATGACCCTGGTGACCCCTCCAGTCCCCTGTGTGTCTTTGCAGCCGCATACTCCAAGTTTCCTCCAGTCCCCTTTGTCTTTTCAGCCACACGCCCGCTGTGTCATTCAAGCCTCCCTCCCTCCCTCCCCCAGTGTCCCCTCCAGCACCTTAGTTTTACAATCTCCTGCCCACTGTGTCATCTCAAGAGCTAACCCCCTTACCGACCCTTTCCAGTTTACCACCTTCTTTGACAGCCCTGCCTGCCCCTTTTTCTTTCAAACAAGCTGGCAGCCTCCTGATTGTGAGCTGCCTACTCCTCCTCTGCTCTAATTTACGGAAACACACTGAGAGCCTGCGCTGCTTTGAGTTGCATGTAATAAATGGAAACTCCATTGTCCAGAGTTCACCCTCACCTGCTGGCTGCCTCCAGTGCCCTAATAGCAGTCCCCTCAGTCCTGTCCAGGTGGACGGTGGAGATTGTCGATCTAGCTAATGGGTTGTTCGGTGCATACCCGGATTACCTATTAAAACCGGGTACACATTAGGCTATTTCAGCCAAGAAAATTTAAAGTATTATCGTTTGATTTTTAGGCTTACAACGTCCAGTGTGTATGGGGGTATGATTGGTGACCGATGAACAATGTGCGCTCTCTCGCACATCATTCAGCGATCACCAATATTGAGCTGACATGCAGCTCAACCTGTCAATGTCGGGCTGAGCTGCATGTCCGGGAATGCCGGCGGTGATGTCACTAATCGTTATCGTTGAGCGATAACGTTCAGTGTGTATGTGCTATATCATTGAATGCTATATCATTCAATGATGTACATTAGTCGTTCATCGCTGGCATTTCAGCATCGCCTAGTGTGTACCGGCTTTAGTTTCGACCATGGTAGACAAAGATTGTATTCAACTGTATGTGCCCCTTAGGATCCAAATGTTTAGCACTGACACTGAAAGCCTAGATTATTGGGGAAAACTGAGAAAGGGTTTCTGGACAATGTGTAATTAATCCTCAGTCTGTATTTCATTTCAGTGGGATGACTTAGCTGATTGTTTTTTCATTGTTTCCTTCATCCAGATTTGTCTGGTCATTGGGGGTAATTCAGAGTTAATCGCAGCAGCAAATTTGTTAGCAGTTGGGCAAAACCATGTGCACTGCAGGTGGGGCAGATATAACATTTGCAGAGAGAGTTAGATTTGGCTGGGTTGTTTTGTTTCTGTGCAGGGTAAATACTGGCTGCTTTATTTTTACACTGCAATTTAGATTTCAGATTGAACACACCCCACCCAAATCTAACTCTCTCTCTGCACATGTTATATCTGGTGTAGTATGTAATGCCGGCGGTCGGGCTCCCGGCGACCAGCATACCGGCGCCGGGAGCCCGACCGCCGGCTTACCGACAGTGTGGCGAGCGCAAATGAGCCCCTTGCGGACACGGTGGCGCGCTACGCTATTTTATTCTCCATCCAGGGGGGTCGTGGACCCCCACGAGGGAGAATAAGTGTCGGTATGCCGGCTGTCGGGATCCCGGCGCCGGTATACTGTGCGCCGGGATCCCGACAGCCGGAATACTGAAGACCACCCATTATATCTGCCCCCCCCCCCTTGCAGTGCACATGGTTTTGCCCAACTGCTAACAAATTTGCTGCTGCGATCAACTGCATTAGGCCCCTTGTGCTATGCATTTGCAACTGTTCAGAACACTAATGCAAGTTTTAGTGCTATAAAATACAGTACGTAACAATATATGCTTGGTCAGATAATCAAGCAAAATGTGCATTGTGATTTTTATTTTTTATTTTCTTTACACAAGGGCCACAGTACAGTGGGGGTAATTTAGAGTTGAACGCAGCTGCAAATTTGTTAGCAGTTGGGCAAAACCATGGCCCTCATTCCGAGTTGTTCGCTCGGTAAATTTCATCGCATCGCAGCGATTTTCCGCTTAGTGCGCATGCGCAATGTCCGCACTGCGACTGCGCCAAGTAAATTTGCTATGAAGTTAGGATTTTTACTCACGGCTTTTTCTTCGCTCAGGCGATCGTAGTGTGATTGACAGGAAATGGGTGTTTCTGGGCGGAAACAGGCCGTTTTATGGGCGTGTGGGAAAAAACGCTACCGTTTCCGGGAAAAACGCAGGAGTGGCCGGAGAAACGGAGGAGTGTCTGGGCGAACGCTGGGTGTGTTTGTGACGTCAAACCAGGAACGACAAGCACTGAACTGATCGCAGATGCCGAGTAAGTTTGAAGCTACTCAGAAACTGCTACGAGGTGTGTAATCGCAATATTGCGATTACTTCGTTCGCAATTTTAAGATGCTAAGATTCACTCCCAGTAGGCGGCGGCTTAGCGTGAGCAACTCTGCTAAAATCGCCTTGCGAGCGAACAACTCGGAATGACCTCCCATGTGCACTGCAGTTATGGCAGATATAACATTTGCAGAGAGTTAGATTTGGGTGAGTTATTTTGTTTCTGTGCAGGGTAAATATTGGCTGCTTTATTTTTACACTGCAATTTTTAGATTTCAGTTTGAACACACCCCACCCAAATCTAACTCTCTCTGCACATGTTCTATCTGCCCCCCTGCAGTACACATGGTTTTGCCCAACTGCTAACAAATTTGCTCCTGCGATCAACTCTGAATTACCCCCAGTATGTAGATGTGTTTATATGCTGATAAGTATCTAACACAGTGGTTCCCAAACTGTGAAACCTTTTGATGCTTTTGCAGGGGTGCCCTGGATTGGTGGTCCAGGACCAATTAAAATTCTTTATGATCAGTGTAATAGACAATACCAGTGCTTGTCACTTCCAATCATAATATATGTGGACAAACAGAAGTGAATCATGTGCCTCATCTGTATAACTGACCCTTAGGATGACCTATAAATACAATTTTAATTTCATATTTGTTTCTGAATTTCTCAATAAGAATCTCTGTGCCGTGATTCAAGAAGTTTGGAAACCAATGATTTAACATTAATAACAACATTTGGTCAATTAAAAATTGTCTTGGGTGTTTGTCCCCTACTTTAATAGCAGTTTGTGGTGTGTTTGTGTGTTTTTAAATTTAGCATCTAATTCTTGTCCCTTCAGTAAGTAAAATTATGGCATTTCTGTAATTTTGAGTTATTAAAAAATGCTCTAAATGCTTTATGTTCCAGGAGACAAAGTTTTGCTGAAGTATCAAGCATACACCACTATGGTGGTAGAATTTGCTGTCACAGTTGTTGAAGTAAGTATAGCACATTGTATTATACTGTATAGCATCATTTCTCTTTAATCCATCATCTTGTTACTTTCAATTTTCATTGTATTGGCTTACATATTATAGTGCAAAATGCCATTTTCTCTGTGATAGCACATGCTGCTCTGTGTTGGAGACCTTTTTTTTGCTCTGCAAACAAATTAGGTGAGCCAATCAAACTTGTGTACTGGAAGCAATTAAAAGCAGTGATGCTGAATTGCTTGGGTTGGCTGCTGATCTATAAAGCGACACTTTAAATTGCAAAAGACTTTACCGCTTAATATTTTATTAATTCACTTCGGCAGAGGCAGCAGCTCCATGTCTGCTTGCAGGTGTGCTGTGCTGAGTACAGGAGGAGACACCCGACCGTTACCGCACCCACTACCCACTCAGCCCCCACACAAGTGCCTTAGGGTCCCTGAGTACAGAACTACGCTTTTTGGATGGGAGACTGTAACTGTGGACAGTCCAGGGCTGGACTGCAGTAGTTTTACCCACATTCGGGTCATCATTTATGGACATCTGATTTCAACAGGCTATACTTATACTGTAGGATACTAATTGGAATAGTTGCTTTACTGCTGAATTCATCACAGACTGCCCCCATTCCCCCACCTCTGTGTGTCAGTTTTTTGTGAAAAAATGTGCCATGGCTTAATGTTTATTGTCATTGATTATTAACATTTGTGGGGAGAGGGGTTGTCTCTCATCTGAATTGCCCACATTACTGTGGGATCCGCTCCTTCCAAGGGAGACTAAAGCAAAGCCTTTGCAGTGTGCACTAACAGTGGAAGTTTGGAACCCGGGTTTTCTAAGCTGCACAGATTCAGCTGGAACTCATCATTGAGAGACAGGAAGGGTTTAAAACTCTCATACACCCGGTGCTCTGGGCACTGATGCTGAATAGCATTCAATGAGTAGGTCAATGTTTCCTTAGTGTCAGGGACTGATGGTATTGGCTGTGCCAGAGGAGCATAGCTGATTGTGGCTGCATTCCATAGCAGCAGACTGATCATTAAGCACTTTAGTTCTGGGGCATTTACTTTTGTTTGTTTGTTTGTTTGATGTTCCTGATTGTCCAGTGCAGTGTCTGATATACAGTAATTAAATAGACACTGCCTGAACCAGGCTGTCATGAGTCCTCATTTCTACAACCCTGTTACACATTATTGCAATCAGACAACCATAGCTAAAACATTTCCTGTACATTAACTTTGTATCTATTAGTACACTGAAGTTGTCACAATTATAATTTCTCTATCGTCCTAGTGGATGCTGGGGTTCCTGAAAGGACCATGGGGAATAGCGGCTCCGCAGGAGACAGGGCACAAAAGTAAAGCTTTCCGATCAGGTGGTGTGCACTGGCTCCTCCCCCTATGACCCTCCTCCAAGCCAGTTAGATTTTTGTGCCCGGCCGAGAAGGGTGCAATCTAGGTGGCTCTCCTAAAGAGCTGCTTAGAAAAGTTTAGCTTAGGTTTTTTATTTTACAGTGAGTCCTGCTGGCAACAGGATCACTGCAACGAGGGACTTAGGGGAGAAGAAGTGAACTCACCTGCGTGCAGGATGGATTGGCTTCTTGGCTACTGGACATCAGCTCCAGAGGGACGATCACAGGTACAGCCTGGATGGTCACCGGAGCCTTGCCGCCGGCCCCCTTGCAGATGCTGAAGTAAGAAGAGGTCCAGAATCGGCGGCAGAAGACTCCTCAGTCTTCTAAAGGTAGCGCACAGCACTGCAGCTGTGCGCCATTTTCCTCTCAGCACACTTCACACGGCAGTCACTGAGGGTGCAGGGCGCTGGGAGGGGGGCGCCCTGGGAGGCAAATGAATACCTATTTTGGCTAAAAATACCTCACATATAGCCTCCGGAGGCTATATGGAGATATTTAACCCCTGCCAGAATCCGTTAAGAGCGGGAGACGAGGCCGCCGAAAAAGGGGCGGGGCCTATCTCCTCAGCACACAGCGCCATTTTCCCTCACAGAAAGGCTGGAGGGAAGGCTCCCAGGCTCTCCCCTGCACTGCACTACAGAAACAGGGTTAAAACAGAGAGGGGGGGCACTAATTTGGCGTTAGAAATATATAAAAAAGATGCTATAAGGGAAAACACTTATATAAGGTTGTCCCTATATAATTATAGCGTTTTTGGTGTGTGCTGGTAAACTCTCCCTCTGTCTCTCCAAAGGGCTAGTGGGTCCTGTCCTCTATCAGAGCATTCCCTGTGTGTGTGCTGTGTGTCGGTACGTGTGTGTCGACATGTATGAGGACGATGTTGGTGAGGAGGCGGAGCAATTGCCTGTAATGGTGATGTCACTCTCTAGGGAGTCGACACCGGAATGGATGGCTTATTTAGGGAATTACGTGATAATGTCAACACGCTGCAAGGTCGGTTGACGACATGAGACGGCCGACAAACAATTAGTACCGGTCCAGACGTCTCAAAAACACCGTCAGGGGTTTTAAAACGCCCGTTTACTTTAGTCGGTCGACACAGACACAGACAGGGACACTGAATCCAGTGTCGACGGTGAATAAACAAACGTATTCCTTATTAGGGCCACACGTTAAAGGCAATGAAGGAGGTGTTACATATTTCTGATACTACAAGTACCACAAAAGAGGGTATTATGTGGGATGTGAAAAAACTACCGTAGTTTTTCCTGAATCAGATAAATTAAATGAAGTGTGTGATGATGCGTGGGTTCCCCCCGATAGAAAATTATGGGCGGTATACCCTTTCCCGCCAGAAGTTAGGGCGCGTTGGGAAACACCCCTTAGGGTGGATAAGGCGCTCACACGCTTATCAAAACAAGTGGCGGTACCGTCTATAGATAGGGCCGTCCTCAAGGACCAGCTGACAGGAGGCTGGAAAATATCATAAAAAGTATATACACACATACTGGTGTTATACTGCGACCAGCGATCGCCTCAGCCTGGATGTGCAGAGCTGGGGTGGCTTGGTCGGATTCCCTGACTAAAAATATTGATACCCTTGACAGGGACAGTATTTTATTGACTATAGAGCATTTAAAGGATGCATTTCTATATATGCGAGATGCACAGAGGGATATTTGCACTCTGGCATCAAGAGTAAATGCGATGTCCATATCTGCCAGAAGATGTTATGGACACGACAGTGGTCAGGTGATGCAGATTCCAAACGGCACAAAGGTGTATTGCCGTATAAAGGAAGAGGAGTTATTTGGGGTCGGTCCATCGGACCTGGTGGCCACGGCAACTGCTGGAAAATCCGCCGTTTTTACCCTAAGTCACATCTCTGCAGAAAAAGACACCGTCTTTTCAGCCTCAGTCCTTTCGTCCCTATAAGATCATATCTGCCCAGGGATAGAGGAAAGGGAAGAAGACTGCAGCAGGCAGCCCATTCCCAGGAACAGAAGCGTTCCACCGCTTCTGACAAGTTCTCAGCATGGCGCTGAGACCGTACAGGACCCCTGGATCCTACAAGTAGTATCCCAGGGATACAGATTGGAATGTCGAGACGTTTCCCCTTCGCAGGCTCCTGAAGTCTGTTTTACCAAGGTCTCCCTCCGACAAGGAGGCAGTATGGGAAAAAATTCACAAGCTGTATTCCCAGCAGGTGATAATTAAAATTACCCCTCCTACTACAAGAAAAGGGGTATTATTCCACACTATATTGTGGTACTGAAGCCAGAAGGCTAGGTGAGACTTATTCTAAAAAAAATTTTGAACACTTACAAAGGTTCAAATCAAGATGGAGTCACTCAGAGCAGTGATAACGAACCAGGAAGAAGGGGACTATATAGTGTCCCGGGACATCAGGGATGCTTACCTCTATGTCCCAAATTTGCCCTTCTCACTAAGGGTACCTCAGGTTCGTGGTGCAGAACTGTCACTATCAGTTTCAGACGCTGCCGTTTGGATTGTCCACGGCACCCCGGGTCTTTACCAAGGTAATGGCCGAAATTATGATTCTTCTTCGAAGAAAAGGCGTCTTAATTATCCCTTACTTGGACGATCTCCTGATAAGGGCATAGTCCAGGGAACAGTTGGAGGTCGGAGTAGCACTATCTCGGATACTGCTACAACAGCACGGGTGGATTCTAAATATTCCAAAATCGCAGCTGATCCCGACGACACGTCTGCTGTGCCTAGGGATGATTCTGGACACAGTCCAGAAAAAGGTGTTTCTCCCGGAAGAGAAAGCCAGGGAGTTATCCGAGCTAGTCAGGAACCTCCTAAAAACAGTGCATCATTGCACAAGGGTCCTGGTAAAAATGGTGGCTTCCTACGAAGCAATTCCATTCGGCAGATTTCACGCAAGAACTTTTCAGTGGGATCTGCTGGACAAATGGTCCGGATCGCATCTTCAGATGCATCAGCGGATAACCCTATATCCAAGGACAAGGGTGTCTTTCCTGTGGTGGTTATAGAGTGCTCATCTTCTAGAGGGCCGCAGATTCGGCATTCAGGATTGGATGCTGGTGACCACGGAGCCCAGCCCGAGAGGCTGGGGAGCAGTCACACAAGGAAAAAATTTCCAGGGAGTGTGATCAAGTCTGGAGACTTTTCTCCACATAAATATACTGGAGCTAAGGGTAAATTTATAATGCTCTAAGCTTAGCAAGACCTCTGCTTCAAGGTCAGCCGGTATTGATCCAGTGGGAAAAACATCACGGCAGTCGCCCACGTAAACAGACAGGGCGACACAAGAAGCAGGAGGGCAATGGCAAAAACTGCAAGGACTTTTCGCTGGGCGGAAAATCATGTGATAGCACTGTCAGCAGTGTTTCATCCCGGGAATGGAAACTGGGAAGCAGACTTCCTCAGCAGGCACGACCTCCACCCGGGAGAGTGGAAACTTCATCGGGAAGTTTTTTCCACATGATTGTAAACCGTTGGGAAATACCAAAGGTGGACATGATGGCGTCCCGTCTGAACAAAAAACGGGACAGGTATTGCGCCAGGTCAAGAGACCCTCAGGCAATAGCTGTGGACGTTCTGGTAACACCGTGGGTGTACCAGTCGGTGTATGTGTTCCCTCCTCTGCTTCTCATACCTAAGGTGCTGAGAATTATAAGACGTAGAGGAGTAAGAACTATACTCATGGCTCCGGATTGGCCAAGAAGGACTTGGTACCCGGAACTTCAAGAGATGCTTACAGAGGTCTTATGGCCTCTGCCGCTAAGAAGGGACTTGCTTCAGCAAGTACCATGTCTGTTCCAAGACTTACCGCAGCTGCGTTTGTCGGCATGGCGGTGGAAAGCCGGATCCTAAGGGAAAAAGGCATTCCGGAAGAGGTCATTCCTACCCTGGTCAAAGCCAGAAAGGAGGTGACCGCACAACATTATCACCACATGTGGCGAAAATATGTTGCGTGGTGTGAGGCCAGGAAGGCCCCACAAAGAAATTTCAACTCGGTCGTTTCCTGCATTTCCTGCAAACAGGAGTGTCTATGGGCCTCAAATTGGGGTCCATTAAGGTTCAAATTTCGGCCCTGTCGATTTTCTTCCAGAAAGAATTGGCTTCAGTTCCTGAAGTCCAGAAGTTTGTCAAGGGAGTATTGCATATACAACCCCCTTTTGTGCCTCCAGTGGCACTGTGGGATCTCAACGTAGTTCTGGGATTCCTCAAATCACATTGGTTTAAAACCAGTCAAATCTGTGGATTTGAAGCATCTCACATGAAAAGTGACCATGCTCTTGGCCCTGGCCTGGACCAGGCGAGTGTCAAATTGGTGGTTTTTTCTCAAAAAAGCCCATATCTGTTTGTCCATTCGGACAGGGCAGAGCTGCGGACTCGTCCCCAGTTCTCTCCCTAAGGTGGTGTCAGTGTTTCACCTGAACCAGCTTATTGTGGTGCCTTGCACCTACTAGGGACTTGGAGGACTCCAAGTTGCTAGATGTTGTCAGGGCCCTGAAAATATGTTCCAGGACGGCTGGAGTCAGGAAAACTGACTTGCTGTTATCCTGTATGCACCCAACAAACTGGGTGCTCTTGCTTCTAAGCAGACTATTGCTAGTTGGATGTGTAATACAATTCAGCTTGCACATTCTGTGGCAGGCCTGCCACAGCCAAAATATGTAAATGCCCATTCCACAAGGAAGGTGGGCTCATCTTGGGCGGCTGCCCGAGGGGTCTCGGCTTTACAACCTTGCCGAGCAGCTACTTGGTCAGGGGCAAACACGTTTGCTAAATTCTACAAATTTGATACCCTGGCTAAGGAGGACCTGGAGTTCTCTCATTCGGTGCTGCAGAGTCATCCGCACTCTCCCGCCCGTTTGGGAGCTTTGGTATAATCCCCATGGTCCTTTCAGGAACCCCAGCATCCACTAGGACGATAGAGAAAATAAGAATTTACTTACCGATAATTCTATTTCTCGGAGTCCGTAGTGGATGCTGGGCGCCCATCCCAAGTGCGGATTATCTGCAATACTTGTACATAGTTACAAAAATCGGGTTATTATTGTTGTGAGCCATCTTTTCAGAGGCTCCTCTGTTATCATACTGTTAACTGGTTTTGATCACAAGTTGTACGGTGTGATTGGTGTGGCTGGTATGAGTCTTACCCGGGATTCAAAATTCCTCCCTTATTGTGTACGCTCGTCCGGGCACAGTACCTAACTGGCTTGGAGGAGGGTCATAGGGGGAGGAGCCAGTGCACACCACCTGATCGGAAAGCTTTACTTTTGTGCCCTGTCTCCTGCGGAGCCGCTATTCCCCATGGTCCTTTCAGGAACCCCAGCATCCACTACGGACTCCGAGAAATAGAATTATCGGTAAGTAAATTCTTATTATTTATCCACCACACACAAATACTGAAGAGGTAAGTGGTAAGGACTGTATATTTAAAAAAAAATAATAATAATTTTGGGGGGGTGTGGTCTTTTAAATGTAGTTTTCTTCAAATCAAGTAAAAATAACACACCCCACCCCGTGGATTAACATACAGTAATTTCCTGCCACCAAGAAACATGATGGTAATATTGCAAAAGCTTTTGCTTAATATTGCTATTTTGGTAATATTTCTTAAGTTTTTCCACTTGTATTTGTCAAATAAAATGGAACTAAGGGGGGAATTCAATTAGGTGCGAGTGTGGTCCTGCAAGATGAATTCACGGCAAGTTCGCATTCCAAACTTTAAGCTCTTTTTCAGAATAATTTCTGCTGTTTTTGTCCACACCACCCTGAGCATGTGAATAGGTAGGGAAAATCTTTATTTTGCTGTAAAAATGTCGGGACTTGATTCCGAACCCTTTGGACATCACTCCTCCCCACCAATTAGGCGTTTGGCAGTTGTCAGTTAACTTAATTGGGCCAATAATTATAGTACATGTCATTAATGTGGTTTATAAAAAAGGCCACAAATTACCTCAATCAACTTTTTCGTTTCTGCATCCCAAATTTAATTAAAGTATTTGGTTCAATGAAATTATCACTTTTTCAGATTAAAAAAAATAAATAAATATGAAGTTGCCTCAAATTACCCTTGAATCACTTTTTTCTACTTTTTCTTTTTTTTTGCATGTATTGTTTAATTCCTTTGTAATAAAACAAAATGTTAAGCTTTTTACATTATTTTACTTTTTTTTTTTTTTTTTTTATGGACCAATCAGCCATTTGACATTTGTTAAAAGCATCCAGTACTTTTCCTAATGCCCACTAACAGTCTTCTATATGGTCCTGAAAATAATAGGTGTGTTTGGTTGGTGAACAGGTTACAAAGGACTGACCTTCAATATGTCAAATTAATTTTATGACTGGCTAATACTCTGCTTCCATTAACACTATCCTTGGGGGATCCGGTCAAGTGACTGGTGCTCGGGGTCCTGGCGGTCACCATGCCGACGCTGGGATCCCGGGCGATGAAAAGCCCTACAGTCTGCATGCAGACTAACTGGGACTATTCCCACTTGTGGGTGTCCACGACACTCATACAATGGAAATAGAACCTCTGGCAAGCCTCCGAGCCAGCTGCGTGTCGAGCTCAGCAAATCCGCAAGGGGCACACTGCCCACCCCCCACCCCTGGTATTCTGCAGCCAGGACCCTGGGGTCGTTATGTTGCCCGCCAAGATTTCCACCGCTGGTCACCCAGTCCCAACCCATCCTTGGTGGGGTAAAGGAAACCCCAATGACTCTACAGTCACAAAACTTTATCAGTTTAGCAAAAAGAGAAAAAAGGAGACTTTTTTTTTCTTTTCTTTCTCTAACGTCCTAAGTGGATGCTGGGACTCCGTAAGGACCATGGGGAATAGCGGCTCCGCAGGAGACTGGGCACAAAAGTAAAAGCTTGAACTAGCTGGTGTGCACTGGCTCCTCCCCCTATGACCCTCCTCCAAGCCTCAGTTAGATTTTTGTGCCCGAACGAGAAGGGTGCATGCTAGGTGGCTCTCCTGAGCTGCTTAGAGTAAAAGTTTATTTTAGGTTTTTTATTTTCAGTGAGTCCTGCTGGCAACAGGCTCACTGCATCGTGGGACTAAGGGGAGAAGAAACGAACTCACCTGCGTGCAGAGTGGATTGGGTTTCTTAGGCTACTGGACATTAGCTCCAGAGGGACGATCACAGGTTCAGCCTGGATGGGTCCCGGAGCCGCGCCGCCGGCCCCCTTACAGAGCCAGAAGAACGAAGAGGTCCGGTGAAATCGGCGGCAGAAGACGTTCCTGTCTTCAACTAAGGTAGCGCACAGCACTGCAGCTGTGCGCCATTGCTCTCAGCACACTTCACACTCCGGTCACTGAGGGTGCAGGGCGCTGGGGGGGAGCGCCCTGAGACGCAATAAAAACAGAAATACCTTAGGATGGCAAAAGAAATACATCACATATAGCTCCTGGGCTATATGGATGTATTTAACCCCTGCCAGTTTTCCAGAAAAAAGCGGGAGATAAGGCCGTCGTGAAGGGGCGGAGCCTATCTCCTCAGCACACAAGCGCCATTTTCCCTCACAGTTCCGCTGGAAGGACGGCTCCCTGACTCTCCCCTGCAGTCCCTACAGAATCAGGGTAAAAACGAGAGAGGGGGGCACTATTGGCAGCTAAATTATAAACAGCAGCTATAAAAGGGAGTAACACTTATATAAGGTTATCCCTATAGATATATATAGCGCTCTGGTGTGTGCTGGCAAACTCTCCCTCTGTCTCCCCAAAGGGCTAGTGGGGTCCTGTCCTCTATCAGAGCATTCCCTGTGTGTGTGCTGGGTGTCGGTACGATTGTGTCGACATGTATGAGGAGGAAAATGATGTGGAAGCAGAGCAATTGCCTGTATTAGTGATGTCACCCCCTAGGGAGTCGACACCTGACTGGATGGTTGTATTTAAAGAACTACGTGACAATGTCAGCACTTTACAAAAAACTGTTGACGACATGAGACAGCCGACAAATCAATTAGTGCCTGTCCAGGCGTCTCAGACAACGTCAGGGGCGATAAAACGCCCGTTACCTCAGTGGGTCGACACAGACCCAGACACGGATACTGAGTCCAGTGTCGACGGTGAGGAGACAAACGTAATGTCCAGTAGGGCCACACGTTACATGATCACGGCAATGAAGGAGGCATTGAACATTTCTGACACTACAAGTACCACAAAGAAGGGTATTATGTGGGGAGTGAAAAAACTACCAGTAGCTTTTCCTGAGTCAGATGAATTAAATGAGGTGTGTGATAAAGCGTGGGTTTCCCCCGATAAAAAAGTGCTAATTTCTAATAAATTATTGGCACTATTCCCTTTCCCGCCAGAGGTTAGGGCGCGTTGGGAAACACCCCCTAGAGTAGATAAAGCGCTCACACGTTTATCTAAACAAGTAGCGTTACCGTCTCCTGATACGGCCGCCCTCAAAGAACCAGCGGATAGAAGGCTGGAAAATATCCTGAAGGGTATATACACACATACTGGTGTTATACTGCGACCAGCAATCGCATCAGCCTGGATGTGCAGTGCTGGAGTTGCGTGGTCGGATTCCCTGACTGAAAATATTGATACCCTGGATAGGGACAGTATATTACTAACTATAGAGCATTTGAAGGATGCATTACTATATATGCGTGATGCACAGAGGGATATTTGCACCCTGGCATCAAGAGTGAGTGCTATGTCCATTTCTGCCAGAAGAGCGTTATGGACGCGACAGTGGTCAGGGGATGCGGATTCCAAACAACATATGGAAGTATTGCCGTTTAAAGGGGAGGAGTTATTTGGGGCCGGTCTATCGGACCTGGTGGCCACGGCAACGGCCGGAAAGTCCACCTTTTTACCCCAGGTCACCTCTCAGCAGAAAAAGACACCGTCTTTTCAAACTCAGTCCTTTCGTTCCCATAAGTACAGGCGGGCAAAAGGCCACTAATTTCTGCCCCGGGGCAGAGGAAGAGGAAAAAGACTGCACCAGGCAGCCTCTTCCCAGGAGCAGAAGCCCTCCTCTGCTTCTGCCAAGTCTTCAGCATGACGCTGGGGCTTTACAAGCGGACTCGGACACGGTGGGGGCCCGTCTCAAAAATTTCAACGCGCAGTGGGCTCACTCGCAAGTGGACCCCTGGATTCTGCAGGTAGTATCACAGGGGTACAAACTGGAATTCGAGACGTCTCCCCCTCGCCGGTTCCTGAAGTCTGCTCTACCAAAGTCTCCCTCCGACAGGGAGGCAGTTTTGGAAGCCATTCACAAGCTGTATTCCCAGCAGGTGATAATCAAGGTACCTCTCCTACAACAGGGAAAGGGGTATTATTCCACGCTGTTTGTGGTACCGAAGCCGGACGGCTCGGTGAGACCAATTTTAAATCTAAAATCCTTGAACACTTACATAAAGAGGTTCAAATTCAAGATGGAGTCACTCAGAGCAGTGATAGCAAACCTGGAAGAAGGGGACTATATGGTGTCTCTGGACATCAAAGATGCTTATCTCCACGTCCCAATCTACCCTTCTCACCAAGGGTACCTCAGGTTTGTAGTCCAAAACTGTCATTATCAGTTTCAGACGCTGCCGTTTGGATTGTCCACGGCACCTCGGGTCTTTACCAAGGTAATGGCCGAAATGATGATTCTTCTTCGAAGAAAAGGCGTTTTAATTATCCCTTACTTGGACGATCTCCTGATAAGGGCAAGGTCCAGGGAACAGTTAGAAGTCGGAGTAGCACTATCTCAGTTAGTGTTACGTCAGCACGGGTGGATTCTAAATATTCCAAAATCGCAGCTGATTCCAACGACACGTCTCCTGTTCCTAGGAATGATTCTGGACACAGTCCAGAAAAAGGTGTTTCTCCCAGAGGAGAAGGCCAGGGAGTTATCCGAGCTAGTCAGGAATCTCCTAAAACCAGGCCAGGTGTCAGTGCATCAGTGCACGAGGGTCCTGGGAAAAATGGTGGCTTCTTACGAAGCGATTCCATTCGGAAGATTCCATGCAAGAACGTTTCAGTGGGATCTTCTGGACAAATGGTCCGGATCGCATCTTCAGATGCATCAGCGGATAACCCTGTCGCCAAGGACAAGGGTGTCTCTCCTGTGGTGGCTGCAGAGTGCTCATCTACTAGAGGGCCGCAGATTTGGCATTCAGGATTGGATCCTGGTAACCACGGATGCCAGCCTGAGAGGCTGGGGAGCAGTCACACAGGGAAGGAATTTCCAGGGCCTGTGGTCAAGCTTGGAAACGTCTCTTCATATAAACATTCTGGAACTAAGGGCCATTTACAATGCCCTAAGTCAAGCAAAACCTCTGCTTCAGGGTCAGGCGGTGTTGATCCAATCGGACAACATCACGTCAGTCGCCCACGTAAACAGACAGGGCGGCACGAGAAGCAGGAGGGCAATGGCAGAAGCTGCAAGGATTCTTCGCTGGGCGGAAAATCATGTGATAGCACTGTCAGCAGTATTCATTCCGGGAGTGGACAACTGGGAAGCAGACTTCCTCAGCAGACACGACCTTCACCCGGGAGAGTGGGGACTTCACCCAGAAGTCTTCCACCTGATTGTAAACCGTTGGGAAAAACCAAAGGTGGACATGATGGCGTCACGTCTAAACAAAAAACTGGACAGATATTGCGCCAGGTCAAGGGACCCTCAGGCAATAGCAGTGGACGCTCTGGTAACGCCGGGGGTGTACCAGTCAGTGTATGTGTTCCCTCCTCTGCCTCTCATACCAAAAGTACTGAGAATCATAAGAAGGAGAGGAGTAAGAACTATACTCGTGGTTCCGGATTGGCCAAGACGGACTTGGTACCCGGAACTTCAAGAGGTGCTCACGAACGAACCGTGGCCTCTACCTCTAAGAAAGGACCTGCTACTGCAGGGGCCTTGTCTGTTCCAGGACTTACCGCGGCTGCGTTTGACGGCATGGCGGTTGAACGCCGGATCCTGAGGGAAAAAGGCATTCCAGAAGAAGTCATCCCTACTCTGGTCAAAGCCAGGAAGGACGTAACCGCTAAACATTATCACCGCATTTGGCGTAAATATGTTGCGTGGTGTGAGGCCAAGAAGGCCCCTACAGAGGAATTTCAACTGGGTCGTTTCCTTCATTTCCTGCAAACAGGACTGTCTATGGGCCTAAAATTAGGGTCCATTAAGGTTCAAATTTCGGCCCTGTCGATTTTCTTCCAGAAAGAACTGGCTTCAGTACCTGAAGTTCAGACATTTGTAAAAGGGGTGCTGCACATACAGCCTCCTTTTGTGCCTCCAGTGGCACCTTGGGATCTCAATGTGGTGTTGAGTTTTCTAAAGTCACATTGGTTTGAACCACTTTCCACTGTGGACTTAAAATATCTCACATGGAAGGTGTCGATGCTGTTAGCCTTGGCTTCAGCCAGGCGTGTGTCAGAATTGGCGGCTTTATCATATAAAAGCCCTTACTTAATTTTTCATTCTGACAGGGCGGAATTGAGGACTCGTCCTCAATTTCTACCTAAGGTGGTTTCTGCATTTCACATGAACCAACCTATTGTGGTACCTGCGGCTACCAGGGACTTAGAGGACTCTAAGTTGCTTGACGTTGTCAGGGCCTTGAAAATATATGTTTCCAGGACGGCTGGAGTCAGAAAATCTGACTCGCTGTTTATCCTGTATGCACCCAACAAGCTGGGTGCTCCTGCTTCTAAGCAGACGATTGCTCGTTGGATTTGTAGTACAATTCAGCTTGCACATTCTGTGGCAGGATTGCCACAGCCAAAATCAGTAAAAGCCCATTCCACAAGGAAAGTGGGCTCATCTTGGGCGGCTGCCCGAGGGGTCTCGGCTTTACAACTTTGCCGAGCAGCTACTTGGTCAGGGACAAACACGTTTGCTAAATTCTACAAATTTGATACCCTGGCTGAGGAGGACCTGGAGTTCTCTCATTCGGTGCTGCAGAGTCATCCGCACTCTCCCGCCCGTTTGGGAGCTTTGGTATAATCCCCATGGTCCTTACGGAGTCCCAGCATCCACTAGGACGTCAGAGAAAATAAGATTTTACTTACCGATAAATCTATTTCTCGTAGTCCGTAGTGGATGCTGGGCGCCCATCCCTAGTGCGGATTGTCTGCAATACTTGTATATAGTTATTGTTACAAAGATTCGGGTTATTATTGTTGTGAGCCATCTTTTCAGAGGCTCCTTTGCGTTTATCATACTGTTAACTGGGTTCAGATCACAAGTTGTACGGTGTGATTGGTGTGGCTGGTATGAGTCTTACCCGGGATTCAATATCCTTCCTTATTATGTACGCTCGTCCGGGCACAGTATCCTAACTGAGGCTTGGAGGAGGGTCATAGGGGGAGGAGCCAGTGCACACCACCTGATCCTTAAGCTTTTATTTTGTGCCCTGTCTCCTGCGGAGCCGCTATTCCCCATGGTCCTTACGGAGTCCCAGCATCCACTACGGACTACGAGAAATAGATTTATCGGTAAGTAAAATCTTATTTTTTACCCCAGGTAGCTTCTCAACCTAAGAAGACGCCGTATTATCAGGCGCAGTCCTTTCGGCCCCATAAGGGCAAGCGGGCAAAAGGCGCCTCATTTCTGCTCCGTGGTAGGGGGAGAGGAAAAAGGCTGCAACAAACAGCCAGTTCCCAGGAACAAAAGCCCTCTCCCGCCTCCGCAAAGTCCTCAGCATGACGCTGGGGCTTTACAAGCGGACTCAGGCACGGTGGGGGCCCGTCTCAAGAAGTTCAGTGCGCAGTGGGCCCACTCGCAAGTGGACCCCTGGATCCTTCAGGTGGTATCTCAGGGGTACAAATTGGAATTCGAGACGTCTCCCCCTCGCCGTTTTCTAAAGTCTGCTTTACCGACGTCTCCCTCAGACAGGGAGGCAGTATTGGAAGCCATTCACAAGTTGTATTCCCAGCAGGTGATAATCAAGGTACCCCTCCTACAACAGGGAAAGGGGTACTATTCCACACTATTTGTGGTACCGAAGCCGGACGGCTCGGTGAGACCAATTTTAAACCTAAAATCCTTGAACACTTACATACAAAGGTTCAAATTCAAGATGGAGTCACTCAGAGCAGTGATTGCAAACCTGGAAGAAGGGGACTATATGGTGTCTCTGGACATCAAAGATGCTTACCTACATGTCCCAATTTACCCTTCTCACCAAGGGTACCTCAGGTTTGTGGTACAGAACTGTCACTATCAGTTTCAGACGCTGCCGTTTGGATTGTCCACGGCACCCCGGGTCTTTACCAAGGTAATGGCCGAAATGATGATACTCCTTCGAAGGAAGGGAGTTTTAGTTATCCCTTACTTGGACGATCTCCTGATAAGGGCAAGATCCAGGGAACAGTTGGAAGTCGGGGTAGCACTATCTCAGATAGTGCTGCGCCAGCACGGTTGGATTCTCAATATTCCAAAATCGCAGCTGATCCCGACAACACGACTTCTATTCCTAGGGATGATCCTGGACACAGTCCAGAAAAAGGTGTTTCTTCCGGAGGAGAAAGCCAGGGAGTTATCCGAACTAGTCAGAAAGCTCCTAAAACCAGGCCAAGTCTCAGTGCATCAATGCACAAGGGTTCTGGGAAAGATGGTGGCTTCTTACGAAGCAATCCCATTCGGCAGATTCCACGCAAGAACCTTCCTGTGGGATCTGCTAGACAAATGGTCCGGGACGCATCTTCAGATGCACCAGCGGATAATCTTGTCTCCAAGGACAAGAGTGTCTCTCCTGTGGTGGTTGCAGAGTGCTCATCTTCTAGAGGGCCGCAGATTCGGCATTCAGGACTGGGTCCTGGTGACCACGGATGCCAGCCTGAGAGGCTGGGGAGCAGTCACACAGGGAAGAAATTTCCAGGGCTTGTGGTCAAGCCTGGAGACATCACTTCACATAAATATCCTGGAGCTAAGAGCCATCTACAATGCTCTAAGCCTAGCAAGACCTCTGCTTCAAGGTCAGCCGGTGCTGATCCAGTCGGACAACATCACGGCAGTCGCCCACGTAAACAGACAGGGCGGCACAAGAAGCAGGAGGGCAATGACAGAAGTTGCAAGGATTCTTCGCTGGGCAGAAAATCATGTGATAGCACTGTCAGCAGTGTTCATTCCGGGAGTGGACAACTGGGAAGCAGACTTCCTCAGCAGACACGACCTCCACCCGGGGGAGTGGGGACTTCACCCAGAAGTCTTCCACATGATTGTGAACCGTTGGGAAAAACCAAAGGTGGACATGATGGCGTCCCGCCTCAACAAAAAACTAGACAGGTATTGCGCCAGGTCAAGGGACCCTCAGGCAATAGCTGTGGACGCTCTGGTAACACCGTGGGTGTACCAGTCAGTGTATGTGTTCCCTCCTCTGCCTCTCATACCCAAGGTACTGAGAATCATAAGAAGGAGAGGAGTAAGGACTATACTCGTGGCTCCGGATTGGCCAAGAAGGACTTGGTACCCGGAACTTCAAGAGATGCTCACAGAGGACCCGTGGCCTCTACCTCTAAGAAAGGACCTGCTCCAGCAGGGACCCTGTCTGTTCCAAGACTTACCGCGGCTGCGTTTGACGGCATGGCGGTTGAACGCCGGATCCTGAAGGAAAAAGGCATTCCGGATGAAGTCATCCCTACCCTGATCAAAGCCAGGAAGGATGTAACCGTACAACATTATCACCGTATTTGGCGTAAATATGTTGCGTGGTGCGAGGCCAGGAAGGCCCCTACAGAGGAATTTCAACTGGGTCGTTTCCTGCATTTCCTGCAAACAGGACTGTCTATGGGCCTAAAATTAGGGTCCATTAAGGTTCAAATTTCGGCCCTGTCGATTTTCTTCCAAAAAGAACTGGCTTCAGTTCCTGAAGGGCAGACGTTTGTCAAGGGGGTACTGCATATACAACCTCCTTTTGTGCCTCCAGTGGCACCTTGGGATCTCAATGTAGTTTTGGGGTTCCTAAAATCACATTGGTTTGAACCACTCTCCACTGTGGACTTAAAATATCTCACATGGAAAGTGGTAATGCTGTTAGCCCTGGCTTCAGCCAGGCGTGTCTCAGAAATGGCAGCTTTATCCTATAAAAGCCCTTACCTAATTTTTCATACGGACAGGGCAGAATTGAGGACTCGTCCTCAATTTCTCCCTAAGGTGGTTTCAGCATTTCACTAGTACCAGCCTATTGTGGTACCTGCGGCTACTAGGGACTTGGAGGACTCCAAGTTGCTGGACGTAGTCAGGGCCCTGAAAATATATGTTTCCAGGACGGCTGGAGTCAGAAAATCTGACTCGCTGTTTATCCTGTATGCACCCAACAAGCTGGGTGCACCTGCTTCTAAGCAGACTATTGCTCGTTGGATTTGTAGTACAATTCAGCTTGCACATTCTGTGGCAGGCCTGCCACAGACAAAATCTGTAAAAGCCCATTCCACAAGGAAAGTGGGCTCATCTTGGGCGGCTGCCCGAGGGGTCTCGGCTTTACAACTTTGCCGAGCAGCTACTTGGTCAGGGGCAAACACGTTTGCTAAATTCTACAAATTTGATACCCTGGCTGAGGAGGACCTGGAGTTCTCTCATTCGGTGCTGCAGAGTCATCCGCACTCTCCCGCCCGTTTGGGAGCTTTGGTATAATCCCCATGGTCCTTACGGAGTTCCCAGCATCCACTAGGACGTCAGAGAAAATAAGAATTTACTTACCGATAATTCTATTTCTCGTAGTCCGTAGTGGATGCTGGGCGCCCATCCCAAGTGCGGATTGTCTGCAATACTTGTACATAGTTATTGTTACAAAAATCGGGTTATTATTGTTGTGAGCCATCTTTTCAGAGGCTCCTCTGTTATCATGCTGTTAACTGGGTTCAGATCACAGGTTGTACGGTGTGATTGGTGTGGCTGGTATGAGTCTTACCCGGGATTCAATATCCTTCCTTATTGTGTACGCTCGTCCGGGCACAGTATCCTAACTGAGGCTTGGAGGAGGGTCATAGGGGGAGGAGCCAGTGCACACCAGGTAGTCCTAAAGCTTTTACTTTTGTGCCCAGTCTCCTGCGGAGCCGCTATTCCCCATGGTCCTTACGGAGTTCCCAGCATCCACTACGGACTACGAGAAATAGAATTATCGGTAAGTAAATTCTTATTTTCTTAATTGTTCATCCTATTATGTGTCTACAATGTTTTGTGTTGTAAGCATAAACTTGTATTTGCGTGTTGAATAAATACTTATGCTGCTATATGTTGTGCCATGTCTACTTAAGAAAATATTTAGAAGATGCAGACCAGTTAAAAGCCATCTGCTTAGTGATGAACTAAACATTAACAATTGTTATGTGTAAACAATGCATGTGATCAAACAGCTGCACAACACAATTTCTGTACAATATTTCTTAAAGCTTTTGTATTTTTTGTTTGTTTTATTCTTTAGATACACGATGAAGAAGTCACACTACGTGTTAACTCAGACTTGGAGCAGTCCTACAACTTCGAACCAATGGAAGTGGAATTTACAGTTAACAGGCAATGTGTCAATCTAATAAACCTAGCTTTCATGGTTACTAAAAATCTGTACTTATTACAGGTTGCGTATGGTATACCAGCATTTAGGATGCCGGCAGTCAGAATCCCGACCCTGGCATCCCGATTGGCCGAAATCCTGTTAGGAGAGCAGTAGATAAGGGAACCCTAATTCTCAAACCACCCCATACTCCTCCCTCCCCGCAGCCTAACCCTAACCTTTCCTGGATACTTATACTCTGGATACAGACCTCTGTTTTCTAACAGGTGTAGGGATTCCGAGATGCTGAACGCCGGGTTCCCAACTACATCCCTTTATTACTATAGTACATTTCTATTGTGTTCTGTTGCTCTAACAGTTCTATCTTTAGAACATTGTATAAAGCATATGTTTGAGTTTGCCCACATTAATTTATACAAGCATAACTCTTTGACAAAGAGTATATGTAATATTCAAAAAGAGACAGTGCCCCAAGACCATTCATTAAATAGTACTATACGCTGACAGCTAAGTTTTCTCGTGAGATTCAGATAACTTTTGTTTGCACTGTATACCCGTGAGAAAATACATTAAAGATGGGTGCTTTTAGATAGGCTTGGCACCCTACCTCCCACATAATCATCTCACAAAATTATAACCATTAAATATTTGTGAAGGCAGCTGGAAATTAGGGCACAGCTGTGGAGTGTCCTTAACCACGAAAACGAGTTGTTTGGCAGATCTACTAGGGTGCCATCTCTGTTCTGCTGCTTGACCTAGTGAGTTCAACCTTGCTTACTTTTTCTACCACTGTGTTCTCTCTTGCCTTTTTGGTGTCACAATGTCCATGAACATGAGGAACAGATATTTTTGATTTGTTATCTGTAGTATACACCAAACAAATATATGCAGCAACTTGCCAATGAGACAGCTGCACCCTCCCACTCCTGGTTACACCTATTGTGTAACTATGGGGGTGAGGCTACATGGAGTACTGCTGGGGGCCTGTGACTAGGAAGCCTTTACTGCAGGGATCATCAGCGCTGTGTGCCCCCTGTCAGACTGATCAGCAGCAACTCTTCTGTCTCTCCTACTGTACTTCTCATAGAAGGCTTCAATCTGCAACTCTGCACTGGGGAGGAAATAATCACAGCTCATCCTTCAAATACTGTATTTCTGCAGCGGGGTACACTGGTTTTCCACAGGGAATAACATCGGGGTGTAGATGGATCTTGATCCGAGGCACCTACAGGCGAAAGCTTTGACTGTTCCCAGGATGGACTGCACCGCCTCCTCTATAGCTCCGCCTCCAGGCACTGGAGCTCAGTTTGTAAGTTGGTGCCTGCAGTGCAGGTCAACTAACAGGGAGGCTGCGCTAGGCAGTCCTGAAAAGAGCTTTTTTAGAAGACTTCAAGGGCCGCAGCACTTTCTATGTCATCCTAACATGCTGTGCTGGGGCTCCATCACCTCCCTCAGTGACGCTGCATACTCCCGCGGCCTGGTTCCCCAGTATTTGCAGCGGAGACGCACCTATTTTTAGGCACACCGCCGCTGCTGCTCTCCTGGATCGCGTGGCTGCACATCAGGGAGGAGGTAAGAGGGTCCCCCAGGTGGGACCCGCCGGAAAATCACGATCCGGTAACAGTCTAAGGAGCCGGACCGCGACGCTGGCGTAGACACTGTGGCCGTGCAGGGACCCCACTATATCCACCAGGGCATGGGTGCACAGGTTGGATACCTACAGTATATATCCATTTTAATAATGCTCAGTTACCAGTTGGTGAGGACCAGCATAGGGGATAAGGCGCTTGACCTGTGGCCCCTCCCCCAGCTCTGGGTGCCATCTACTGCTGGTGTTCCCACTCGGGAGCTGCCTCACACTCTCCCTCACTCCCTGACTGAGACGCTGGGCGCCATTTTCTATATATTTGTGTGTTCATATAATAATCCAATGCTGTTTTATTGTCTTGAAAATAATTATCTGCATTGCAAACGTGACTGTCTGCTATGTAATTCACTGTGGTGTATTCCAGATATATCTATCACTGTATACTGTACCCTAGGGGACTAGGTGTGTCTGGGTCAATATATAGTGCGTCACAGTATTTACCTATTATGTGCATTGTACTGTGTACTCAGTCACATAATACCAGATTTATTCGCACGTGTTGTGTACTGGGTACTCGGTCACATGCTAATGGATTTATTTTGCAGGCACTGTCTGGCTTCATCATACTAAGCTGCTCTCTGTTGCATTTGTGTATAATGTTTAACATGTAGGGCAGTAAATATGGGGTCGCTCCTGCAACCCTGCAGGGCATGCACAACGAATTTAATTGAGGGGGAAGTTTTGTGTGATGGTCTGTGTACTATGTCTCATACATCTCCCATTCAGTCCGCTGCTCCTGTAATCAACCAGAAGCCAAGCTGGGCTGTGTTCTCAAACCTACTGCGTTCTCTAACTGAATGCTTTATGCCCCCTTTGGGACCATCTGTAACATTAGTCACTGATGTCCCCATGGTTACTCCGCTTTGGGCGGGAAAACAGGATTTTAATTACCTACCAGTTAATCCGTTTCTCGTAGTCCGTAGAGGCTGATGGGGTCCACATTAGTACCATGGGGTATAGACGGGTCCACTAGGAGCCACTGGCACTTTAAGAGTTTGAGAGTGTGGGCTGGCTCCTCCCTCTATGCCCCTCCTACCAGATTCAGTCTAGAAACTGTGCCAGAGGAGACGGACAACTTCGAGAGAAGGAGTTTACACAGATAGTGGCGAGATTCACACCAGCTCACACACAGGTCAAACCAAGCTAACTAGCCTGAAACATCAGCAATGGCTGAACAATATTACTTACCAAGAAACAAAACAGTACTTAACCAAGAACTAAGCAGTACTGAACTAAGTAACCACTGCAGTATCACAAAGCATTGGGCGGGCGCCCAGCATCCTCTACGAACTACGAGAAAAGGATTTACCGGTAGGTAATTAAAATCCTATTTTCTCTTACGTCCTAGAGGATGCTGGGGTCCACATTAGTACCATGGGGATGTACCAAAACTCCCAGAATGGGAGGGAGAGCGCGGAGGCTCCTGCAGAACTGATTGACCAAACTTCAGGTCCTCAGAGGCCAAAGTATCGAACTTGTAGAACTTTGCAAACTTGTTCGACCCAGACCAAGTAGCCGCTCGGCAAAGCTGTAAAGCCGAGACATCCCGGGCAGCCGCCCAGGAAGAACCCACTTTACGAGTAGAGTGGGCCTTAACAGACGTAGGACACGGCAATCCTGCCGTAGAATACGCATGTTGGATAGTGAACATGATCCAGCGAGAGATTGTCTGCTTAGAAGCAGGACATCCAAGATTCTTGGGATAATACAGGACAAACAGAGTCCGATTTTCTGTGACGAGCAGTCCTCTTCACATAGATTTTCAGAGCCCTTACAACATCCAAGGACTTTGATGAAACTGAGGAGTCGGTAGCAACTGGCACCACAATAGGTTGGTTGATATGAAATGCCGTCACAACCTTCGGAAGGAACTGCGGACGTGTCCGAAGCTCAGCTCTATCTTCGTGGAAGATCAAGTAGGGGCTCTTACAAGACAAAGCCCCCAGCTCCGACACACATCTAGCAGAAGCTAAGGCCAACAAAGTGACAGCCTTCCACGTGAGTAACTTGACCTCAACCTCCTGTAGAGGCTCGAACCAATCCGATTGGAGGAACTGTAACACCACGTTAAGATCCCAGGGCGCCGTAGGCGGCACAAAGGGAGGCTGGATGTGCAGAACCCCTTTTCAGAAAAGTCTGTACCTCAGGGAAGGAAGCCAATTGTTTCTGGAAGAAAATGGATAGGGCCGAAATCTGGACCTTTACGAATCCCAACATAAGGCCCATATCCACACCTGCTTGCAGCAGGTCCTCCCGAAGAGGAAGAGGCCTCGGCTCTTCTAGCAGTAGATCCAGAAGATCCACGTACCAACCATTCTTTGCCAGTCCAGAGCAATGAGGATTGCCTGAACATTTGTTCTCCTTATGAGTTGTTGAATCTTTGGAATGAGTGGATGTGGAGGAACCACGTACACCGACTGGAACACCCACGGAGTCACTAGGGCGTCCACCGCGGCGGCTTGCGGGTCCCTCGACCTGGAACAATACTGCCAAAGCTTCTTGTTGAGACGAGAGGCCATCATGTCTATTTGAGGTATACTCCAAAGACCTGTTACCTCCGCGAACACCCCTGGATGGAGACCCCACTCCCCTGGATGGAAATCGTGTCTGCTGAGGAAGTCCGCTTCCCAGTTGTCTACTCCCAGAATGAAGATTGCTGACAGCGCCAACGTGTGTTTTTCCGCCCAGAGGATGATTCTTTTTACCTCTGACATTCCAGCTCAGCTCTGTCGGTTTATGTAAGCCACCGTTGTTACATTGTCCGACTGCACCTGAATGGCCAGATCTTGCAGAAGATGGGCCGCCTGGATAAGACGGCTCGTAGACTGCTTAGTTCCAGAATGTTTATTGGCAGAAGAAGAAACACCCTCTGCACTTCTGTGTCGAGGATCATTCCCAGAAAGGACAACCTCCTGGTCGGCTCCAGATGTGACTTTGGAAGATTCAGGATCCAACAGTGCTCCCTGAGCATACGAGTCGTGAGAATAATGGACTGCAACAGCTTCTCCTTAGACGATGCCTTTATTAGCAGATCATCCAGATACGGGATTATATTCCCCCCCTGTCTGCGGAGGAGAACCATCATCTCCGCTATCACCTTGGTGAACACCATCTCTGCCGAATGGCAGTGCCTGGAACGGAAAATTACTGTCTAACAGTGCGAATCGGAGAAAAGCCTAATGCGGCGGCCAAATCGGAATGTGGAGGTACGCATCCTTGATATCTAGGGATACCAGGAATTCCCCGTCTTCCAGACTTGATATCACCGCCCTCAGGGACTCCATTTTGAACTTGAACTCCCTCAGAAAAGGGTTTAGTGATTTTAAGTTCAGAATGGGCCTGACCGAACCATCCAGTTTTGGTACCACAAAAAGGTTTGAATAGTAACCCTTGTTTTGCAGATGAGGTGGAACTGGTACAATGACCCATGACTCTTCCAACTTTTGAATGGCTTCCTGTAGGACAGCCCTGTCTGCCAACAAAACTGGCAAGCCTGATTTGAAGAATCTGTGAGGTGGGGTTTCTTGAAACTCCAGCCTGTACCCCTGGGACACAATATCCTGTACCCAGGGGTCCAGGCCATACGACACCCAGACGTGGCTGAATTGTCTGAGCCTCGCTCCCACCGGCCCTACCTCCAGGCCGCGCGGTCCACCGTCATGCTGAGGACTTTGACGTAGCTGAAGCGGGCTTCTGCTCCTGGGAACCTGCAGCAGGTTTCTTGGATTTTGCCCGACCTCCTCTAAAGAAGGTGTTAGACGGCTTGGACTTTCTTGATTTGACAGCCCGAAAGGACTGTGACATAGCTACAGAAAAGGGTTTCTTCGTAGCAGGCGCAGCTGAGGGAAGAAAAGGTGACTTACCCGCGGTTGCCGTGGAAATCCACGCATCCAACGCTTACCAAAGAGAGCCTGACCTGTGTAGGGTAGGTTCTCCGCACTTTTCCTAGATTCCGCGTCCGCAGACCACTGGCGCAGCCAAAGTCCCGAGAGCCGAGACAGACATGGAAGATATCCCTGCAGCCATCGAACCCAGGTCTTTCATGGATTCCACCATAAATCCTGCAGAATCCTGAATGTTACGTAAAAATAGTTCAACGTCACTTTTATCCAATGTATTTGAATCTTCAAGTAACGTGCCTGACCACTTTACTATAGCCTTAGAATCCACACACAGGCAATAGTAGGACGTAATATCGCCCCCGAAGCCGTGTATATGGATTTGAGCGTAGTGTAAATTTTGCGATCAGCCGGTTCTTTTAACGTGGTAGACCCTGGAACGGATAAAACCACCTTTTTGGACAGTCTGGAGACAGACGCGTCAACAATGGGCGGGTTTTCACATTTTTTCCTATCCTCCTCAGGAAAGGGAAAAGCAACCAGAACCTTTTATAGGGATCTGAAATTTTTTCTCTGGGTTTTCCCAGGCTTTCTCAAATATAGCGGTTAATTCCTTAGACGCAGGGAAGGTTAGCGAGGTTTTCTTATTGTCTGTGAAGAAAACCTCAACCAGCTCAGGTGTTGTATCTGCAATATTCAACACATCTCTAATGACCTCAATCATCAACTGCACCCCTTTTGCAAGAGATGCCGCCCCCCGCAGCACATCTCCATCGCCATCTGCTGTGTCAGAATCGGTATCTCTGTCATCCTGCATAATCTGGGCAAGAGCACATTTGAGAGTGTACGCTAGGGGGGCCTGAGGGAACAGAAACGGACCAAACTGCCATAGAGTTCTGTAAGACCTGAGTTGCAGTTTCATTTTGTGCAACCCTAGTAGAAATCTAAGAAATCATACTTTTGATAGAGGCTAACCACTCATGCTCTCTTGCAGGGACATGCGCTAAAACAGTGCAATCCTGATTACATGGAATGGTATCATCCTGAGAGGAATTATCCTCTGCAGCATGAGACACAGAATGCCTGGACATAGTTTTATGGAGGCAACACACACACACACACACACACACACACACACACACACGGAAGGGGCAGACAGTTTCCCCCCAAGAATGCTAAGAGAGCCAAAGAGATTGGAGCCAACCCACACACAACGCTTATATAGGGAAACCCTTACTGTGCGCCTTAATAGGTTACACAGTATAGATATACAGCCTCCACCCCCTTCTACAACCCCTAGGCACCGTACAAGGCAGCTGGAGTTGATCTGGAGGGAGAGCTCTCCCTGTCAGCGCTTCTGCTGGCAGTAAAATGGCGCTGAACGCTGCTGTGTCCACTCTGAGGAGAAACTCCGTCCCATTTCATGGCGCTGTCTTCCCGCTCTTCTGAAGATTATACTGGCCTTAGGAATTGTGCTGGCAGCGATCCTGGGTCCCTGACAGGCTTGCTGGATAGTATAGGGTGTAGGCGCTAGCTCAGAGCGCCCCTCACAGTGCCACACCATGTACCGCTGAGCCCCGGAGCGCAGTTAATACTGCGCTACCTACCCTGTTGCCGCCATCTTTACACCGGCTCCCCGCTTGCCAGAGGGGCCGGTGACTAACTCGCCACTGAAGCCTTCAGGCTCTGTAAGGGGGTGGCGGCATGCTGCTGGGGTGAGCGATCCCCTGTGGCGGCGAACATTCGATCCCCTCAGGAGCTCAGTGTCCTGTCAGCGGAGATTGTGGCTCAGAGCCCGCAGGGCGGACACTACTCCCCCCCTTCCCTTAGTCCCTTGAAGCAGGGAGGCAGCCTCCTTGTGCCTAAACTCTAACAAAAATAATAAAACTAAAAGAACTTCTATGGAGCTCCCCTAGCTGTGACCGGCTCCTCCGGGCACATTTTCTAAACGGAGTCTGGTAGGAGGGGCATAGAGGGAGGAGCCAGCCCACACTCTCAAGCTCTTAAAGTGCCAGTGGCTCGTAGTGGACCCGTCTATACCCCATGGTACTAATATGGACCCCAGCAATCCTCTAGGACGTAAGAGAAAATTTGACCTCACAAGTTGCATCATATGACTCATCCCTTGCTCAGGCAAAACCCTATTCCAGGTCACTTTCGTGTCTCTGGGTCATCTAAGCGGGCTGCTTCCTCCTCCCTATCCAATAATCTCTCAGATATTTTATCTGGAGAGAGGGGGAACATGCTGTCCTGTCAGTATCTATTTTAGGTGTTTCTGATAAGGATTTTCCATTGCTAAATGATACCACTGCCCTTGTGGTTACTGGGAAGCAAATCCTACAAATCATGATAAGAGGATTCCCTTACTGTGGTTAAGCAAACTGATATGTTCACACGTCAGAGAGTAAATAAAATTCTGTTACCACATTGACCATTTAGTGTACATCAGACAAGACCCCTGGTCTAATCCAGGGAAGACATTCCCCCTGTCTACAACGGGCATTAGCTCGATATCCTCCCCCTGAAGAGTTATATAACAAATATATAATGCACTGCTAGTGAACTAATGTGTCACCCATCGGGTGTCGTCCACTCTGCCTATCACCACTGTGATGCCTGAAGTATATTACTCCCATACAGGTGTTGTACATAGATCATGATTGCATCCTCTTGGGGCTGCAAAATATATTGATGATTGGTTCAGGCATTAGAGGATGTGCTGGCCGAGGATATATTTGTCAATGTCAGACATTCCCGGTCTCACAATGCTACCGCTACCTGTCCAGGAGGCGTCCCCTGAGGCAGGTGTGTTGGCTGCCAAGGCGTAGAATACGTCTGTCCTGGCTCACCGTATTCTGTGGTTGAGGTAGTGGAAGGTGGAACCAGACTCCAGAAGTCCTTGGAGGTATTCCCCTTTACTGGAGACATCCTCTTTGGGGAAGACGTAATTAAAAATTGGGTCTGGCTCGATGGCTATTATTTCTGCTTTTCTCTCAAATGCTAATCCTTCTGCACACAGGGCAAAAGGTACCACCTTTACCTGCTTTCGGCCTCATGGGAAAGCGAAGGTCATATCTCGTGCTCCCAAAAACCACTAAGCCTACGGCCTAATAATCTTGGGCAGTCCGTCAGCCTGCTTCTAAACATGACAAGCCTGCTGCATGACAGGACAGGCCTCCCTCTGGGCGTCCCCAGAGTGGGAGGCCGACTTTTGCGATTCACCCATGTCTGGTTAATGACCAATTCAGATGCATGGGTAGGACAAGTTGTCTCTCACTGGTACACAGTCTTTTTCAGAAGGCGTCCCCATCGCCAGTTTTGCACAACGGTTACCCCTTCGGATCCGTCAAAGGCGCAAGCTCTAACATTGGTTGTGTTTTCCCTCCTGGATACAGGAGTGGTGGTGCCGGTACCTCTATCCCAAAGAGGCAGAGGATACTATTCGACCCTGTTTCTAGTACCGAAACCCGATGGGTCTTTCCGGCTTGTACTCAACCTCAAATCTCTGAAAAGTTGTTGTGAGAGTATCCAAGTTCCGTCTGGAAACACTGCACACAATTATAGTGGCCATGGAACCCGGAGATTATATACTATCCCTGGTTATACAAGATGCTAACCTGCATATACCTATTGCAATATCGCATCAGCACTATTTGCAGTTTGCTGTTGGCAACCTTCACGATCAGTTCCAGGCTGTGCTGTTTGGACTGGCCACGGCTCCTCAGATCTTCACAAAGATTATGGCCGTGATGACGGCTCATCTTTGTCGCCAGGGAGTAAGGATCAAGCCGTATCTGGACGACTTGCTGATCCTGGCAAACTCACACGATGTCCTCCTCAGTCATCTATGACTGACTGTAAACTTCCTACAAGCCCACGGGTGGCTCATCAACTGGAAGATGTCCTCGCTGGTCCCTGCTCGGAGCATGGGGGCTCCTGGAGGCACTGCTGGACACACACAGCCAAAGACTGTTCTTGTCTTCGGAGAAAGTCCTGAAGCTTCAGGACAGGATCAGATACTTCCTCTCTCGCCCAAGAGTGTCGATACACTCGGCGATGCAAGTACTAGGCCTCATGGTGTCTGCTTTCGACATGATGGAGTACGCTCAATTTCTCTTACATCCTAGAGGATGCTGGGGTCCACATTAGTACCATGGGGTATAGACTGGTCCCTTGGGAGCCATGGGCACTTTAAGAGTTTAATAGTGTGGGCTGGCTCCTCCCTCTATGCCCCTCCTACCAGACTCTGTTTAGAAAATGTGCCCGGTGGAGACAGTCGCAGCTAGGGGAGTTCTTAAGAGTTTTTCTAGTTTTATTGTGTTTTTTTTTTTTTTTTAAGAGTTAGGTACAGGGAGGCTGCTGGCAACAGCCTCCCTGCTTCATGGGACTTAGGGGGGGGGGAGTAGGAACCAACCCTAGAGGTTAATGGTTCTCTGTCTCCGCTGACAGGACACTGAGCTCCTGAGGGTGCTGATCGCAAGCCCACGAGACGACCGCTCACTCCCGCAGCACGGCCGCCACCCCCTAACAGAGCCAGATGATGGAGTGGTGAGTATGACGCCGGCGCCCACGTAAGCGGGTCACCGGCGGGAAGATGGCGGCACAAGTGTAGGAGCTCAGCTCTGACTGGTCAGCCATCTTCCCAGCGCACATACCCTACACTGGTCACAGATGCTAACAGGGGCTAATCCCACTGTTAGCAGCCAAATCACCTCAGGCCAGTATAAACACTGAAAGCGGGAAGACACGCCATTACAGGGGGCGGGGCATCTTCCACAGAGCGGATCCAGCACTCACCAGCGCCATTCTCTCCCTGCAGATCACACTGAAGAGACGCTGACAGGGAGCACTGCCCTCCACATAACTCCAGCTTACCTCTGCAGTACCAGGGTGTGTTAGACAGGGGGGAGAGTGAGATATTAGCTGTTTAATCTATTAAGGTTATTCAGGAAGCGCCGGCTGTTTACTGTATAAACTGGGGCGCTGTGTGGCTGGCTCCTTATACTCTGTGTCTCTCTGAAGGTACTCTGGGGGAAACTGTGTCTGCATTTTCCTGTGTGTGTGTGTGTGTGTGTGTGTTTGTATAGCTCACGTAAACATGTCTAAGAACTCTGTATCCTGTGCTGCTGAGTGTGTATCTTCTCCTGAAGAGTCTATTCCTTGTACTCAGGACTGTAATATACTGTCTCTGCTTTCTGAATCCGAACCCCCATGGGTGGATTCTATTAGGGGAGTGATATCCCAGATTTCATCTCGGATAGCTCAAACTGAGACTGAAACATAGGTTTCGAGAAAGTCTGTAGAGGTTTTGTCGTATTCAGCTCCCACTACCTCTTCAAAACCCCCAGATATTTACCCTAAGAAGCGTGCTCTTGCCCAGATAATGCAAGTTGATACGGATACCGACTCTGATACAGGGGACAGTGCTGGGGATATATAGGGGGGAGATGCATCCCTTGCATGATTGAGGCTATTAGGGACATTTTACACATTACTGATAAGGTACCTGAGCTAGCAGAGGAGACTTACTTTAATGATAATAAGAAATCCTCTGTTACATTCGCTGCGTCTAAGGAATTAAACGCATTGTTTGAAAAATCCTGGGAAAACCCGGAGAAAAAATTCCAGATCCCAAAAAGGGTTCTCATTGCTTTTCCTTTCCCTGAGGAGGGCAGTAAAAAATGGGAAATCCTACCTGTAGTAGACTCTTCTGTATCTAGGTTATCTAAAAAAGTGGTTTGACCTGTCCCAGGGTCCACCGCTTTAAAAGAGCCGGCTGACCGTAAGATTGAGACTACACTCAAATCATTATACACAGCTACTGGCGTAGCTTTAAGGCTTACTATTGCTTGTGCGTGGATTTCTAAAGCCATAGTAAAGTGGTCAGGCACATTACTAGAGGAATTAGATTCTATGGATAGAAGTGACATTGAATTGTTCTTACGTCACATACAGGACTCTGCAGGTTTCATGGTGGAGGCCATGAAGGACCTTGGCCATCTCAATGCGTGGGCTTCTTCCATGGCTGTCTCGGCACGCAGGGGACTCTGGCTGCGCCAATGGTCTGCAGATGCAGAATCCAAGAAGAGTGTGAAGAACCTACCCTTCACAGGTCAGGCACTGTTTGGTGACGCGTTAGATGCTTGGATCTCCACGGCAACTGCGGGCAAGTCAACATTCCTTCCCTCAGCTACACCACCTACTAGGAAACCTTATCCTACGTCTACAATGCAGTCCTTTCGGACCACAAAAGATAAAAAGTCCAAACCCCCTCCCGCTTTCTTTAGAGGAGGGCGGGAGAAATCAGGTCCACAGGAACAGAAACCCGGTTCTGCTTCCTCAAAATCCTTGGCATGACGGTGGACCTCCCAGCCTGGAGATCGGGCAGGTGTGAGCAAGACTAAGAAATTTCAGCATGTCTGGGCTTCATCAGGCTTAGACCCCTGGGTACAAGATATTGTTACCCAGGGGTACAGACTGGAGTTTCAAGAACTTCCACCTCACAGATTCTTCAAATCAGGCTTACCAGCTTTGCTGACAGAAAGTGCTATTCTACAGGAAGCCATTCAAAAATTGCCAATGTCAAATGTTATTGTTCCAGTTCCACCTCGCTTAACAAACAAGAGTTATTACTCAAACCTGTTTGAGTAATACCGGATGGTTCGGTCAGGCCAATATTGAATCTAAGGTCGTTGAACCCTTATTTGAGGGAATTCAAATTTAAGATGGAGTCTCTGAGAGCGGTGATCTCAGGTCTGGAGGAGGGGGAATTTCTAGTATCCCTGGATATCAAGGATGCGTACCTTCACATTCCGATCTGGCCGCCTCACCAGGCTTATCTCAGATTTGCATTGCTGGATTGTCACTATCCGTTACAGGCACTGCTGTTTGGCCTCTCCATGGCACCGAGGGTATTCACAAAGGTTATGGTGGAGATGATGCTACTCCTTTTGCAAGCAGGGAGTGAACATAATTCCATATCTGGACGATCTGCTGATAAAAGCATGTTCCAGGGAGAAGCTGTTAAAGAGCATTGCTCTCTCAACTCAACTACTCCAGGATCATGGATGGATCCTGAATCTTCCAAAGTCGCATTTGGAGCCGACGAGGAGACTGTCCTTCCTAGGGATGATCCTCGACACGGAAGTACAGAGGGTGTTTCTACCGGAGGATAATCTGTTGGTGATACAAACAATGGTCCGGGATGTCCTGAAGCCTGCCCAGGTATCGGTTCATCAGTGCATTCGCCTTCTGGGAAAGATGGTTGCCTCCTACGAGGCTCTACAGTACGGAAGATTTAATGCACGGTCTTTCCAACTGCATCTCCTGGACAAATGGTCGGGATCTCATCTTCACATGCACCAAAGGATACGTCTGTCACCGAAACCCAGAATATCGCTCCTCTGGTGGCTGCAAACTTCTCACCTACTAGAGGGCCGCAGGTTCGGAATTCAGAATTGGATCCTCCTAACCACGGATGCAAGTCTCAGAGATTGGGGAGCAGTAACCCAAGGGGAAAACTTCCAAGAAAGGTGGTCAAGTCAGGAATCCATCCTTCCAATAAACATTTTGGAACTAAGGGCCGTGTACAACGGTCTTCTGCAAGCAGCACATCTTCTGAAAGATCAGGCCATTCAGGTTCAGTCTGACAATGTAACGACAGTGGCCTACATAAACTGACTGGGCGGAACGAAGAGTAGAGCTGCAATGTCAGAGGTAACAAGAATCATCCTCTAGGCGGAAAAGCATGTGGTGGCGCTGTCAGCAATCTTCATTCCGGGAGTGGACAACTGGGAAGCGGACTTCCTCAGCAGACGATCTCCATCCAGGAGAGTGGGGCCTCCACCCAGAGGTGTTTGCAGAGGTGACAAGTCTTTAGGGCATAATTCAAATAGTCATGATGGCCTCCCGCCTCAACAAGAATCTTTGGATGTACTGTTCCAGGTCGAGGGACCCACAGGCAGTGGAGGTGGATGTCCTGGTAACTCCGTGGGTGTTCAAGTAAGTGTATGTGTTCCCTCCACTTCAACTCATCCCAAGGATTCTCAAAATGATCAAAAGAACAAGAGTTCAGGCAATCCTCATTGTTCCGGACTGGCCAAGAAGGGCTTGGTACGCGGATCTTCTGGAGTTACTACTGGAAGATCCAAGGCCTCTTCCTCTTCGCGAAGACCATCTGCAACAGGGGCCGTTCGCTTATCAAGACTTACCACGGCTACGTTTGACGGCATGGAGGTTGAACGCCAGATCTCAGCTCGGAAAGGGCGTTCCGAACAAGATTATTCCTACCCTGATATGATACAGGCTAGGAAGGAAGTAGTGTCTAAACACTACCATGGAATTTGGAAAAAGTACGTGTCTTGGTGTGAATCCAAGAAGTTTCCTACGGTGGAGTTTCAACTGGGGCGGTTTCTCCTCTTTCTGCAAGCAGGTGTGGATGTGGGCCTACGTTTTGGCTCCATAAAAGTCCAGATTTCGGCCTTGTCCATTTTCTTCCAGAAACAATTGGCTGTCCTTCCTGAGGTTCAGACTTTTTTGAAAGGGGTTCTGCACATCCAGCCTCCATTTGTGCCTCCTTACGGCACCTTGGCATCTTAATGTGGTGCTGCAGTTCCTGCAGTCTGATTGGTGTGAACCTTTACAGGAGGTTAAGGTCAAGTTTCTTACTTGGAACGCGGTCACACTATTGGCATTGGCATCTGCTAGACGTGTGTCGGAATTGGGGGCATTGTCCTGCAAGAGCCCCTACTTGATTTTCCATGAAGATAGAGCTGAGCTCAGGACGCGTCAACAATTTCTTCCAAAGGTTTTGTCGGCTTTTCATATCAACCAACCTATTGGTTCTCAGACCTGCAGGGTCTCTCGATAGAGCGTCCTCCTCTTCTTCCTCAACGCCCAGACCTCCTCGTTCAGGGCCCTTGTGTCTACCCGGACCTGGCCAGACTGGCTTGACGGCGCGTGGCTCTTGAAGCATCTCTCCTGAAAGCCAAAGGATTCTCTGAGGCGGTCATTCAAACTATGTTGAAAGCCCGTAAACCAGCTTCGGCTTGGATTTATTTCCGGGTCTGGAATTTTTACTTCACCTGGTGTGCGGCTAAGAATTATGATGCATATACTTTTTAAAACTTCCAGACTTTTGGCTTTTCTACAACAGGGCTTAGACTTGGGCCTTCGTCTGGCTTCCCTCAAGGTCCATATATCTGCCTTGTCTGTGTGGTTTCAGAGAAAAATTGCGTCTCTTCCTGACGTCCACACTTTTTCACTCAGGGTGTTCTACGGATTCAGCCTTCCTATATCCCTCCTGTGGCTCCGTGGGATCTGTCTGTTGTTCTGAATGCCCTATAAGAGTCTCCATTTGAACCTCTTGAGTCTCTGGACCTTAAATGCCTTATGCTTAAGGTCGTGTTTCTGTTGGCTATTGTCTCTGCTAGGAGGGTGTTAGTCTTAGGCGCTCTGTCCTGTCGTCCACCCTTTCTGATTTTTCACCGTGACTGGGCAGTTCTGCAAACTCGTCCTGGTTATTTGCCTAAAGTGGTATTATCTTTTCACCTTAACCAGGAGATTGTGGTTCCGGCCTTCATCTCTTCTGGTATGTCCTCCAAAGAAAGATCTTTGGATGTGGTATGGGCTCTCTGTATTTATGTGGAAAGGACTGCCTCTATCAGGAGGTCAGTTTCCCTTTTTGAACTTTTTGGCTTTCACAAACGTGGCTGGCCTGCGAATAAACCAACCATGGCCAGATGGATTAGAATGGTGATTGCACAAGCCTGTGCGCAGGCTGGGCTCCCAGCTCCTTCCTGCTGCTATCAAAGCCCATTCTACTCGGTCTGTTGGACCTTCTTGTCCGGCCCGCCGTGGCGCGTCCACAGTACAATTGTGCAAGGCGTCTACGTGGTCCTCGGTGAACACGTTCATCAGGTTCTATGCCTTTGATGCTTCCGCCTCCCAGGATGCTTCCTTTGGACGCAGTGTTCTTGTACCTGCTACAGTGCGTCCCCTCCCATGAGGAACTGCTTTAGGACATCCCCGATGTTATTTCCTATGGAATACCAGTGTACCCTGCTGCAGAAATGGAGATTTATGGTAGACTTACCATAGTTAAATCTTTCTGCGAGGTACACTGGTTTCCACAGGGCGCCCACCCTGACGCACTTAGCTTCTTGGGTTTTTCTGGCATTAGCCGCTAGCCCCTTCTCCTTTCGTGAGAATATGGTTCTATGTGACTAACATCTACCGTCTTTCTTACCTGCTACTGCATTGGACTGGTTAACAAAACTGAGCTTCAGTGCCTGGAGGCGGTGCAGTGCATCCTGGGAACAGTCATAGCTTTAGCCTGTTGGTGCTTCGTATCAAGATCCAAGTCTACACCCGGTGTTATTCCCTGTGGAAATCAGTGTACCTCGCAGAAAGATTTAACTATGGTAAGTCTACCATAAATCTCCTTATTCCCGCCCTCCTCTTTCCTTTTATTGCTTCTCCTTCACTTGCTTCCATGAGCCATCAGTAATATAAACAAGTCTTTCCCATGAGTGCCTCTGACCTCCATATCCATGAGAGCCTCTTCCTATATACCCATGTACACCTATCATCTCCCCTTCCCATATGTACCTCTACCTTACCAAGTGAAACACCTCCCCATGAGTTCCCCTGCCTTCCCATGTGCACCTATCATCTCCGCCCCTTGCCTCACCAAGCCTGTCGCTGTCACCCCTTCCCATGGATGTCTTATTTTCCTCCTACCTCTCCATATGCACCTGTCATCCATCTCTCCATGCTATACAGTATGTACCTCCCCCCCCCCCCCCCCCCCCAATGAGTGTCTGTCTCCTACCTCCCCATATGTGCCTCTGACTTCGCCCCCAAACTTGGCTCTGACCCCCTTTCCCCATGTATTCTCTAACAATCTCTCCCTATCTGTAACTCTGCCTCGGCAACCCTGCTGTGCGTTTGCTCCCTCCCCAAGGCTGGTGGCTGCTGGTCAGAAGTAGCAGAAGAGTCGAATTTAACCTAAAGATGGCCAGTAAGAAAGATTTTCCTTTTAATAATAATTAAAGGGATTATGTAGTAGGTACAGACTTTAAGGACCTGGGTTTTTTTTTTATTTTTTTAGCAATTCAGCTGCTAAATTTAAAGCATTGGGGACTCCTTCAAATTTTAGCTACACTCCTACCTGTATCTCTACATAGTGTAAAATAAAGTCCCAGGTAGGCGTTTGTCATTGTTTGGGCTAATCTCTAGAACCACTGGGCTGATTTTGATGTTATTTTCACAACTCTATAGAGCATTTGTCGAGGAAGGTTTAGGTGTATGAAACAATAATCTATGACAAAAGGGAGCCGAGCAGTGACTGTTTTAGTGAACCAAGTGAGCTCCCATGCGTAGCTGGGTCCGGTCACTATTAATGATAATTATACATTTGTTTACAAAATATGATCATTAAGTATAACAGCAAGGTAGTTACAACACTACGTAATAAAAGAAACCGATTCTCTTATGCCAAGTCCTTAAGGTTTTAATGTTTGTATACCAAATAAGACAAAACCTTATTGGCCATGCATGCTCCAACAAATATTAGGCATTATCGTGTTCTGCCGCAATGCAAGGTCCTGACATATTGTTTTTGTAAACTTTTCTGTAGGTACATTCAAACACTAGAGAGCAGCACTAATCTTAATGTACATCATATATTTTAAAAAAATTCAAAATAATCAAATAAGCATTTGTTTAAAAATAAAAACAGAGCATCTACTTCCCAGTGCCCCCAAAGTGTTGCTGATCGTGGCTACATCTTACCGCAATTGTGCCTTGTGAGGCGAGACTGGGTGCATGTTGGGGTTGCACATGTCTTAGATGCACACGCGCCCCATTCTCATGAATGGGAGCGGCAAATGCCAGAGTGTGCACGTTTAGTGCAGATGTAGCCACAATGAGCGTGGCTACATCTGTATTTCTTATTTGAAGCCTCTTTGTGTTGTGTAAGTCCCCATACTGATGATTACAATTGGGCAGTTGATCACTATAATATAATATGAGTGTGTATATATTGTAATTGTGTGTAGATGGGTTTGGTATTTTTTTTTTCCACACACCCTAAGGGCTATTAGTAATGAGACCTGTACAGTATATGGTAATAGAAAATTTTGAGATCTTGGTTGCAAAAAATATAATAAGCCTCCAGGCCACTTCAAGGCGTCTCTATTACTGGAGGTCCCTAATATTAAGTATAAGTCCAGGGTGCAGACCACACAAAGCCGGCTCAGGCCCAACCACCCAAGGGCAGCACCCCATTGAAATACTAAATTTTTTAAAATGTGTTAATAGGAAATAAGTTGTTATAAAAATAAGGGTGTTCGTAAAATACTCCAAAGAGTAGTGTTAATAGAAGTAAAATACTCCAAGAGTAGTGTTAGTGGAAAAATAAATAGGAGTGTTACAAATGTGCTAAATATATATATTTTGCAAAATATATGTAACCAAGGTCTCTAAACATTTTATTACTATATAGTTTACAGGTCTTCTTACTAATAGCCCTTAGGGTGCATGGGAAAAACTTTTTTTTTTTTTTCTCGTGTACAACAACCCCCTCCCGCAGTACCTGAGGAATGTTACCAGTTTGATTTGAACAGTTTGCCATTACACAGTGCATCTGGAAAGTATTCACAGCGCTTCACTTTTTCCACATTTTGTTATGTTACAGCCTTATTCCAAAATGGAATTGATTTTTTCCCCCTCAAAATTCTACACACCATACCCCATATTGACATTGTGAAAAAAGTGAGATTTTTGCAAATGTATTAAAAATAAAAAAAACTAAGAATATATATATATATATATATATATATATATATATTTTATATATTCTTCCAAACAATGAATCGGGGGCGCTACCACTCACATCCCATTACACCAGCAATACAAATGACCACATATATAGTTAATAACAATTTATTAAAAAGCACAATTTGCTCTTAGAGATAACCCTTTCAAATTCACAGATTAGTGTCAAAGATGAAATTAAGGGTATTCTTCTCTCCAACACTGACGCGTTTCGTCCTTTACGGACTTCTTCAGAGGGAAGGTCAAAATAGCTGGTAAAGACATATACAGATTTATAAATACGCCATCTACATAAAAAGTTCATACAATATACAGTTGATAAAGAATAATGGAGGAGAATGATGAAGATTAAAGTAAACATAAGATCAATAGATCGTGCCATTAGCACATCCATATTACATTACACAACAAACAATTTGATTACAGATGAAACAATAAGGGCGTAATTCAAAAAATATCAAATTGATTCACCCAAAATTTCCTTTAATACTATGTTTTAATATCCCATAAAGGTACATACCTAAAATGTTAAATCCAAAAATTACAATCAGAGGAAACGCCAATTCTATTGGATCATGTGACAATACAAATTTGTTGAAAAGCTCTACAAAATAATTTTACATAGTCATGATTGCAATCCAGACGAGTAGAATAAATACACATATGTACTCCTTATTTTACTTACTCATAAAATGTGAGCAAGTTTGATCTATTTATTGATTTGAATAAATATGTAAGAAAATTAACTGTCCAACGACACTTCCTTAAGAATCCCACTCCCAAACTCTCTTATGTTCCAAAAGAAAAACCAATTGTATCACTTCCATCTAAATTCTACCCTGTAGAATCTAAAGGTAATTTATTTGGACGTTTTCTACGAATCAGTAAGGGATGACGTTAGAGCCATGAAAGTTTATGATAAAAAGTATAATAACAATCTAAGTACTAATGAGATCAAAGCCATCAAAGGAATTAAAAAGGATTAAAATCTTATTGTGAAGGCCGCAGATAAAGGGGGATCTGTTGTATTGTTAGATCGTTCTTCCTATACAGATGAGGCCTATAAGATTCTGAGAGATACCAATACTTACGAGAAATTGGACTATAGTCCATTGGTTGAATTCCAGGAATCCCTACAAAAGTTACTGTATAAGGCCCAGTGTTTTAAACTAATCTGTAAGGAGGAACTTGAATACTTAAATACTAAACAGCCAACATTACCAGTCTTTTTATCAGTTGCCCAAGGTCCACAAAAGTAGAGACCACCCTCCTGGACGTCCAATCATTGGAGGGGTAGATTCCCTTACTGCTAATGTCTCTCATTACATTGACATCAAATTACAACCTTATGTAAAAAAATCAAAGTCATATCTGAAAGATTCTGCTAATGTTCTTAGATTATTAGACGATTACATTTGGACTGAAGGTGATTGTTGGATTCCAGTAGATGCCCAGGCATTGTACTCCTCTATCCCCCACGAGAATGGCATTGATGCCATCAATAAAGTATTAAGTAATGACCTTACTAAATCTCCTGAGGAAACCTCTTTTATTCTAGAATGTATTAAGTTTATATTGGAGCACAATTTCTTCGAGTTTGATGGCTCCCTTTTTCTCCAAAAACAGGGGACAGCCATGGGCACTAAATTTGCGCCCTCTTACGCTAACATTTTCATGAGTGAGTGGGAGGAGAAATACATTTACGGTTCATCTTATTACAAAGACACCATTAAATATTACCGTAGATATATTGATGACCTCCTATTCATCTGGCAAGGTGACGATCTCAGTATTACAGAATTTATTTCTTATCTGAATATCAATGATGTCAACCTCAAGTTTACTCTTAAATTCGATAGGAACTCTATTGAGTACCTTGATTTAGAACTAGAAGGATCTAGGTCTGGTAAAGTCATCACCAGAACCTTTTTTAAGGCAGTTGATGCTAACAGTTACATCCCCATATCCAGTTGTCATCATCCTGTATGGAAGGAGGGGGGGTGCCATACTCTCAATTTTTAAGAATTAGAAGGAACTGTAGTAGTTTAGAGGACTATTGGTCACAAACCGACCTTTTAAAGAATAGATTTTTGGAACGAGGTTATAATCCTGCATCCATTGATGATGCTAGACCAGGCCTGGCCAACCTGTGGCTCTCCAGCTGTTGTAAAACTACAAGTCCCATCATGCTTTGCCACAGTTTTGCTATTAGGGAATGCTAAAACTGTGGCAAGGCATGCTGGGATGTGTAGTTTCACAACATCTGGAGAGCCACAGGTTGGCCGGGCCTGTGCTAGACTTAAGGCCTCTCTTCGTAATCGAGAGGAATTGATTCAGGATAAAGTGGTTACAGCTAATTGTTCTCAACAGTACAATATTTATTATTATTATTACATTTTATTTATAGGGCGCCACAAGTGTTTCGCAGCGCCGTACAAAGGACAGTACAGGGAGACAAAACTTAGCATAACAGTAAATAAATAACAAAAATGAAGTGCAGGTAACAAAGAGTAACACAGTTCTCAAAACATAATACAGCTCATTACGCAATATTGTCGTGATGCAGGAAGAATTAAAAAAGTGATTGAAAAACACTGGTGTATACTCTTAAAAGACCCCATATTGGGGCCTAGCCTACCTAAAAAACCTAATATGGTATATAGAAAGGCCAACAATTTGAAGAACATATTGGCACCTAGTCAGTTGAAGCCAATTAAGGTAGATAATCTTCATGGTTTACCACAATTAGGTTTGAGTGGGGGATGTTTCCCTTGCCAACATTGTATATGTTGTAAACATATGTCAAGACTTCAATTTCAGATTAAATTGGATAATGGTCGACTATATAAATTTCAGGACAAGGTGACGTGTTTGACTGAGTATGTAGTTTACAAGATAGATTGCCCTTGTGGCTTGTCGTACATAGGAAAAACTAAGAGACAGGTTAAGCTCAGAATTGAAGAGCATTTGCGAAGTATAAAAAATAGTAATTTCTCATAATCTTCCCAAACACTTTAACGAAGCACATAATTCTGAAGTTAAGGGCTTGAGTTTTACTATACTGGAAGTTATCAAACCTCATAGTAGGGGAGGCAATAGGGATTTGGTATTATCCCGAAGGGAAACCTTCTGGATATATACACCCTTAACACTCTGTCCCTGAGAGGACTGAATGAGGGGCTAGATATTGTGTCTTTTCTTTAATGCTTTTTGAAACCAGTGATGTACTCATCATGCTATGAGCTAGTTTTTTGCTCTTTGCATTATATGATTACTCTGTTTTTGTAAAGAAGTACTGTATATACTCGAGTATAAGTCGACCCGAATATAAGCCGAGGCACCTAATTTTACCACAAAAATCTGGGAAAACTTATTGACTCGAGTATAAGCCTAGGGTGGGAAATGCAGCTCTAGCCGTACACAGACCTCATAGTGCCAGATATGCCCCACAGTGCCAGATATGCCCCACAGTGCCAGATGTGCCCGATATGCCCCACAGTGCCAGATGTGCCAGATATGCCCCACAGTGCCAGATGTGCCAGATATGCCCCACAGTGCCAGATATGCCCCACAGTGCCAGATGTGCCCCACAGTGCCAGATATGTCCCACAGTGCCAGATGTGCCAGACATGCCCCACAGTGCCAGATATGCCCCACAGTGCCAGGTGTGCCAGATATGCCCCACAGTGCCAGATGTGCCCCACAGTGCCAGGTGTGCCAGATATGCCCCACAGTGCCAGGTGTGCCAGATGTGCCCCACAGTGCCAGGTGTGCCAGATGTGCCCCACAGTGCCAGATATGCCCCACAGTGCCAGATATGCCCCACAGTGCCAGGTGTGCCAGATATGCCCCACAGTGCCAGGTGTGCCAGATATGTCCCACAGTGCCAGGTCTGCCAGATATGCCCCACAGTGCCAGGTGTGCCAGATATGCCCCACAGTGCTAGGTGTGCCAGATATTCCCCACAGTGCTAGATACTTACCCTCCGTCGCTCCCGCGCTGTCTTCTTAAGGAGGGACACGGAGAGCGCAGTGCGCGGCTCTCCTGTGTCCCTCCTGCATCTCCGGCGGCAGCGGCGTGTGTTAAAGGAAGTGCCGCTGGAGATGCAGGAGGGACACAGTAGAGCCGCGCGCTGCGCTCTCTGTGTCCCTCCTTCAGAAGACAGCGCGGGAGCGACGGAGGGTAAGTAACTGGCACTGTGGGGCATATCTGGCACACCTGGCACTGTGGGGCATATCTGGCACACCTGGCACTGTGGGGCATATCTGGCACTAAAGCTGACTCGAGTATAAGCCGAGGTGGCTTTTTCAGCACAAAAAAAAGTGCTGAAAAAGTCGGCTTATACTCGAGTATATACGGTAATACAAATATGTACTCCTTTTATAATATATATATTATATTCCCACGTGGGTAATTTTAGGTATATTATTTATATTTGTTTATCATTTTTTATTATATGTATTTAGTTATATTTTATTTAATTATATTTTTACTTTGTTTATATTTATTTTTAGCTATATATATATATATATATATATTTATATATATATTTATATATTTTTTTATTATTATTTTAGGGAGTCTCTGGTTATTATGATATGGCCACATAGACATACTAATATTCTAGGCTAGTATTATAATCTAATTAACACTGTAGGTAGGGTCAATTTAAATCACACATTTATTACAATCCACATATAGACAGCAAATAAAATCAAGGATAATATCCGGATATTAAAACAATATAGTGCACTTTTTATTCAGTCCCATGCCCTGAGCTCAAATTAATAAATGTCTATTGACGTAGACAGATCCGTTCAATCTCCGCTGGTTCACATTAATTGTGTCTAGCTGTAACCATGTTGTTTGTTGTTAAGTATAATTAAGTTAAATTAAAATGATTTTTATTTTTTTTAAATCGAACATATGTATATACGTCTGTTGGATGATGTTTTATTGTGTATATACCACCATAAGAAACTGTTGAAACTTCTTATATGTTTTTAAATGAATCTAAATGATTATATTAAATAAGTTCCATGTATTTATAACAGCTGAGTGAAATCTAATCAATCAGTATAATGATTGGCTTATCCCAGTTTAAAAAGGGACTGGCTATACTGCTGGGATAATTCTCTGACGAAACCGCTGGCCCCGTGGGCGGAGAAACGCGTAAGAGGGGCGTTCACTACTTGGATTCCGGTGCCCGGAGCTCCTTCACAAACTGATCCCATTGCCGCACAGAGTGTTGTGGAAACCTGACTGGGGACAAAGCAATAGCAGGACCGAGCGAAAAACGGTCCGCACCCCGAGGGAAGCCGAGGCGGCTGTGAGTATCCCTTCAAGGACGCGCTGCGGCTGGGACGTAGGGGTCGTAGCATACCGCTGTGCATTCACTCACTACACAGCGCTCTCCCCCTACTGTTACATATTAAGGAGCCTCTCCAGTGATTGATACAACTTGGCTGGATACAAATAATAAAAAGGTTGTTTTGTCTAAACCAATCCTATTTTCAAAACAACATGGTTACAGCTAGACACAATTAATGTTAACCATCGGAGATTGAACGGATCTGTCTACGTGAATAGACATTTATTAATTTGAGCTCAGGGCATGGGACTGAATAAAAAGTGCACTATATTGTTTTAATATCCGGATATTATCCTTGATTTTATTTGCTGTCTATCTGTGGATTGTAATAAATGTGTGATTTAAATTGACCCTGTTTTCAGCGCTCCCTTGTTTAAATATAATCTATGCTTCTTGGGAATTGGTGGAACAGTACCACCGGTGGGAGCAGCAGAGATTAGGTGCTTTTAATTATTGGTAGTAATTAACAGATTTCTTGGTGGTTTAATCATAGAGCGCTGTGTTTTTTAGATTTATTTAACACTGTATGTGTCTGCATGACTCTATGCTTACAGGGGTACTTGCATGGGGAAGTACAGATATGCATGTTTATATGGATATGTACCTTAAGACCTTAAGATGGTGTCATAAGGCACTTTAACATACAGGCATATGGAAAGATTGCTAATTCACAGGGTTAGTTACTGCACGATAGAATAGGTTTAGTAACCCAATATGTGGTTTAAGTACAAAGCGCCTTTTGCGTTCCACTGCGGGTTCAAGTGGAGCGCACGCGTCACTTCCGGCCACCATCCTTGGTAGCACACATGGTGCTATGACGATTTTGCGCTCCACCTTGCTTGTGTGTGGAGCGCGGACGTCATATCCGGCGGGTGCGTTCCACCGTTGGAAGCGCTGGAGCGCACGGTTAAAGCCCGTAGCTCCGGGGCTATATGAAGCACCGAAAAGTTTTAAATCTATTTGGGTTGGGGTGGTGGGATGTCTCTACCATTATTAGTTGTTAGGGATTTATAGAGTCTTGGTTATTAGTGAGTTCACTTTGTAATAAAAGTTTCTCTATCGTCCTAGTGGATGCTGGGGTTCCTGAAAGGACCATGGGGGGATAGCGGCTCCGCAGGAGACAGGGCACAAAAAGTAAAGCTTTAGGATCAGGTGGTGTGCACTGGCTCCTCCCCCTATGACCCTCCTCCAAGCCTCAGTTAGATTTTTGTGCCCGGCCGAGAAGGGTGCAATCTAGGTGGCTCTCCTAAAGAGCTGCTTAGAAAAGTTTAGCTTAGGTTTTTTATTTTACAGTGAGTCCTGCTGGCAACAGGATCACTGCAACGAGGGACTTAGGGGAGAAGAAGTGAACTCACCTGCGTGTAGGATGGATTGGCTTCTTTGGCTACTGGACATTAGCTCCAGAGGGACGATCACAGGTACAGCCTGGATGGTCACCGGAGCCTCGCCGCCGGCCCCCTTGCAGATGCTGAAACAAGAAGAAGGTCCAGAATCGGCGGCATGAAGACTCCTCAGTCTTCTTAAGGTAGCGCACAGCACTGCAGCTGTGCGCCATTTCCTCTCAGCACACTTCACACGGCAGTCACTGAGGGTGCAGGGCGCTGGGAGGGGGGCGCCCTGGGAGGCAATGAAAACCTATTTTTGGCTAAAAATACCTCACATATAGCCTCCGGGGGCTATATGGAGATATTTAACCCCTGCCAGAATCCGTTAAGAGCGGGAGACGAGGCCGCCGAAAAAGGGGCGGGGCCTATCTCCTCAGCACACAGCGCCATTTTCCCTCACAGAAAGGCTGGAGGGAAGGCTCCCAGGCTCTCCCCTGCACTGCACTACAGAAACAGGGTTAAAACAGAGAGGGGGGGCACTAATTTGGCGTTAAAAATATATAAAAAAGATGCTATAAGGGAAAACACTTATATAAGGTTGTCCCTATATAATTATAGCGTTTTTGGTGTGTGCTGGCAAACTCTCCCTCTGTCTCTCCAAAGGGCTAGTAGGTCCTGTCCTCTATCAGAGCATTCCCTGTGTGTGTGCTGTGTGTCGGTACGTGTGTGTCGACATGTATGAGGACGATGTTGGTGAGGAGGCGGAGCAATTGCCTGTAATGGTGATGTCACTCTCTAGGGAGTCGACACCGGAATGGATGGCTTATTTAGGGAATTACGTGATAATGTCAACACGCGGCAAGGTCGGTTGACGACATGAGACGGCCGACAAACAATTAGTACCGGTCCAGACGTCTCAAAAACACAGTCAGGGGTTTTAAAACGCCCGTTTACTTTAGTCGGTCGACACAGACACAGACAGGGACACTGAATCCAGTGTCGACGGTGAATAAACAAACGTATTCCTTATTAGGGCCACACGTTAAGGGCAATGAAGGAGGTGTTACATATTTCTGATACTACAAGTACCACAAAAGAGGGTATTATGTGGGATGTGAAAAAACTACCGTAGTTTTTCCTGAATCAGATAAATTAAATGAAGTGTGTGATGATGCGTGGGTTCCCCCCGATAGAAAATATGGGCGGTATACCCTTTCCCGCCAGAAGTTAGGGCGCGTTGGGAAACACCCCTTAGGGTGGATAAGGCGCTCACACGCTTATCAGAACAAGTGGCGGTACCGTCTATAGATAGGGCCGTCCTCAAGGAGCCAGCTGACAGGAGGCTGGAAAATATCATAAAAAGTATATACACACATACTGGTGTTATACTGCGACCAGCGATCGCCTCAGCCTGGATGTGCAGAGCTGGGGTGGCTTGGTCGGATTCCCTGACTAAAAATATTGATACCCTTGACAGGGACAGTATTTTATTGACTATAGAGCATTTAAAGGATGCATTTCTATATATGCGAGATGCACAGAGGGATATTTGCACTCTGGCATCAAGAGTAAGTGCGATGTCCATATCTGCCAGAAGATGTTTATGGACACGACAGTGGTCAGGTGATGCAGATTCCAAACGGCACAAAGGTGTATTGCCGTATAAAGGAAGAGGAGTTATTTGGGGTCGGTCCATCGGACCTGGTGGCCACGGCAACTGCTGGAAAATCCACCGTTTTTACCCTAAGTCACATCTCTGCAGAAAAAGACACCGTCTTTTCAGCTTCAGTCCTTTCGTCCCTATAAGAGTCATATCTGCCCAGGGATAGAGGAAAGGGAAGAAGACTGCAGCAGGCAGCCCATTCCCAGGAACAGAAGCGTTCCACCGCTTCTGACAAGCTCTCAGCATGACGCTGAGACCGTACAGGACCCCTTGATACTACAAGTAGTATCCCAGGGGTACAGATTGGAATGTCGAGACGTTTCCCCTGCGCAGGCTCCTGAAGTCTGCTTTACCAAGGTCTCCCTCCGACAGGGAGGCAGTATGGGAAACAATTCACGAGCTGTATTCCCAGCAGGTGATAATTAAATTACCCCTTATACAACAAGAAAAGGGGTATTATTCCACACTATATTGTGGTACTGAAGCCAGAAGGCTAGGTGAGACCTATTCTAAATCTAAAAAAAAAAATTTGAACACTTACAAAGGTTCAAATCAAGATGGAGTCACTCAGAGCAGTGATAACGAACCGGGAAGAAGGGGACTATATGGTGTCCCGAGACATCAGGGATGCTTACCTCCATGTCCCAAATTTGCCCTTATCACTAAGGGTACCTCAGGTTCGTGGTACAGAACTGTCACTATCAGTTTCAGACGCTGCCGTTTGAATTGTCCACGGCACCCCGGGTCTTTACCAAGGTAATGGCCGAAATGATGGTTCTTCTTCGAAGAAAAGGCGTCTTAATTATCCCTTACTTGGACGATCTCCTGATAAGGGCAAAGTCCAGGGAACAGTTGGAGGTCGGAGTAGCACTATCTCGGATACTGTTACAACAGCAGGGGTGGATTCTAAATATTCCAAAATCGCAGCTGATCCCGACAACAAGTCTCCTGTGCTTAGGGATGATTCTGGACACAGTCCAGAAAAAGGTGTTTCTCCCGGAAGAGAAAGCCAGGGAGTTATCCGAGCTAGTCAGGAACCTCCTAAAATCAGTGCATCATTGCACAAGGGCCATGGTAAAAAAATGGTGACTTCCTTCGAAGCAATTCCAGTCGGCAGATTTCATGCAAGAACTTTTCAGTGGGATCTGCTGGACAAATGGTCCGGATCGCATCTTCAGATGCATCAGCGGATAACCCTATATCCAAGGACAAGGGTGTCTCTCCTGTGGTGGTTACAGAGTGCTCATCTTCTAGAGGGCCGCAGATTCGGCATTCAGTTTTGGATGTTGGTGACCACGGAGGCCAGCCCGAGAGGCTGGGGAGCAGTCACACAAGGAAAAAATTTCCAGGGAGTGTGATCAAGTCTGGAGACTTTTCTCCACATAAATATAGCTAAGGGTAAATTTATAATGCTCTAAGCTTAGCAAGACCTCTGCTTCAAGGTCAGCCGGTATTGATCCAGTGGGATAAAACATCACGGCAGTCGCCCACGTAAATAGACAGGGCGGCACAAGAAGCAGGAGGGCAGTGGCAAAAACTGCAAGGACTTTTCGCTGGGCGGAAAATCATGTGATAGCACTGTCAGCAGTGTTTCATTCCGGGAATGGAAACTGGGAAGCAGACTTCCTCAGTAGGCACGACCTCCACCCGGCAGAGTGGGAACTTCATGGGGAAGTTTTCCACATGATTGTAAACCGTTGGGAATTACCAAAGGTGGACATGATGGCGTCCCGTCTGAACAAAAAACGGGACAGGTATTGCGCCAGGTTAAGAGACCCTCAGGCAATAGCTGTGGACGTTCTGGTAACACCGTGGGTGTACCAGTCGGTGTATGTGTTCCATCCTCTGCTTTTCATACTTAAGGTACTGAGAATTATAAGACGTAGAGGAGTAAGAACTATACTCATGGCTCCGGATTGGCCAAGAAGGACTTGGTACCCGGAACTTCAAGAGATGCTCACAGAGGACTTATGGCCTCTGCCGCTAAGAAGGGACTTGTTTCAGCAAGTACCATGTCTGTTCCAAGACTTACCGCAGCTGCGTTTGACGGCATGGCGGTGGAACGCCGGATCCTAAGGGAAAAGGCATTCAGGAAGAGGTCATTCCTACCCTGGTCAAAGCCAGAAAGGAGGTGACCGCACAACATTATCACCACATGTGGCGAAAATATGTTGCGTGGTGTGAGGCCAGGAAGGCCCCACGAAGAAATTTCAACTCGGTCGATTCCTGCATTTCCTGCAAACAGGAGTGTCTATGGGCCTCAAATTGGGGTCCATTAAGGTTCAAATTTCGGCCCTGTCGATTTTTCTTCCAGAAAGAATTGGCTTCAGTTCCTGAAGTCCAGAAGTTTGTCAAGGGAGTATTGCATATACAACCCCCTTTTGTGCCTCCAGTGGCACTGTGGGATCTCAACGTAGTTCTGGGATTCCTCAAAACACATTGGTTTAAAACCAGTCAAATCTGTGGATTTGAAGCATCTCACATGAAAAGTGAACATGCTCTTGGACCTGGCCTGGACCAGGCGAGTGTCAAATTGGTGGTTTTTTTCTCAAAAAAGCCCATATCTGTTTGTCCATTCGGACAGGGCAGAGCTGCGGACTCGTCCCCAGTTCTCTCCCTAAGGTGGTGTCAGTGTTTCACCTGAACCAGCTTATTGTGGTGTCTTGCGCCTACTAGGGACTTGGAGGACTCCAAGTTGCTAGATGTGGTCAGGGCCCTGAAAATATAGGTTCCAGGACGGCTGGAGTCAGGAAAACTGACTTGCTGTTATCCTGTATGCACCCAACAAACTGGGTGCTCTTGCTTCTAAGCAGACTTTTGCTAGTTGGATGTGTAATACAATTCAGCTTGCACATTCTGTGGCAGGCCTGCCACAGCCAAAATATGTAAATGCCCATTCCACAAGGAAGGTGGGCTCATCTTGGGCGGCTGCCCGAGGGGTCTCGGCTTTACAACTTTGCCGAGCGGCTATTTAGTCAGGGGCAAACACGTTTGTAAAATCCTACAAATTTGATAACCTGGCTAAGGAGGACCTGGAGTTCTCTCATTCGGTGCTGCAGAGTCATCCGCACTCTCCCGCCCGTTTGGGAGCTTTGGTATAATCCCCATGGTCCTTTCAGGAACCCCAGCATCCACTAGGACGATAGAGAAAATAAGAATTTACTTACCGATAATTCTATTTCTCGGAGTCCGTAGTGGATGCTGGGCGCCCATCCCAAGTGCGGATTATCTGCAATACTTGTACATAGTTACAAAAATCGGGTTATTATTGTTGTGAGCCATCTTTCAGAGGCTCCGCTGTTATCATACTGTTAACTGGGTTCAGATCACAGGTTGTACAGTGTGATTGGTGTGGCTGGTATGAGTCTTACCCGGGATTCATAAATCCTTCCTTATTGTGTACGCTCGTCCGGGCACAGTATCCTAACTGAGGCTTGGAGGAGGGTCATAGGGGGAGGAGCCAGTGCACACCACCTGATCCTAAAGCTTTACTTTTTGTGCCCTGTCTCCTGCGGAGCCGCTATCCCCCCATGGTCCTTTCAGGAACCCCAGCATCCACTACGGACTCCGAGAAATAGAATTATCGGTAAGTAAATTCTTATTATTTATGGACGGAAATTGTCACTTCCTGTCATTCATTATTCACAGTTTAAACTGGATTATATTAAAGATACACACATTAGCTTATATTAAATGATAATTTTGGTAAGGATATGGTGTGAACCAGTGGGAGGTCAGTGGCTGGGGAGGCACAAGCAGCTAACATCCCCCCCCAGGGAAAAAAAAAGCGTAGCGCCCCCCCCCCCCCCTCCTTTATTTGTAAAACCAGCACCAGGCAGAACCAGCCAGGGGGGGGGGGGGGTAATGCCATAGCAGGGGAGACACTCGGTATGGGGTCCCCCTGCCATAGCATTAATCTACCCCCCCCCCAAGCTAGTCAGCCCAGGGCTGGAATTCCTCGGAAGTGGGGACCCCAAAAAAATAAATATGGGGTCCCCCTCCCGAGCAATAACCAGCACTGGGCTGATAGCCCGGTGCTATGCCCCGCACCCCTGGTGGCAGTGGGTGCGGGGTTCATTGTTAAAATTGTTCTTTACAGGTGGCCTACAGATCCCAGCAAGCCTGCCCCAGCATGCTGGCACTTGGAGAACCACAAGTGCCAGCATGCCCGGACATAATGGGCCCGCTGCCACCTGTAGTCCGCCTGTAAAGAATAGTAATATTGTTCTTTACAGGTGGCCTACAGGTCCCAGCAAGCCTGCCCCAGCATGCTGGCACTTGGAGAACCACAAGTGCCAGCATGCCCGGACATAAATGGCCTGCTGGCACCTGTTGCCCACCTGTAAAGAAAATATTAAAATAAAAACACCACACAGTCTTAAAAAATAAGTTTTATTGCACAGGGTCTTCACCTGGGGGCGGCGGCCTTTAAGCTCTTTTGCATGGCCGCCGCTTCCCCAGGGCTTCAGGCGTCTTCACCTGGGGGGGCGCCACCTCCCCAGGGCTTCCAGCGTCTTCCTCTGAAGTCTTCACCTGGGAGGCGGCGGCCTTAAAGCTCTTTTGCATGGCCGCCGCCTTCCCCAGGGCTTCCAGCGTCTTCACCTGGTGGGCAGCGGCTGCTAAGCTCTTTTGCATAGCCGCCGCCCATCCAGGACTTCCGGCGTCTTCAACCTTCTGGAGCTCTTCTCCGCTCCTCCTCCGCCGTCGGACTGACAGCCGCTCCCTCGCGCTGACTTATATAAGTCAGCCAGAGGGGGCGGAGCGATGACGCGGCGAGCCGTGATTGGCTCGTGGCGGCCATCTTCAATTTAAAAAATGACGCTGAGGCGCCATTTTTGAAATGGGTTACCGCTCCGCTGCTCAAACTCTGCACCGCCGCCCGCACTCACGCCGCCCGCACCGCCTCAACCACGCCGCCCACACCTCCGCCGCGCCCACAACAGTGATTGACAGCGGATCCAGTGACGGAACCGCTGGCCAATCACTGTGGCCTGACTGACAGGGGACGTGCTTTCATAGGTTGAAAGCACGTCCCTGTGTGAAAGCGGCACCACTAATGGTGCCGCTTTCCCATGATTTTTCAATGGGCTTTTAATGCCCATTGCTAGGCCCCGCCTGCGCCCGCCCCCCACTCCCATACTTTTCCCTATCTGACAGGGAGGCACCACGATCGGTGCCTCCCAAACACTTTACACAGGACTGGGATGATTAGGATAATATAAAGCAAATACTTATGACACAGAATATGTGTCATAAGTATCTTCTTTATATTATTTTAATCAGTAATGACAGGGGAGGCACTGCCTCCCCTGACTGCACGTCCCTGGTGTGAACACATATATTACATCCATTGAGGACAATTTGTCCAGTTATAAATCATTATATTCTATCACATCGCCCCTCATTGGATGAATAATCCAGGAAATGAGGTAAGCAGGGTGTAGGGTATATAAAGCCCTTTCCCTGGTGCACCTGTCACTTGCACTTTGGGAGAGCACAGGAGCATATGTGAACCTGTAAGTATTGCACATAATAATGGTTTAAATTATTCACTGGTTAGGTTATATTATCCTAATTAATTAATTACACTGATTGTAGGATTATCTTCTGTGGAGGTTTTTTTCTCTATCAAATTTCACCCAAAGTGGGTATGTATGTAATCTTCATCATTCTCCTCCATTATTCTTTATCAACTGTATATTGTATGAACTTTTTATGTAGATGACGTATTTATAAATCTGTATATGTCTTTACCAGCTATTTTGACCTTCCCTCTGAAGAAGTCCTTAAAGGACGAAACGCGTCAGTGTTGAAGAGAGAAGAATACCCTTCATTCATCTTTGACACTAATCTGTGCATTTGAAAGGGTTATCTCTAATAGCAAATTGTGCTTTTTAATAAATTGTTATTAACTATATATGTGGTCATTTGTATTGCTGGTGTAATGGGATGTGAGTGGTAGCGCCCCCGATTCATTGTTTGGAAGAGTATTTATTTTTGGACCTAGCTAACAGTAGGTCTGTTTCGGTGGGCTGCAACCTCACAGTGCAGGATAAGCGTATTTTTGCTTTTATATATATATATATAAGTATTCACAGCGTTTGCCATGAAGCTCAAAATTGAGCTCAGGTGCATCCTGTTTCCACTGATCATCCTTGAGATGTTCCTACAGCTTAATTGGAGTCCACCTGTGGTAACTTCATTTGATTAAACATGATTTGGATAGGCACACCTGTCTATATAAGGTCCCACACTTGACAGTGCATGTATAAGCATGCACTGTATATTTGGTATTTCTTTTGTCAACATTCATAGGGGGAGATTCAAATGTTTGAACAGTCAGTTGGGAGTCTGTTTTTTCCTGTCTATTAGATAGGAAAAAACAGACACCCAACCGACTTTTCAAACATATGAATTCCACCCATAGTGTCCTGGTGGTCTCATCTGATTCATCGGTATTGGAGGTTCATGCACTACCCTATAAACCTTTCACTGCAGCCTAATGTCAGCATTCTCCAGAATGTAAGCATTTTGACATGTCAAAACTGTTGACATTCTGGTGTCAACATTATAACTGTCGACATGGTGATGGGGGATATGTACTTGGCCTTAGAGAGATAAAGTGGAAGTAGCAACCAAGCAGCTCCTAACTGCCATATTTCAACCAGCCTGTAGAGTGGCAGTTACTGTAGGAGCCGATTTGTTGGTACTTGATCCCTCTCCAAGGCTTGATAAATCTCCCCCTGCACCCCATGTAAGTGTGTGTATGTGTGTATGTATGTGTATATATGTGTGTATATGTATATATATATATGTGTATATATATATATATATATATATACACACACACACACACACACACCCCTGCCTACCTAAAATACAAAACCATGAAAAAGTGCTCCAAGCAGGGGAACTAGAGAATTATGGATGGAAGTATAAAAATCCAGTTTTCTCTCTGATCACATAGCTGACGTTGGGCCATGATAATGTCCCTGTGTTGCCCCATCGCAAGGATACTCTCACAAGATTGCAGTGCACAACACATTATGCCTCAAACTGATGTGCTATACTTGATTTTAAATGGAACCTGGATACCACCTTAGGCCAAGAAGATTTTTATTTTTATTTATTTTTTTATACAAAGTTTTAACCTCAGGAAATCCAGAAGGAGGAATTGCATAACAAGCTCCCGTCTGGGTTTCTTTTAAATCCACAGTCCCTCTTGTTTAAACAAGAGTAATTGTGGATTTAAAAGAAACCCAGATGGAAGTTTCCTTGCCATCTTTCCTGTGAGTGTGGTACGCATATTAATTGTTACACCATAAGAAAAGATACCTTTTTGGGATTTATTTATTGATTCTTTAAAGTGAGTCAGGTACGCTCTCATTAAACACTTTATGGTGGAAGATACACGAAAGGGGTGAAAAAAAGCAAAAGAAACCTTTATATGCACGAATAAGTTGGCTTCATTGTGATTGGGGGTACGTTCCTCATCTATATGTCTATGGGAGAAGGACTCGTCTAATAGAAAAGGAGGATTGAATGAAACAATACTACAGTGTTTGTTTGTTTGTTTTTTTATTTTTATTCTTGCTTCCATATAACCGCTGAGCCTGAATTAACACAATCAAACCAATGGAGTACTAAAGGAAAAGAAGGATCGCCAGCAGTAATAAGGGACGTACATAAGTTTGTTATACTGTGGCACTTATACTGGTAGTGATTACCTTTTTTTCTTTTGTGACAGTCAAAGAAGAAGTCTCTAATAAATTGTAAAGCGCAACGGAATTTGCTGCGCTATATAAGAAACTGCTAATAAATAAATAAATAATAACATCCTCTCTAAGTTAGTTGCTAAGTTTGACCAGTCTTTGTAATGATTTGGCCAAGCTTGTTCCTCTTGTGTCATCACTAAATGGCCTGCTGATCCCTGGCTGAATGCTCTAAGATATATTGGGTTATTAGCTGAAAATTCAGCAGAAAAGGTGGTTGATGAAATCCCTTTTGCCTACTTCCATGGGGCACTAGGTGAGCTGCTTGAGATCAAAAATAGACTGTGTGAAGTATTTAGGTGTTATGGAACTCCAGCACAATTGTGTAAGATCCCTAGAGCCATTGAGAGGGTCTTTGGCCTACAACAGCCACCTATTGTTCCCTTTAGTGTATTGCACTCACAGTGGTACTTAGGATGCCGCCAGATCTTAAACCTCAATCAGTAGAGACTTGCACAATTGACTGGAGACCGCAAGATGACTGCCTGGCATAATGTACAATAAACAATACATACACAGAGGGTTAATAGGCAGGGCAGGGTCAGATCTCAGGAGCAGCAAATGGGACACTGTGAGTTGGTAATTCAGAACACAGTGCACTTGGTAAATACACTTGCAGGCTGATCTGCTGGAGAGAACAATATGAAACAAAGTAAGGAGCAACTAATGGCAGTTCAGTGGTCAGGCAAGATTCAGGCGTGACTGGCAGACAGGTGTTCTGACAGGCAGAGTACCCACAGGAAGAATACAGGAATTCAGGACACAGACCAGCAACTTACACTGAAGCATAAGCTATAACTGGCAGGGTCAAGCAGGTTGACTGCCTTTTATAACAGAGAGTAGAACCATTCAGATCATTAGGAATGGGAAGGCCCACAATAAAAAAAAAAAATTGTCTCCTGCAGCTGCATTGCTGCCTGCACGCCTGGCTTCATGAGCGCTAGACAACCGGAGGTGCTGTAGCTCTCCAGCCTAACAAACCGCAGGAATATCTGGCATTGCAGCCGGATAATGCTGTGTCCCAGTTGCCTGGTGACAACCGGGACCCGTCACGGAGACAAGCCGCAGCGGTGGTTTGTGACATTAGGCAGATACAACCAGTGGTAACCCTTGCAGGCATGAGCGACAATTTACCATCCATCTCGTGTACAGAAAACTTAGTGACTTTTTACAAACATCACAAATGAAGCTCTGCCAGGTTTAGACCTGGAATTGCTCCCTTTAGCTTTTACAATGAACAGTAGAGGGAAAAAAGAGGGATACAGAACACTCAAAGAGAAAGTGTACAAAGAAACAGAACAAAGCACTAAAATGTATAATCTCACCACAGAAACACCCAATTCATTCCCAACCCAACAATAAAGTACTTCCATCTAGTGAGGGGTATCTACTGCTGAGCCTATCTCCAACTGACCCAACTCTATGGAGGCCTACCAGTTCCCCCTCCACTGGAGCTGCCGGGACTACTGCATGTCCTCTGGAACTGGGAAGGAGGAGGCACTTACCTTGCTGCTCCTCTGTATGCAGTTTGAAGGGGTGGCAGCAGTTCACCACCTATGCAGATTGTTAAAGGACCATTTCAGGAACATCCCTCACAGTGGCAGTGGGAAACTGTGCAGAACACGGTTATATTTATATTAACACATTAATATATTTTAAGTGCCATCACCCTGAAGGAGACTGTATCCCAAAGGGTTCAGTGTTTCACAATGGTATGATAGAGAAACACTGATAAACATCAGGATTTGCCTCTCCTGCAACAATTATCAAGTAGTTTGTACCCATTTACAATATGACTATCTTGCAGAAGCCAAGTGCTAAATCATGCTTTTGTTTTTATAGAGTCACCAGCAGGAGGTGTCAGTTTGCTGTGGAACAAGGAGAACATCTTGGACAAGCAGGTAAAATTGGATACATGAATGATAGTACCTATTAAGAAAATGTATTTGTGAAATAATCCAAAATGTGTGGCAAAGTGTTGTCCTCTACATTATCTCTGTACAATATTTCTTATGGATCAGTTTGAGACATGAATATATTAAATAGCATTCCGCTGGTGCAGTTCTTTTTTCGGCTATATACTGTATTTATGTTTATTACAGCACGGTATATACAGGTACTTACTATATTCTAGAAAACATTTTAGCAAATGAGAAAATGTATTGACAGTTGTTGCATCCACACAAGTGTGCTTACTCATCTAATCTTGTTTCTGGTTTTGCGTATAATGTTGGCTTCAGTTACAGATAATAAGTGAGAAGAATCGCACCACTAGACCAACCAGTCATCCAAATAATTACTACCAGCGTTACTTGCTTATTTAAACATTCAATAACCTTTTTATGTAATAAAATATTAAATATCAAAGGTGCTTCACCTATATTTGCATTAGTACTCCTATACATTATGAACTCTAGTGGTTGTTATTTGGATGACTGGTTGGTTTAGTTGTATGATTCTCGCTCATGGAGTGAGTAGTCCTGGTTTTATGGTTCAAATGCAGGACAAGCCCCTCATTTAATATTTGTGCTTTGTCACCTTGAGGTAACTGGGCAAATTTTAAGACTCTTTGATAGTGTAGGTCCTGCAAGAAGGTGGGGTACCTTGGCGAGTGGTTTGCAGGCTTCCGTGCATTGGCCAATTCACTAACTAAACCCCCATCATTTATTTATTGATGTTGTGAGGACAAATGAGCTTGCTATGGTGAGTGATGAACTTTCTGTGTGTGTGTGTGTGTGTGTATATATATATATATATATATATGTGTGTGTGTATATATATATACATATATCTAAAAAAAAAAAAACAGTTGTGACCGGCACTCCTACAGCATGAACTAAATACCTGGGTGCCTTCCCGTGGCACTGCAAGGCCCAGCAGACAAGATAATGTAATGGGCGGCACTCCAAAGGATTTTCAATAAATGCAACAGCTCACCAGGCCGATTAGCGTTTCGGCCTGGTGAGCTGTTGCATTTATTGAAAATCCTTTGGAGTGCCGCCCATTACATTATCTTGTATATATATATATATATATATATATATATAATGCAGAATGAGGGCGGCACTCACGCAGGCTGGTGCAGGTGTAGAAAAGGTCAGTTTATTGTTCCGACATGTTTCGGGGACTAGCCCCGTCCTCAGGGCCTTAACAACCCAAACTGAACATTAGACAAACATATATACCCAACCCAAAACTAACAATCATGATAAAATGCCACTCACCTTCTCCACGGCACCATCCTGTTCATCCGGACGCCGTACAGCGCTGTCACGTCGCTCACCCCTGACGTCATCCAGCAGCGCCGCATCACCATCACCATCACCTAGGTAACCTGCTGCTGCTCACGCTGGGCGCTAGGGTATACTCGGTATTCCCACGCTGACTGCCCGTGATGTCATCTGGCGGCGCTTTGCAGTGTGGTTGCCGTGGCAACTGCTTAAACTAAACACAAAGATACATACAATAAGTGCATATATAAAGAGCATTACGTCCCTACCACCTTGATTAGCAATACATAGTGCATCTCAGTTAAATACTAAACATATATCAAGACATTATTAAGACATTATTAGAGCTACATATTAATGTCCTAATACTATGATTATACTGCACTGGCCTAGACATCCATCATTATTCGCAAAAGACTTGACCAAAAGTGAGGAAATTCCTAAATAATATGTGGTCTATGCCTATCCACAATGTTCCTATCAATGGAATCATGGAGGTTTACAAAAAACTCTGGAGGCCAAGATTTTCGTTCAGGCCTCGAGGAGATAAGGTCCCTAGTTTATAAATCCATCTGGACTCATGCTGTAATAACATTCGATCCCTATCGCCCCCTCTGAGAGTCTTAGGGACTTGGTCAATCAAGATAGCCCTAATGCTCGCCACCCCATGCTTAAGTTCCAAACAGTGACGAGCTAAGGTTGGTCACTGTGACCTTTCTCTAATGCTTTTTTAAAGGCACTCCTATGTAGGGCCATGCGTTCACGAAACTGTCGTATGGTCTTGCCCACATAGGCAAGACCACACGGGCATGTCAAAAGGTACACCACATGTGTGGAAGTACATGTGAGACTGTGTTTGATGGGAATCTTTTTCCCAGTTAACGGATGATTAAATGTGTTGCCTGTCATTAGTGTATTGCAGGTAGCGCATCCCAAGCACCTGAAACAGCCCATTTTGGTTCTCAAAAAGTGGATATCCTGTGCACTGGTAATTTGGGTGACATCTAGTTTAACTATATGGTCCCCAATGTTACGGCCCCTAGTATGGCTAGGTAATAAGGAAGTATGGGCCAATGATGACAGAGCTCCCTCCGTCTGTATGATTGGCCACAGTGCTTTAGCCTTTCTAATGTTCCTATTGGTGGCCGTGGTAAATCTACTAACCCAGGGCAATTTAGGACTATCAACCCTGCAAGATTTAACTAAGGGGCTCAATGCTTGTTCACGTGGAATATTAAGGGCCTTAGATTTAGCTTTTTCAAGTTCCCCTAAGGGATAACCCCGTTGTGCGAACTTGACCAGCATATTATCCATAGCTGTCTCAGTGTCACTAGGGTCTGATATAATACGTCTTACCCGCAAAAATGGTAAACCCCTTTTCAATGAACTTGGGTGGAAACTACGGTAGTCAAGTAACATATTTCTATCAGTCTTCTTAATAAATAAAGAAGTTGACAACTTGCCCTGATTGTTGGTAATAGCCACATCTAAATAATTAACCGTAGTACCATCAATAATGAAGTGAATTGTACAGGATGCTGGGTCGCATTGTGATCCTCCCACAGGCTAATTAAATCTTCTCTTGATCCCTGCCATAGTACTATCAAATCATCAATGTACCTTCTGAAATAAATTACCCTAGACTTAATAGTAGGGTCCAGATAAAACATTTTGGTCTCAACATGATGCATAAATGCGTTCGCGTACGACGGGGCCACTGCGGACCCCATCGCACACCCCGCAAGTTGTAAAATAAATCTGCCATTAAAGACAAAGTAATTCCGTCTCAGGACTTTATCCAACAGGGACAAAAAGAATGATATCTCTGGGCCTTGGTAAATGGCATTATCTTGGATAAGGGCTCTCACAGCTTCAATACCCGCCTCGTGTGGTATACAAGTGTATAAACTCGTGACATCCGAGCTGCAAAGCAACACCCCCTCTGGTAAATCACCCAGGGCTTGCAGCTGTAGCAGGAGGGATGTTGTATCTTTTAAATATGAAGGAAGGGATTGAATGCATGGGTTTAAAAAAGCATCAAGATACACCGATATAGGGTGGTATAAAGACCCTCTGGCAGACACTATAGGTCTGCCACGAGGGTCCACCAAGGACTTATGGACTTTGGGCACAGTGTAAAACAGTGGGGCCTTAGGATGTTCAATAGTGAGAGCCCTTACTGTTTCCTCTGCAATTATGCCCTGGTCCTTAGCTGCTAACAAAAATGCATCTAGTTCCCTTTTGTATTCTTTGATGGGGTCCATCGTGAGTCTCTTGTAAACCCTGGTATCTTTAAGTTGACGCTCACATTCATTAACATATTCCTCAAGGTTTTGTATCACAATGGACCCCCACTTATCAGCCTTGCAGACCACTATGTCCGTTCTAAGGGACAAATTGCGTAACGTGACCATCTCAGATCTAGAAAGATTAAGGTGGACCTGATCTGTCATTAACATAGTGTCCTCAGTCTCTAACATCCGCAAGAACGTCTTGATTGATGGATTCAGGCTTGGAGGGCCAAAGTTGGATCGAGGAGCTATCTTACGTAACTGTGCTGGGATATTCAACTCTGAATTATCCGCGGGCCGCGCATTGAAGTATTCTTGCCGCCTCAAAGTTCTACCTAATTGGTGTAAATCCACTTTCCTCTCCAACGGATCCGGAAGAACCGTAGGCACAAAAGACAGCCCCTTTGATAATAGATGGTATTCTTGATCAGTTAATGGTACCGAAGATAAGTTGAAAACCAGTTCTTTTAAGCTCGCGGCGGTTTTTGAGCGAATGATCCTTTGATTTTGTTTCGCCCTCCGCGTCCTCTCCCTCTTCCTGGCTGGGGAGTGCGATTGGACCGGGTGCGGATTCCCTGTGCTCCTTGGCCTAAAGGGAAGGTCCCTTCAGACTGAGATGTATCACCAGAAGGACCTTCAGAATCACTGGCTGAGGTACTTGCCCCCATCTGTTGTTCCCTCCGCCAGCGTGAATTCGATCGCCAGTTGGGTTGCTCGTAGTCCTGTGATGCCCGGGTACCACCTAGCCAAGGGTAAACTTGTCTTTGCTGATAGTCTCTCTGTACTGTAGCAAGTTTATCTTTCTTAAACCGCACTAGGTCCTGCTGGTACTGTTCAATTTGGGTGCCCAATTTTGCAACCCAATCTGTTTGGGTGTCCAGCTGTAGTGCGGGCTTATGTTCACCCTCAAACTGTACCAGTTGTTCCCTAACTAGGTTGAGCTCCCTAGTGGACTCTAACACAACCAGCAGCAGTAGGTCCATGGAGCATTTATTCAAGATCGCAACCCACCGCCGGCAGAAAGCTGTATTAAATCGCCCTATGGTCGGTGAGTTGCGGATCCTGAACCCCCGAGGTATTACATTTTCTCTTGACGTCCTAGTGGATGCTGGGACTCCGTCAGGACCATGGGGATTAGCGGCTCCGCAGGAGACGGGGCACAAAAATAAAAGCTTTAGGACTAGGTGGTGTGCACTGGCTCCTCCCCCTATGACCCTCCTCCAAGCCTCTGTTAGGTTTTTGTGCCCGTCCGAGCAGGGTGCAATCTAGGTGGCTCTCCTAAAGAGCTGCTTAGAAAAAGTTATTAGGTTTTTTATTTTCAGTGAGTCCTGCTGGCAACAGGCTCACTGCAACGAGGGACTTAGGGGAGAAGAAGTGAACTCACCTGCGTGCAGGATGGATTGGCTTCTTAGGCTACTGGACACCATTAGCTCCAGAGGGATCGAACACAGGCCCAGCCATGGAGTCCGGTCCCGGAGCCGCGCCGCCGACCCCCTTGCAGATGCCGAAAAGTGAAGAGGTCCAGAAACCGGCGGCAGAAGACTTTTCAGTCTTCATGAGGTAGCGCACAGCACTGCAGCTGTGCGCCATTGTTGTCAGCACACTTCACACCAGCGGTCACTGAGGGTGCAGGGCGCTGGGGGGGGCGCCCTGGGCAGCAATGATAATACCTTGTTCTGGCTAAAAATACATCACATATAGCCCCTGGGGCTATATGGATGTATTTAACCCCTGCCAGGTCTCACAAACACCGGGAGAAGAGCCCGCCGAAATAGGGGGCGGGGCCTATCTCCTCAGCACACAGCGCCATTTTCCTGCACAGCTCCGCTGCGAGGAAGGCTCCCAGGACTCTCCCCTGCACTGCACTACAGAAACAGGGTAAAAAAACAGAGAGGGGGGGCACTTTTTTGGCGATATTGTTATATTAAGCTGCTATAAAGGAAACAACATTTCTGTAGGGTTGTTCCTATATATTTATAGCGCTTGGGTGTGTGCTGGCAAACTCTCCCTCTGTCTCCCCAAAGGGCTAGTGGGGTCCTGTCTTCGATAAGAGCATTCCCTGTGTGTCTGCTGTGTGTCGGTACGTGTGTGTCGACATGTATGAGGACGATGTTGGTGTGGAGGCGGAGCAATTGCCGGTAATGGTGATGTCACCCCCTAGGGAGTCGACACCGGAATGGATGGCTTTGTTTATGGAATTACGTGATAATGTCAGCACGTTACAAAAATCAGTTGACGACATGAGACGGCCGGCAAACCAGTTAGTACCTGTCCTGGCGTCTCAGACACCGTCAGGGGCTGTAAAACGCCCTTTACCTCAGTCGGTCGACACAGACCCAGACACGGACACCGAATCTAGTGTCGACGGTGAAGAAACAAACGTATTTTCCAGTAGGGCCACACGTTATATGATCACGGCAATGAAGGAGGCTTTGCATATCTCTGATACTGCAAGTACCACAAAAAGGGGTATTATGTGGAGTCTGAAAAAACTACCTGTAGTTTTTCCTGAATCAGAGGAATTGAATGAAGTGTGTGATGAAGCGTGGGTTAACCCCGATAGAAAACTGCTAATTTCAAAGAAGTTATTGGCATTATATCCTTTCCCGCCAGAGGTTAGGGCGCGCTGGGAAACACCCCCTAGGGTGGATAAGGCACTCACACGCTTATCAAAACAAGTGGCGTTACCGTCTCCTGAAACGGCCGCCCTCAAGGATCCAGCTGATAGGAGGCTGGAAACTACCCTGAAAAGTATATACACTCATACTGGTGTTATACTGCGACCAGCCATCGCCTCTGCATGGATGTGCAGTGCTGGGGTGGTTTGGTCGGATTCCCTGACTGAAAATATTGATACCCTGGATAGGGACAGTATTTTATTGACTATAGAGCAATTAAAGGATGCTTTTCTTTATATGCGAGATGCTCAGAGGGATATTTGCACTCTGGCATCGAGAGTAAGTGCGATGTCCATATCTGCCAGAAGAAGTTTATGGACGCGACAGTGGTCAGGTGATGCGGATTCCAAACGGCATATGGAAGTATTGCCGTATAAAGGGGAGGAATTATTTGGGGTCGGTCTATCGGATTTGGTGGCCACGGCAACAGCCGGGAAATCCACCTTTTTACCTCAGGTCCCCTCCCAACAGAAAAAGACACCGTCTTTTCAGCCGCAGTCCTTTCGTTCCTATAAGAACAAGCGGGCAAAAGGACAGTCATATCTGCCCCGAGGCAAAGGAAAGGGTAAGAGAGTGCACCAAGCAGCTCCCTCCCAGGAGCAGAAGCCCTCCCCGGCTTCTGCAAAGCCCTCAGCATGACGTTGGGGCTTTACAAGCGGACTCAGGGGCGGTGGGGGGTCGACTCAAGAATTTCAGCGCACAGTGGGCTCACTCACAGGTGGACCCCTGGATCCTGCAGGTAGTATCTCAGGGTTACAGGTTGGAATTCGAGAAGTCTCCCCCTCGCCGGTTCCTAAAGTCTGCTCTGCCAACGTCTCCCTCAGACAGGGCGACGGTATTGGAAGCCATTCACAAGCTGTATTCTCAGCAGGTGATAGTCAAGGTACCCCTCCTACAACAGGGAAAGGGGTATTTCTCTATCGTCCTAGTGGATGCTGGGGTTCCTGAAAGGACCATGGGGAATAGCGGCTCTGCAGGAGACAGGGCACAAAAAGTAAAGCTTTAGGATCAGGTGGTGTGCACTGGCTCCTCCCCCTATGACCCTCCTCCAAGCCTCAGTTAGATTTTTGTGCCCGGCCGAGAAGGGTGCAATCTAGGTGGCTCTCCTAAAGAGCTGCTTAGAAAAGTTTAGCTTAGGTTTTTTATTTTACAGTGAGTCCTGCTGGCAACAGGATCACTGCAACGAGGGACTTAGGGGAGAAGAAGTGAACTCACCTGCGTGCAGGATGGATTGGCTTCTTGGCTACTGGACATTAGCTCCAGAGGGACGATCACAGGTACAGTCTGGATGGTCACCGGAGCCTCGCCGCCGGCCCCCTTGCAGATGCTGAAACGAGAAGAGGTCCAGAATCGGCGGCAGAAGACTCCTCAGTCTTCTTAAGGTAGCGCACAGCACTGCAGCTGTGCGCCATTTTCCTCTCAGCACACTTCACACGGCAGTCACTGAGGGTGCAGGGCGCTGGGAGGGGGGCGCCCTGGGAGGCAAATGAAAACCTTTTTTGGCTAAAAATACCTCACATATAGCCTCCGGGGGCTATATGGAGATATTTAACCCCTGCCAGAATCCGTTAAGAGCGGGAGACGAGGCCGCCGAAAAAGGGGCGGGGCCTATCTCCTCAGCACACAGCGCCATTTTCCCTCACAGAAAGGCTGGAGGGAAGGCTCCCAGGCTCTCCCCTGCACTGCACTACAGAAACAGGGTTAAAACAGAGAGGGGGGGCACTAATTTGGCGTTAGAAATATATAAAAAAGATGCTATAAGGGAAAACACTTATATAAGGTTGTCCCTATATAATTATAGCGTTTTTGGTGTGTGCTGGCAAACTCTCCCTCTGTCTCTCCAAAGGGCTAGTGGGTCCTGTCCTCTATCAGAGCATTCCCTGTGTGTGTGCTGTGTGTCGGTACGTGTGTGTCGACATGTATGAGGACGATGTTGGTGAGGAGGCGGAGCAATTGCCTGTAATGGTGATGTCACTCTCTAGGGAGTCGACACCGGAATGGATGGCTTATTTAGGGAATTACGTGATAATGTCAACACGAGCCAAGGTCGGTTGACGACATGAGACGGCCGACAAACAATTAGTACCGGTCCAGACGTCTCAGAAACACCGTCAGGGGTTTTAAAACGCCCGTTTACTTTAGTCGGTCGACACAGACACAGACAGGGACACTGAATCCAGTGTCGACGGTGAATAAACAAACGTATTCCTTATTAGGGCCACACGTTAAGGGCAATGAAGGAGGTGTTACATATTTCTGATACTACAAGTACCACAAAAGAGGGTATTATGTGGGATGTGAAAAAACTACCGTAGTTTTTCCTGAATCAGATAAATTAAATGAAGTGTGTGATGATGCGTGGGTTCCCCCCGATAGAAAATATGGGCGGTATACCCTTTCCCGCCAGAAGTTAGGGCGCGTTGGGAAACACCCCTTAGGGTGGATAAGGCGCTCACACGCTTATCAGAACAAGTGGCGGTACCGTCTATAGATAGGGCCGTCCTCAAGGAGCCAGCTGACAGGAGGCTGGAAAAATATCATAAAAAGTATATACACACATACTGGTGTTATACTGCGACCAGCGATCGCCTCAGCCTGGATGTGCAGAGCTGGGGTGGCTTGGTCGGATTCCCTGACTAAAAATATTGATACCCTTGACAGGGACAGTATTTTATTGACTATAGAGCATTTAAAGGATGTATTTCTATATATGCGAGATGCACAGAGGGATATTTGCACTCTGTCATCAAGAGTAAGTGCGATGTCCATATCTGCCAGAAGATGTTTATGGACACGACAGTGGTCAGGTGATGCAGATTCCAAACGGCACAAAGGTGTATTGCCGTATAAAGGAAGAGGAGTTATTTGGGGTCGGTCCATCGGACCTGGTGGCCACGGCAACTGCTGGAAAATCCACCGTTTTTACCCTAAGTCACATCTCTGCAGAAAAAGACACCGTCTTTTCAGCTTCAGTCCTTTCGTCCCTATAAGAGTCATATCTGCCCAGGGATAGAGGAAAGGGAAGAAGACTGCAGCAGGCAGCCCATTCCCAGGAACAGAAGCGTTCCACCGCTTCTGACAAGCTCTCAGCATGACGCTGGGACCGTACAGGACCCCTGGATCCTACAAGTAGTATCCCAGGGGTACAGTTTGGAATGTCGAGACGTTTCCCCTGCGCAGGCTCCTGAAGGCTGCTTTACCAAGGTCTCCCTCCGACAAGGAGGCAGTATGGGAAAAAATTCACGAGCTGTATTCCCAGCAGGTGATAATTAAATTACCCCTCCTACAACAAGAAAAGGGGTATTATTCCACACTATATTGTGGTACTGAAGCCAGAAGGCTAGGTGAGACCTATTCTAAATCTAAAAAAATTTGAACACTTACAAAGGTTCAAATCAAGATGGAGTCACTCAGAGCAGTGATAACGAACCGGGAAGGGGACTATCTGGTGTCCCGAGACATCAGGGATGCTTACCTCCATGTCCCAAATTTGCCCTTATCACTAAGGGTACCTCAGGTTCGTGGTACAGAACTGTCACTATCAGTTTCAGACGCTGCCGTTTGGATTGTCTACGGCACCCCGGGTCTTTACCAAGGTAATGGCCGAAATGATGGTTCTTCTTCGAAGAAAAGGCGTCTTAATTATCCCTTACTTGGACGATCTCCTGATAAGGGCAAAGTCCAGGGAACAGTTGGAGGTCGGAGTAGCACTATCTCGGATACTGTTACAACAGCAGGGGTGGATTCTAAATATTCCAAAATCGCAGCTGATCCCGACAACAAGTCTCCTGTGCTTAGGGATGATTCTGGACACAGTCCAGAAAAAGGTGTTTCTCCCGGAAGAGAAAGCCAGGGAGTTATCCGAGCTAGTCAGGAACCTCCTAAAATCAGTGCATCATTGCACAAGGGCCATGGTAAAAAAATGGTGACTTCCTTCGAAGCAATTCCAGTCGGCAGATTTCATGCAAGAACTTTTCAGTGGGATCTGCTGGACAAATGGTCCGGATCGCATCTTCAGATGCATCAGCGGATAACCCTATATCCAAGGACAAGGGTGTCTCTCCTGTGGTGGTTACAGAGTGCTCATCTTCTAGAGGGCCGCAGATTCGGCATTCAGTTTTGGATGTTGGTGACCACGGAGGCCAGCCCGAGAGGCTGGGGAGCAGTCACACAAGGAAAAAATTTCCAGGGAGTGTGATCAAGTCTGGAGATTTTTCTCCACATAAATATAGCTAAGGGTAAATTTATAATGCTCTAAGCTTAGCAAGACCTCTGCTTCAAGGTCAGCCGGTATTGATCCAGTGGGATAAAACATCACGGCAGTCGCCCACGTAAATAGACAGGGCGGCACAAGAAGCAGGAGGGCAGTGGCAAAAACTGCAAGGACTTTTCGCTGGGCGGAAAATCATGTGATAGCACTGTCAGCAGTGTTTCATTCCGGGAATGGAAACTGGGAAGCAGACTTCCTCAGTAGGCACGACCTCCACCCGGCAGAGTGGGAACTTCATGGGGAAGTTTTCCACATAATTGTAAACCGTTGGGAATTACCAAAGGTGGACATGATGGCGTCCCGTCTGAACAAAAAACGGGACAGGTATTGCGCCAGGTTAAGAGACCCTCAGGCAATAGCTGTGGACGTTCTGGTAACACCGTGGGTGTACCAGTCGGTGTATGTGTTCCATCCTCTGCTTTTCATACCTAAGGTACTGAGAATCATAAGACGTAGAGGAGTAAGAACTATACTCATGGCTCCGGATTGGCCAAGAAGGACTTGGTACCCGGAACTTCAAGAAGATGCTCACAGAGGACTTATGGCCTCTGCCGCTAAGAAGGGACTTGTTTCAGCAAGTACCATGTCTGTTCCAAGACTTACCGCAGCTGCGTTTGACGACATGGCGGTGGAACGCCGGATCCTAAGGGAAAAGGCATTCAGGAAGAGGTCATTCCTACCCTGGTCAAAGCCAGAAAGGAGGTGACCGCACAACATTATCACCACATGTGGCGAAAAATATGTTGCGTGGTGTGAGGCCAGGAAGGCCCCACGAAGAAATTTCAACTCGGTCGATTCCTGCATTTCTTGCAAACAGGAGTGTCTATGGGCCTCAAATTGGGGTCCATTAAGGTTCAAATTTCGGCCCTGTCGATTTTTCTTCCAGAAAGAATTGGCTTCAGTTCCTGAAGTCCAGAAGTTTGTCAAGGGAGTATTGCATATACAACCCCCTTTTGTGCCTCCAGTGGCACTGTGGGATCTCAACGTAGTTCTGGGATTCCTCAAAACACATTGGTTTAAAACCAGTCAAATCTGTGGATTTGAAGCATCTCACATGAAAAGTGAACATGCTCTTGGACCTGGCCTGGACCAGGCGAGTGTCAAATTGGTGGTTTTTTTCTCAAAAAAGCCCATATCTGTTTGTCCATTCGGACAGGGCAGAGCTGCGGACTCGTCCCCAGTTCTCTCCCTAAGGTGGTGTCAGTGTTTCACCTGAACCAGCTTATTGTGGTGTCTTGCGCCTACTAGGGACTTGGAGGACTCCAAGTTGCTAGATGTGGTCAGGGCCCTGAAAATATAGGTTCCAGGACGGCTGGAGTCAGGAAAACTGACTTGCTGTTATCCTGTATGCACCCAACAAACTGGGTGCTCTTGCTTTTAAGCAGACTTTTGCTAGTTGGATGTGTAATACAATTCAGCTTGCACATTCTGTGGCAGGCCTGCCACAGCCAAAATATGTAAATGCCCATTCCACAAGGAAGGTGGGCTCATCTTGGGCGGCTGCCCGAGGGGTCTCGGCTTTACAACTTTGCCGAGCGGCTATTTAGTCAGGGGCAAACACGTTTGTAAAATCCTACAAATTTGATACCCTGGCTAAGGAGGACCTGGAGTTCTCTCATTCGGTGCTGCAGAGTCATCCGCACTCTCCCGCCCGTTTGGGAGCTTTGGTATAATCCCCATGGTCCTTTCAGGAACCCCAGCATCCACTAGGACGATAGAGAAAATAAGAATTTACTTACCGATAATTCTATTTCTCGGAGTCCGTAGTGGATGCTGGGCGCCCATCCCAAGTGCGGATTATCTGCATTACTTGTACATAGTTACAAAAATCGGGTTATTATTGTTGTGAGCCATCTTTTCAGAGGCTCCGCTGTTATCATACTGTTAACTGGGTTCAGATCACAGGTTGTACAGTGTGATTGGTGTGGCTGGTATGAGTCTTACCCGGGATTCATAAATCCTTCCTTATTGTGTACGCTCGTCCGGGCACAGTACCTAACTGAGGCTTGGAGGAGGGTCATAGGGGGAGGAGCCAGTGCACACCACCTGATCCTAAAGCTTTACTTTTTGTGCCCTGTCTCCTGCGGAGCCGCTATTCCCCATGGTCCTTTCAGGAACCCCAGCATCCACTACGGACTCCGAGAAATAGAATTATCGGTAAGTAAATTCTTATTTATTCCACACTATTTGTGGTACCGAAGCCGGACGGCTCGGTAAGACCTATTCTAAATCTGAAATCTTTGAACCTGTACATACAAAAATTCAAGTTCAAGATGGAGTCACTCAGAGCAGTGATAGCGAATCTGGAAGAAGGGGACTTTATGGTGTCCCTGGACATCAAGGATGCTTACCTGCATGTCCCAATTTGCCCTTCACATGAAGGGTACCTCAGGTTCGTGGTGCAAAACTGTCATTATCAGTTTCAGACGCTGCCGTTTGGATTGTCCACGGCACCTCGGGTCTTTACCAAGGTAATGGCCGAAATGATGTTTCTTCTGCGAAGAAAAGGCGTATTAATTATCCCTTACTTGGACGATCTCCTGATAAGGGCAAGGTCCAGAGAACAGCTGGGGGACGTAGTAGCACTAACCCAAGTAGTGCTGCAACAGCACGGGTGGATTCTGAATTTTCCAAAATCTCAATTGACCCCGACGACACGTCTGCTGTTCCTGGGAATGATTCTGGACACGGTTCAGAAAAAGGTGTTTCTTCCGGAGGAGAAAGCCAGGGAGTTATCCGAACTTGTCAGGAACCTCCTAAAACCAGGAAAAGTGTCTGTGCATCAATGCACAAGAGTCCTGGGAAAAATGGTGGCTTCTTACGAAGCGATTCCATTCGGCAGATTCCACGCACGAACTTTTCAGTGGGATCTGCTGGACAAATGGTTTGGATCGCATCTGCAGATGCATCAGCGGATAACTTTGTCTCCACGGACAAGGGTGTCTCTTCTGTGGTGGTTGCAGAGTGCTCATCTGTTAGAGGGCCGCAGATTCGGCATACAGGACTGGGTCCTGGTGACCACGGATGCCAGTCTGAGAGGCTGGGGAGCGGTCACACAGGGAAGAAACTTCCAGGGAGTGTGGTCAAGCCTGGAGATGTCTCTTCACATAAATATACTGGAGCTAAGAGCGATTTACAATGCTCTAAGCCTGGCAAAACCCCTGCTTCAGGGTCAGCCGGTGTTGATCCAGTCGGACAACATCACGGCAGTCGCCCACGTAAACAGACAGGGCGGCACAAGAAGCAGGAGGGCAATGGCAGAAGCTGCAAGGATTCTTCGCTGGGCGGAAGATCATGTGATAGCACTGTCAGCAGTGTTCATTCCGGGAGTGGACAACTGGGAAGCGGACTTCCTCAGCAGACACGATCTACACCCGGGAGAGTGGGGACTTCATCCAGAAGTCTTCCACATGATTGTGAACCGTTGGGAAAAACCAAAGGTGGATATGATGGCGTCCCGCCTCAACAAAAAACTGGACAGGTATTGCGCCAGGTCAAGAGACCCTCAGGCAATAGCTGTGGACGCTCTGGTAACACCGTGGGTGTTCCAGTCAGTGTATGTGTTTCCTCCTCTGCCTCTCATACCAAAAGTACTGAGAATTATACGGCAAAGGGGAGTAAGAACGATACTCGTGGCTCCGGATTGGCCAAGAAGAACTTGGTACCCGGAACTTCAGGAGATGCTCACGGAAGATCCGTGGCCTCTACCTCTAAGACGGGACCTGCTTCAGCAGGGACCGTGTCTATTCCAAGACTTACCGCGGCTGCGTTTGACGGCATGGCGGTTGAACGCCGAATTCTAAGGGAAAAAGGCATTCCGGAAGAGGTCATCCCTACCCTGGTAAAAGCCAGGAAGGAGGTGACTGCACAACATTATCACCGCATTTGGAGAAAATATGTTGCGTGGTGTGAGGCCAGGAAGGCCCCGACGGAGGAATTTCAACTGGGTCGATTCCTACGTTTCCTGCAAACAGGATTGTCTATGGGCCTCAAATTAGGGTCCATTAAGGTTCAAATTTCGGCCCTGTCGATTTTCTTCCAGAAAGAATTGGCTTCAGTTCCTGAAGTCCAGACTTTTGTAAAAGGAGTACTACATATACAGCCCCCGGTTGTGCCCCCAGTGGCTCCGTGGGATCTTAATGTAGTTTTGTATTTTCTCAAATCCCATTGGTTTGAGCCACTCAAATCGGTGGATTTGAAATATCTTACATGGAAAGTAACCATGCTACTGGCCCTGGCTTCAGCCAGGAGAGTGTCAGAATTGGCGGCTTTATCGTATAAAAGCCCATATCTGATTTTCCATTCGGACAGGGCAGAACTGCGGACGCGTCCTCAGTTTCTGCCTAAGGTGGTTTCAGCGTTTCACCTGAACCAGCCTATTGTGGTGCCTGCGGCTACTAGCGATTTGGAGGATTCCAAGTTGCTGGACGTTGTCAGGGCATTGAAAATATATATTTCAAGGACAGCTGGAGTCAGAAAATCTGACTCGCTGTTTATACTGTATGCACCCAACAAGCTGGGTGCTCCTGCTTCTAAGCAGACGATTGCTCGTTGGATTTGTAGCACAATTCAACTTGCACATTCTGTGGCAGGCCTGCCACAGCCTAAATCTATCAAGGCCCATTCCACAAGGAAGGTGGGCTCATCTTGGGCGGCTGCCCGAGGGGTCTCGGCATTACAACTCTGCCGAGCAGCTACGTGGTCGGGGGAGAACACGTTTGTAAAATTCTACAAATTTGATACCCTGGCTAAAGAGGACCTGGAGTTCTCTCATTCGGTGCTGCAGAGTCATCCGCACTCTCCCGCCCGTTTGGGAGCTTTGGTATAATCCCCATGGTCCTGACGGAGTCCCAGCATCCACTAGGACGTCAGAGAAAATAAGATTTTACTTACCGATAAATCTATTTCTCGTAGTCCGTAGTGGATGCTGGGCGCCCATCCCAAGTGCGGATTGTCTGCAATACTTGTACATAGTTCTTGTTACAAAAAAATCGGGTTGTTATTGTTGTGAGCCGTCTGTTCAGAGGCTCCTACGTTTGTCATACTGTTAACTGGGTTCAGATCACAAGTTGTACGGTGTGATTGGTGTGGCTGGTATGAGTCTTACCCGGGATTCAAAATCCTTCCTTATTGTGTACGCTCGTCCGGGCACAGTATCCTAACTGAGGCTTGGAGGAGGGTCATAGGGGGAGGAGCCAGTGCACACCACCTAGTCCTAAAGCTTTTATTTTTGTGCCCTGTCTCCTGCGGAGCCGCTAATCCCCAATGGTCCTGACGGAGTCCCAGCATCCACTACGGACTACGAGAAATAGATTTATCGGTAAGTAAAATCTTATTATTCCGATAATAATCGGACAGAGAGATTCCGTGGTAGAGGAAGTCCACCTCCCTCTGTTTCAATCTCGGCCATTTTTTGTATAATTCATCACAGGTGCTCCTGATGGGGTCATCATCCAGCCGTCTCTCAATTAATATGGCATTAGCCTCTATGTCAGAGAAACTGAGGCGTTCGCTGGCATCCTTTTGTATTAGCTCCAATGCAGAATCCATGGCAGCGTTGTTATCCATGCTGATTCACTTTAATGGAGTCTGCTGTTTACCTCACACTGCGGTAAGGACGTATGCACTTACAGTGAAACACCAAGTGAAAATAAAGGTAAAAAGAGAAGCTTAAAGGCTCTTCATGAAAGTAAATGTCCTGAGTAAAAGACGAAGAAAGCAGATGGTGCCTTGGCATAGATAGATGTCTCTGGTAGATGTATTATCCAACTGACAGCCATCCAATAATATACATGCAGAAGGTCCCGGCACTCCTCTTGTACAAGTTTAAAATGCTGCGGTGCCCTCCCAGAGGTATTACTCCTCAGTGTATAGAATGCAGAATGAGGGCGGCACTCACGCAGGCTGGTGCAGGTGTAGAAAAGGTCAGTTTATTGTTCCGACATGTTTCGGGGACTAGCCCCGTCCTCAGGGCCTTAACAACCCAAACTGAACATTAGACAAACATATATACCCAACCCAAAACTAACAATCATGATAAAATGCCACTCACCTGCTCCACGGCGCCATCCTGTTCATCCGGACGCCGTACAGCGCTGTCACGACGCTCACCCCTGACGTCATCCAGCAGCGCCGCGTCACCATCACCTAGGTAACCTGCTGCTGCTCATGCTGGGTGCTAGGGTATACTCGGTAATCCCACGCTGACGGCCCGTGATGTCATCTGGCGGCGCTTTGCAGTGTGGTTGCATTGCTAATCAAGGTGGTAGGGACGTAATGCTCTTTATATATGCACTTATTGTATGTATCTTTTGTGTTTAGTTTAAGCAGTTGCCACGGCAACCACACTGTTAGCCCCTGACACAAACTACTCTGTGAACCTGGTTACCAAGCAACGGCTACCTAGCAACTCAAGATCAACAAACGCGCTGAGCACCAGGCCACTGTGTGTGTCCACTGGGACTCTCTGCATTACTACAAATTATTTAATCAATATAATTTTTTTCTTCTCTTTGTTTGCTAAAGTGATCCTTAAATTTCTCTTAGATTGTCATAGACCACTTTTTCTTTTCCATATAAAATGCATATGTCTTTAGCATTTTTACGTGCATAGCAGGATTTTGTACCATTTGTTTCTAAAGCCTACTTATTTGTAATTTGTGCATGCTACTTATCAGCACTATATCAATGGCTATTCCGTTACCTAGTTATTTTATAACTATCATTATGTAGCCTAATTCAGGCTCTTTTTCTTTGATTACATCATATTGTCTTCAACCCTTTATTTTTCAATAGGTGAGCCTAACCTACCTCTCTCATCCACTGTCCGCTATAACACATAAGACAGTGGACAGCAGAAGGTGGGGTCCCCTCCCTATCCTCTACTTATCTCCTACAATTCTGTACCCTCTCATCCAGATGCGAGACCACTCTCTGCAATGCCCACAGTAACAGAGAATCTACGCTATTAACTGGACAGCAGAAGTACTCTTGTTGCTCATCCTCTATTACACTCTCTCATTTGTGTCCTAGTGTTTCAATTACTGCCATATTTCAGCGGAAACGCCCAATCTCATCCGATCTTGGAAGCTAAGCGTTGATAAGCCTGATTAGTACCCAGCTGGGTGACCACTTGGGAATATCAGGTGCAGTAAAGATTTAACCTCTGATCACAAACAGCAGAAGTGTTAGAGCAACTTCTGAACTTTCAAAGTCTGTACCTATTTCTTGACTACTCCCTCAATAACCTTAGATCATCACTATTATTTTTTGGCAATCTTGGTTTTGTTTTCTTATGAATGTCGTTTGGAATCAAATTCTTACAAACGTCTTTTTACCCTAGGATCTTCTCTGTAGCAAACATAGCTTCTACCAGGGGATTACCATTAGTTAATTGTCATTTCAATTGTGAATTATATTATAATTATACTTACTTGTGCTCTCTATCTTGATCAATTAGGCCAATAGATTTCTAATAACCTACTATCACTTCAATTGTGATTACATTTCAATTTCATTTATTTGTGCCCTTTATCTTGATCACCCAGGCATATATTTTTCTACACATATTTCACCACAGGTGCTCCTAATTTGTTATCAGGCTTATCCTGATCTTTGCTAATTAATTTTGAATCAGATTCTTCTCTCCCTGTGTGGAATTTATCAACTATTTTATTTACATACTTTATACATTTGAACACATTTTTCTGTGGAGATTGTTACCAATATATGTATACTCTGTGTATTTGAACATTTTTCTGTATCAAACCTCCTTTTTTTTATGCGGAACTAAATTAAAAGTTAAGTTTTAATAAATGTACAATTTTCAAAGTGTGCCCCAACACAGAGTCTTTCTTTTTTCTCTTTCCTATCCAATTTATTACTGACTCTGGGAGCACCACCAACCTATAATAATTATCAGGTACCTTTTTAAAAGGATCTCTATGCTTAGTATTGTTGGTCAGCTTAACAGTTTTCTACAAGTTTTGTACAAACCCATGTTCATTGCTATAATAACCTTCCTGTGCGGAACCAAACCAAACCTCTCTGTTAACCCTGACACAAGGGTACATATGTTTAAGGGGAAGAAAGCTGAGGTAAATTTCCCTCCTCTCATGAAGAAAAAGAGCGGGAATCTCCAGACAAGAGACTGCGGTTTCCCACAAAGAATTCTCAGGGAGTATCCTTTCCCTACTAGGGCCAGGATACGATGGGAATCTTCCCCTAGGGTGTCACGTTTGCCCAAAAGGTAGCGCTGTCTTAACAGCTATCCTCAGGGATCCTGCAGATAGCATACAGTAAAAGTACTTTGAAGTCCTTTTACACACATTCTGGTACACTACTTAGACCGGCGATTGTGTCGGCATGGGTTTATAGCGCTGTAGCAGCGTGGACAGATACCTTATCAGCAGTGATTGAGACCCTAGTATGTATATATATGTATGTATATATAGATAGATAGATAGATATATATATATATATATATATATATATATATATATATAAAAGATGCTGTCTTAGATATATATATAAAACATGCCCAAAGAGACATTAGTCTACTGGGTTCTAGAGTCAACGCTATGTCGATTTCTGCTTGATGTGTCCTGTGAAGGCTGAGGATTGTGTGGAGAAGGGATCTCGGACCTGGTCTCCACAGCTGTAGCTGGTAATTATGATCTTTTGCCTTATATTCCCGCACAGCCTAGGAAAGCACGACATTATCAAATGCAGTCCTTTCGATAACAAAGAAACAAGAAAGTCCGAGGTGCGTCCTTTCTTGCCAGAGGCAGGGGCAGAGGAAAGAAGCTGCACAACACAGCTAGTTCCAAGGAACAGAAGTCCTCCCCGGCCTCTACAAAATCCACCGTATGTCGTTGGGGCTCCACAGGCGGAGCTAGGCCCGTTGGGGGCACGTCTTCGAAATTTCAGCCACAAGTGGGTTCACTCCCTGTTGGATCCCTGGGCAATAGATATTGTGTCTCAGGGATACACGCTGGACTTTGAGGAGATGCCTCGTCACCGACGGCCCTGCCGGCTTCCCCCCACGAGAGGGAAATAGTGTTAACTGCAATTCACAAATTGTATCTTCAACAGGTGGTGGTCAAGGTTCCCCTCCTTCAACAAGGAGGGGGTTATTATTCGACCATGTTGTAGTCCCGAAACCGGACGGTTCGGTCTGACCCATATTGAATTTAAAATCCCTGAACATATACCTGGAAAGGTTCAAGTTCAAGATGGAATCGCTGAGAGCGGTCGTCGCAAGCCTGGAAGGGGGGGGATTTTATGGTGTCTCTGGACATAAAGGATGCATTGTAATTGTCATTACCAATTTCAGACGTTGCCGTTTGGTCTCTCCACGGCACCGAGAATATTTACCAAGGTAATGGCGGAAATGAGGGTACTCCTGCGGAACCAAGGGGTCGCAATTATCCCATACTTGGACGATCTCCTCATAAAAGCGGGATCAAGAGAGCAGTTGCTGATCAGCGTAGCACTTTCTCTGGAAGTGTAACGGCAACACGGCTGGATTCTAAATATTCCAAAGTCGCAGTTGGTTCCTACGGCTCGTCTGCCTTTCCTAGGCATGATTCTAGACACAGACCAGAAAAGGGTTTATCTCCCGATAGAGAGAGCTCAGGAGCTCATGACACTAATCAGGAACCTATTCAAACCAAAACAGGTGTCAGTGCATCACTGCACTCGAGTCCTGGGAAGGATGGTGGCATCATACGAGGCCATTCCCTTCGGCAGGTTCCATGCGAGGACCTTTCAATGGGACTTACTGGACAAGTGGTCCGGATCACATCTTCAGATGCCTCGGTTAATCACCCTACCCTCCAGGGCCAGGGTGTCTCTCCTGTGGTGGCTGCAGAGTGCTCACCTTCTCGAGGGCCGCAGATTCGGCATTCAGGACTGGGTCCTGGTGACCACGGATGCAAGCCTCCGAGGGTGGGGAGCAGTCACACAGGGAAGAAATTTCCAAGGTCTGTGGTTAAGTCAGGAGACTTGCCTTCACATCAACATCCTGGAACTAAGGGCCGTATACAACGCCCTACGTCAAGCGGAGATCCTGCTTCGCGACCAACCGGTTCTGATTCAGTCAGACACCATCACCGCAGTGGCTCATGTAAACCGACAAGGCAGCACAAGGAGCAGGGTAGTGATGGCGGAAGCCACCAGAATTCTTCGCTGGGCGGAAAATCACGTAAGCGCACTGTCAGCAGTGTTCATCCCGGGAGTGGACAACTGGGAAGCAGACTTCCTCAGCAGACACGACCTCCACCCGGGAGAGTGGGGACTTCATCAGGAAGTCTTCGCACAGATTACAAGTCGGTGGGAACTGCCACAGGTGGACATGATGGCATCCCGCCTCAACAAAAAGCTACAGAGGTATTGCGCCAGGTCAAGAGACCCTCAGGCGATAGCTGTGGGCGCCCTGGTGACACCGTGGGTGTTCCAGTCGGTCTATGTATTTCCTCCTCTTCCTCTCATACCCAAGGTGCTGAGGATAATAAGAAAAAGAGGAGTGAGAACAATACTCATTGTTCCAGATTGGCCACGAAGGACTTGGTATCCAGATCTGCAAGAAATGCTCACAGAGGACCCGTGGCCTCTTCCTCTAAGACAGGACTTGTTGCAACAGGGGCCCTGTCTGTTCCAAGACTTACCGAGGCTGCGTTTGACGGCATGGCGGTTGAACGCCGGATCCTAGCGGAGAAAGGCATTCCGGAGGAGGTCATTCCTACGCTGATAAAGGCTAGGAAGGACGTGACAGCTCAACATTATCACCGTATATGGCGAAAATATGTTGCTTGGTGTGAGGCCAGGAATGCCCCTACGGAGGAATTCCAGCTGGGCCGTTTCCTTCACTTCCTACAGTCAGTAGTGAATTTGGGCCTAAAATTGGGTTCCATTAAGGTCCAGATTTCGGCCCTATCCATTTTCTTTCAAAAGGAGTTGGCTTCTCTACCTGAAGTTCAGACGTTTGTAAAGGGAGTGCTGCATATTCAGCCCCCTTTTGTGCCTCCAGTGGCACCTTGGGATCTTAATGTGGTGTTGAGTTTCCTGAAATCCCACTGGTTTGAACCACTCAAAACGGTGGAGTTGAAATATCTCACGTGGAAGGTGGTCATGCTTATTAGCCTTGGCTTCGGCTAGGCGTGTGTCAGAGTTGGCGGCTTTGTCACATAAAAGTCCCTATCTGGTTTTCCATGCGGATAGAGCAGAATTGCGGACCCGTCCACAATTTCTGCCGAAAGTGGTTTCATCCTTTCATATAAACCAACCTATTGTGGTGCCTGTGGCTACTACGGACTTGGAGGATTCCGAGTTGCTTGATGTAGTCAGGGCTTTGAAGGTTTATGTAGCAAGAATGGCTAGGGTAAGGAAAACAGAGTCTTTGTTTATCCTGTATGCTTCCAACAAGCTTGGTGCTCCTGCTTCAAAGCAGACTATTGCTCGCTGGATCTGTAACACGATTCAGCAGGCTCATTAGGCGGCTGGATTGCCGCTGCCAAAATCAGTTAAGGCCCATTCCACTAGGAAGGTGGGCTCTTCTTGGGCGACTGCCCGAGGGGTCTCGGCATTACAACTTTGCCGAGCGGCTACTTGGTCAGGTTCAAACACTTCTGCAAAGTTCTACAAGTTTGATACCCTGGCTGAGGAGGACCTTGTGTTTGCTCAATCGGTGCTGCAGAGTCATCCGCACTCTCCCGCCCGTTTGGGAGCTTTGGTATAATCCCCATGGTCCTTACGGAGTCCCCAGCATCCACTAGGACGTTAGAGAAAATAAGATTTTACTTACCGGTAAATCTATTTCTCGTAGTCCGTAGTGGATGCTGGGCGCCCGTCCCAAGTGCGGACTTCTTCTGCAATGCTTGTATATAGTTATTGCTTAAATACGGGTTATGTTATGGTTGCATCAGGGTTGACCTGTTGCTCTGTTGTTGTTCATACTGTTGACTGGGTATGTTTATCTCAAGTTATACGGTGTGATTGGTGTGGCTGGTATGAATCTTGCCCTGGATTACCAAAATCCTTTCCTTGTACTGTCAGCTCTTCCGGGCACAGTTTCTCTAACTGAGGTCTGGAGGAGGGACATAGAGGGAGGAGCCAGAGCACACCAGAATCTAAATTCTTTCTTAAAGTGCCCATGGCTCCTGTGGAGCCCGTCTATTCCCCATGGTCCTTACGGAGTTCCCAGCATCCACTACGGACTACGAGAAATAGATTTACCGGTAAGTAAAATCTTATTTTTCATTTTTTTTTTTTTTTTTACATCATAATTCCATATGTGTTCTTTTATAGTTTTGATGTCTTCAGTATTCATCTGTAGAAAATAATTAAAATAAATAAAAACCATTGAATGAGAAGGTGTGTCCAAACTTTTGACTGGTACTGTATATGTATATAATATATATGTATTTCTGCATTGGGGTACACTGGTATTCCACAGGGAATAACATCGGGTTGTAGAGTTGGATCTTGATCCGAGTCACCAACAGGATGCCTTGCACCGCCTCCTCTAGATCCCCGCCTCCAGGCACTGGAGCTCAGTTTGTAAGTTGGTGCCTGCAGTGCAGGCAGGTAACAGGATGGGCTGCTCTAAGCATCCCTGAAAAGAGCTTTTCTGAAGAGAAAGAAGACTTCAAGGGCCGCAGCACAAGCACTAGATGCTATATGTCACACTGACCTATCGTGCTGCGGCTCCATCACCTCCCCCAGCGGTGCTGTATACTCCTGCGCCCTGGTTGCCGGGTACTTACAGCGGAGGCTCTCCGGTTCCCATAAGGCACATGTCACCGCTCTGCTCTCCTGGATCGCGTGGCCACATCATCTGGAGGAGTTAAGAAGGTCCTCCAGGCGGGACCCGCCGAAATCGCGATCCGGCGCGGTCTCCGGAGACGGACCGCGCTGCTGGCGTGGACACTGTGGCTGTGCAGGGACCCCACTATATCCATCAGGGCAAGGGGCACAGGTCGGATTTACCAAAATCCGTTTACTATATGCCCCGCAGTACCCGGTGGTGAAGTCCAGCAGAGAGGATAAGGCTCTGACCTGTAGACCCTCCTCCAGCGTCAGGCGGCATCTTCAGCAGATGTTCCTGCCCTGGAGCTGCATCTCTCTCTTCACCTCACTTCCTGTGAGCGTTTGGGCACCATTACACAGAGCTGCGCTGGTCCTGGGACTGCTGGCCACTGTCTTCTCTGTGAAGCCGCCTGCCTCATCAGCGCTGTGCATTTACAGGACACTTAAGTATTCTACATGTCATTTAGACCGTAGAACAAGTGCATAACTACAGGGCTATTTAGTACAAGTATCCTGTGATATACATACAGTATTTTCTGTGTATTGTTATATCTGTATAAATACATGGCTTTACTTAGTATTGCTAGTCCAGTGCAGTTTTATTGTTTGTAATAATTTCTGCATTGTACATGTGACTGTGTGTGCCCATAGCTGCTGTGCGGTTCCTATTCCGTGTATCTCACACACATTGCTATCCCTATATTCTGTACCCTGAGGGTGCTAAGTGCGTCAGGGTCTTAGATATATAGATATAGAGACAGAGAGAATACTACCTTGGTATTTTTCTCTGTGTATTTCAGTCACCATATACTTCTTAAATCCTCTGTGTTCTGCATCTGCAGTCACACTTCACTGGGGGTTGTTGTCTGGTGCTTTGTCTGGCTATTGTACTGTTACTCCCTAAGGCTACGTTTCCAAATAATGTCTGCTACACAGGGTGGGAGATCCGTGGCGGATCCTGCGTCATGCAGTGCTGACGCCGCGGATGCACCTGAGGAAAATATTCCAACTGGGGGTCCAGTACCCCTCGGTCAGCTTGCAGCACCGGTGGCACACCAAGACCCACCTTGGGCTGCTTTTTCTAATCTGCTGACTACGCTAGTAACAAGACTTGTTGTGGGACCTCCTGTGCCATTGCAACCACATATTGTCACTGCAGTTAATCCGCCATGGGCTGCTACTCTGTCAACTCAGTTACAGCAATTAAATCAGTCTTTGGTTAAACAAAAACCTAACCCTCACCCTCCTAGGACCAAGGGGTGATCTAAGCGGGCCTTCCTTACAATCCACGCATGTTTCGGATACTTCATCCGATGAAGATGTAGTATACACTGATCCTTCAGACACTGATGCAGATGCTTCTGAGGGGGAATCTATTTCACAGGTGGATGCTCCTGACCTTTTTGGAGGCTATCAAACTGATTCTTCAGATTGATGATGAATCTGCACCTCCAGATTCGTCTAAGAAACCTGATAGGTTCAAACGTCAGAAGGTCACTAAATTAGTTTTACCCCATTCTGACCATTTAGTTGACATACGTCAGGAATCCTGGGAGTCTCCAGGAAAGAAATTCTCCCCGTCTAAGAAGATGCTAGCTCGTTATCCCCTTGCTGCAGAGTTAAGTAAAATTTAGGAAACACCGCCGCCAGTGGACTCGCATGTCCCACGTCTGGTGGTGTCCTCTACTCTGCCTGTTACTTCCGTCACCTCTCTGAAGGAACCGACGGATAAGCGTGTGGAGGGTTGCTTGAAGTCTATTTACACCCTTGCAGGTGCTGTGCATAAACCCACTATAGCGGCTTCTTGGGCTGCAAAGGCTATTGAAACCTGGGCTCAAGAAGTTGAAGCGGAGCTACCTTCTACTCTCTCTGATAATGCCAGACAGTGTCTTTCATATATTATCACAGCCTCCCATTATATTCAGGAGGCGGCCAAAGCGTCTGCTACGTCTATTCAGGCTCGCCGGATTCTGTGGTTGTGGTCCTGGTGTGTAGATCTGGACTCTAAAAAGACCTTGGAGGTTATCCCTTTTAAGGGAGACATCCTTTTTGGGGAAGTTCTGAACAAGATTTTTGATGACTTCGCGTCTGCTAAAACTGCATGTCTGCCGAGTACTAATCATTCGGCTCCGAAGGCTAAAAGTACCACCTTTCGTTCCGTTCGACCTCCAAGTAAAGCAAAGGGTCAGGTGTACCCAAACCAGGCTCGCACTTCCAAAACCTCCAAGCACAAACCTAAACGTTCCTGGGCTGCCCGTCAGCCTGCTTCCAAACCAGACAAGCCTGCTGCATGACGGGGCGGGCCTCCTCCTGGTGGATCCCAGGGTGGGAGGCCGAATTCTACGGTTTGCTCAGGTATGGTTACAGACCACTTTAGACGCCTGGGTAAGGGAAGTCGTCACTCACGGATACACCATCTCTTTCAAGAAACGTCCCCCTCGCCAGTTTTGCTCAACAAATATCCCTTCGGATACGGTGAAAGCAAAAACTCCATTTGGTTGTACAATCCGTCGTGGACACAGGAGTTTTAGTGCCGGTACACCATCTCTTTCAAGAAACGTCCCCCTCGCCTAGTTCCGAAACTGAATGGAACCTCACGGCCCATTCTCAACCTCAAGTCTTTGAACAAATTTGTGAAGGTTTCCAAATTCCCTATGGAAATTCTTCGCTCTATTGTTCTGGCCTTGGAGCCCAAGGACTACATGGTATCCCTGGACATTCAGGATGCTTACCTACATATACCTATTGCCATGCCACATCAGCAGTACCTACGGTTTGCTATTGGCAACCTACATTATCCATTCCAGGCCTTACCTTTTGGACTGGCTACGGCTCCGAGAATCTTCACCAAGGTCATGGTGGTTTTGACGGCTCTGCTTCACTATCACGCTATCAGGATCCTGCCGTATATCGACGACTTGTTGATCCTGACGAATTCCCCAGAGGTTCTCCTTCGTCATCTGGAACTGACAGTCCAATTCCTGAAAGCCCACTTGTGGCTCATCAACTGGAAGAAATCCTCCCTCTTCCCTGCTCAAAGCATGGTGCACCTGGGGGCATTGTTGGACACGCACACAACCAACGGTTGTTCTGGTCTCCGGAGAAGGTCCTGAAGCTTCAGGACAGGATAAGATACTTCCTTTCTCGCCCAAGAGTGTCGATACACTCGGCGATGCAAGTACTAGGCCTCCTGGTGTCTGCTTTCGACATTGTAGAGTACGCTCAATTTCATTCCTGCCCTCCGCAGAGATTAATCCTCTCCAAGTGGGATGGTCTGCCTCACCGGATCAGATCTCGCATGATCTCCTTGACTCCAGACGTTCGTCTGTCACTGAGCTGGTGGCTACAGGACCAACAATTGAGCAGGGGTCGTCCCTTCTGGATCTCCAACTGAGTCCTTCTAACGATGGATGCCAGTCCACGGGGTTGGGGCACAGTGTTGAAGCAACACTCTCTCTTCAGGGTCGGTGGACCAGGGAGGAATCTCGCCTCCCGATAAATATTCTGGTGTTGCGGGCAGTGTTCAATGCTTTGGAACTTGCCCTGCCTCTGGTACAGAACAGGCCTATTCAAGTACAGTCGGACAACGCCACCACAGTGGCGTACATAAATCATCAAGGTGGCACTCATAGCCGCATGGCGATGTTGAAAGTGTCAAAGATTATTCGATGGGCGGAACACCATCTGCCAGCCATATAGGCAGTGTTCATTCCGGGTGTCCTCAACTGGGAAGCGGACTTCCACAGTCATCAGGACGTACACACCGGAGAGTGGAGCCTTCATCCAGAAGTATTTCAACTCCTAGTGGACAAGTGGGGCCTACCACCTGATGGCGTCTCAACACAATCACATGGTTCTGGTCTTCAGAGCAAGGACAAGGGATCCTCAAGCAGCGTTCGTGGATGCACTGGCAATTCCATGGAACTTTCGGCTGCCATACGTGTTCTCTCCGGTGTCACTCCTGCCCAAGGAAATTCAGAAGTTCAAGCAAGACGAAAGAATGTTGATTCTACTTGCTCCAGCGTGGCCCAGACAGCATTGGTTCTCAGACCTGCAGGGTCTCTCGATAGAGCGTCCTCTTCTACTTCCTCAACGCCCAGATCTCCTCGTTCAGGGCCCCTGTGTATACCATGATTTGTCTCAACTGGCTTTGATGGCGTGGCTCTTGAAGCTTCAGTCCTGAGGGCCAAAGGTTTTTCTGAGGCGGTCATTCAGACGATGTTGAAAGCCCCCAAACCGTCTTCGGCTCGGATTTATTATAGTGTCTGGAATTCTTACTTCACCTGGTGTGCGGCTAAGAATTATGATGTATACAAGTTCAGTACTGCCAAACTTTTGGCGTTTCTGCAGCAGGGCCTGGAATCAGGCCTTCGTCTGGCCTCCCTCAAGGTTCATATATCTGCCTTGTCGGTGTGGTTTCAGAGAAAAATTGCAACTTCTGCCTGACGTTCATACCTTCACACAGGGTGTTTTACGAATTCAACCTCCTTATGTCCCTCCTGTGGCTCCTTGGGATTTGTTGGTTGTTCTGGATGTCCTGCTATTACCAACAAAAGGGTTTCAGACTTGGGTGCCTTATCCTGTAGGTCTCCCTTTTTGATTTTTCACTGTGACCGTGCGGTTCTTAGAACTCGCCCTGGTTATCTACCTAAGGTGGTGTCATCTTTCCACCTTAACCAAGAGATTGTGGTTCCGGCCTTTGGATGTGGTACGGGCTCTCCGTATCTATGTGATGAGAACAGCCTCCCTTAGGAGATCTGATTCTCTCTTTGTTCTTTTTGGTTTTCGCAAACGTGGTTGGCCTGCGAGTAAGCAAACCTTGGCCAGATGGATTAGAATGGTGATTGCACAAGCTTATGTACAGGCTGGACTTCCAGCTCCTGCTACTATCAAAACCCATTCTACTCGATCTGTTAGACCTTCTTGGGCGGCCTGCCGTGGCGCGTCCCTAGAAAATTGTGCAAGGCAGCTACGTGATCCTCAGTGAACACGTTCATCCGGTTCTATGCCTTTGATACTTCCGCCTCCCAGGATGCTTCCTTTGGACGCCGGGTTCTTGTGCCAGCTACAGTGCGTCCCCTCCCATGAGGAACTGCTTTAGGACATCTCCGATGTTATTCCCTGTGGAATACCAGTGTACCCCACTGCAGAAAAGTAAATTTATGGTTAGATCTTACCTTTATTAAATCTCTTTCTGCGAGGTACACTGGATTCCACAGGGCGTCCAGTCTGACGCACTTAGCTTCTTTGGGTTTGTATGGCATTAGCCGCTGGTACCTTCTCCTGTCGTGAGAATGTGGTTTGCTGTGGCTACTAACTGTTATAGTCTCTTTTACCTGCTACTGCATTGGGCTGGTTAACAAAACGGAGTTCCAGTGCCTGGAGGCAGGGATATAGAGGAGGCGGTGCAGTGCATCCTGGGAACAGTCAAAGCTTTAGCCTGTTGGTGCCTCGGATCAAGATCCAACTCTACACCCTGATGTTATGCCCTGTGGAGCCCAGTGTACCTCGCAGAAAGAGATTTAACAAAGGTAAGTTCTTACTATATCTATCTTACTATATCTATCTATCTATATATCTATCTATATATCTATCTATATATCTATCTATATATCTATCTATCTATATATATATATATATATATTATTCTAAGAACATTTAGTGCCCAAAGCATTAATTAAAATATGTTTAGTTGCCCAAAAGTTTGAGGAGTGTGGCTAGTACAGGAGATTTCAGTGACTGAGAAATAGACAACACAGAGACATTTTGCAGGAGTATTATAAATAAGACTTTTCAAACTGATGACATTTTAAAAGGAACATTGGCTAAGGTGAAGACTTGGGGTTAAGGCAGTGGTTTCCAAACTTTTTTGAATTACTGCGCCCTAGAATATCAGAATTTTTTTCACGGCACCCCTAGGCCAAAAATTTCTTATTGAGAAATTTAGAAAGAAATATTACATTAAGTAGATTGCGTTTATTTGGCATCCTTAGGGTCAGTTGTGTGGTGAGGGACAAGATTTGCTTCTGTTTGGCCACACATTTTATGACTGGCAGCCACCAGCACTGGTTTTGCCTATTATATTGACCATGAATAATTTGAATTGGTCCTGGACCACCAACCCAGGGCACCCCTGCAAGTGTTCCGAGGCACCCCAAGGAGCCACGGCACACAGTTTGGGAACCTCTGGGTTAAGGCATCATAACTTGAGGCAATTGCAAAAAACAAACAAAAGAAAAATACTTTCCAAACCTGTCTGTAATGAATCTACCCACAGTCAATTGTTAGGCCCCGATGCAAAACAAAAGTACATGACAGCATAAGTGGATTCTATCTCCCAGGTTATCCAGTCTTTTCTGTAAAGAGCAGATCTTTAGCATATGCACATCAGCAGTGTTTTTAAGAAAAACCCCCACAGATGTTAGAGCCTCTCCTCGGAGCCCCATAGCAGCCTCACCCACTGCCATCGTCAACATGCAAGGTGCAACAAATGAGCTAATCTAGGACAGGAGCAAGCAATGTCTGTCAAGCTAGGATCTCAAAGTCCTATTAAAATGTATTATGTTTCCATTTCCTCTTTATGAGATTGCTGGTGCAGTTCACTGTATTTTCTGTATATTTCTAATATGTAAGGGCTAAGTACACTGTATTAGCTTTATGTGTGTTCTGTGTCTCTGATTTACCCCAACAGCTTCAGTACACTGTTAGCTTTTAGGGAGGAAAGGGGGGGATGGGCGAGCAGAATGAAGCCACTTGCTCTCACCACAGGTTCTACTCCCACTCTGAGTGTCGTGGACAATAGTCCCTGATGGTCGGCTTGCTGACCGTCGGGATTTTGAGGCTTGGGATGCAGTAGGAGTTATTGTGACCGTTTGTCACACAAGTGTATCCCTTCAAAACAGATAATTGAAAGCAATTTCTTTATGTGCACTTCGTCTGTCAAACCAATTATATGTAAACGTGGCACCTGATTCGGTGTACTGAAAATTCTAGCTGAATAATGTCTGTACGTGGAGCCTCAACAAAGCTTTCTACTTTATCACTTTTATGTTCAGTTATAACAAAAATACTTGTGTTGTAAAACATGGCTTAATAGGTCATGTTAACGGCAACAGCCTTGTTCGTATTCATTAGATCCATTTTTTGCAGCAGGATACACTGGTTTCCACAGGAAAACATCGGGGTGAAGAGTGGATCTTGATCCAGAGGCACCAACAGGCTAAAGTTTTAGGCTGTCCCAGGATGCATTGGGGCCTCCTCTATAAACCCCGCCTCCAGGCACTGGAGCTCAGTTTTTGAGTTGGTGCCTGTAGCAGTAGGTCACCTAACAGGAGGGCTGCACTGGGCAGCCCTGAAAAAGCTTTCTAAGAAGATTTCTTCTCTGGGCTGTCAGCGCTGTATGTCATGGTGACACTTCAGCGCTGAAGCTCCATCACCTCCCAAGCAGCGTCGCATGCTCCCGCTGCTCAGTTCCCGGGTACTTGTGGCGGAGATGCTCCGACTTAGGTACATGGTCGCAGACGCTCTCCTGGTTTGCGTGGCTGCTATGGAGAGGAGGTTAGAGGGTTCCCCAGGCGGGCCCGCCATTAAATCCGTCCGTGACCTAGGGAGACGGGTCTCGGCACTGGCGTGGACACTGTCTCTGAGCAGAGATCCCAAGAGGTTAATGGCTCCTATCTCTGCTGACAGGACACTGAGCTCCTGAGGGTGATGATCGCAAGCCCACGAGGCGACCGCTCTCTCCCGCAGCATGGCCACCACCGCCTAACTGAGCCAGAAGATGGAGTGGCGAGTAAGACACCGGTGCCCCGGTAAGTGGGTCACCGGCGGGAATGGCGGCACAAGGGTAGGAGCGCAGCTCTGACAGGCTGCGCTTCGGAGGGCTCAGCGGTACTTGTAGTGCGACGCTGTGAGGGGCGCCCTGGGCAAGCGTAATACCCTACACTGGTCAAGATAGCTTACAAGGTCTAACCCACGGTTTGCTGCAGATTTACCTCAAGCCAGTATAATCTCTTAAGTGCGGGAAGACTCGCCATTACAGGGGGCGGAACTTCTTCCTCAGAGCGGATCCAGCACTCACCAGCGCCATTTTCTCCCTGCAGATCACAGCTACAGAATGCTGACTGGGAGCTCTGCCCTCCACTTAACTCCAGCTATCCTCTGCGGTACCAGGGTGTTATAGACAGTTAGACGGGGGGACTGAGAGATTAACTGTTTAATCTATTAAGGTTATTCAGTCGGTGCCGGCTGGTTTCGGCCTTTATCTCTTCAGACTTGTCTTCCAAAGAGCGTTCTTTGGATGTGGTAAGGGCTCTACGTATTTATGTGGAGAGGACTGCCTCTATCAGGAGGTCAGATTCCTTTTGTACTGTTTGATTTCCACAAACGTGGCTGGCCTGCAAATAAGCAAACTTTGGCCAAATGGATTAGAATGGTGATTTCACAAGTTTGTGCAGGTTGGACTTCCAGCTCCTGCTGCTATTAAAGCTCTTTCTACTCATTCTGTTTGACCTTCTTGGGCGGCCCGCCGTGGCGCACCCATAGAACAATTGTGCAAGGTGGCTACATGGTTCTCTGTGAACACGTTTATTAGGTTCTATGCCTTTGATACTTTCGCCTCCCAGGATGCTTCCTTTGGACGCTGAGCTCTCATGCCTGTTAAGACGCGTCCACTCCCTTCAGGAACTGCTTTAGGACATCCCCAATGTTTTCCTGTGGAAATCAATGTATCCTGCTGCAGAAAAGGAGAGTTATGGTAGACTTACCACTGTTAATGCTCTTTCTGCGAGGTACATTGGTTCCACAGGGCGCCCACCCTGACGCACCTAGCTTCTATGGGTTTGTATGGCATTAGCCGCTGGTACCTTCTCCTGTCGTGAGAATGTGGTTCTATGTTACTAACATCTGCCTTCTCTCCTACCTGCTCCTGTATTTGACTGGTTAACGAAACTGAGCTCCAGTGGCTGAAGGTAGGGTTTATAGAGGAGGCCCCAGTGCATCTTGGGACAGCCTAAAGCTTTAGCCTGTTGGTGCCTCTGGATCAAGATCCACTGTACACCCCAATGTTTTCCTGTGGAACTAATTTACCCCACAGAAAGATATTTAACAATGGTAAGTCTACCATAACTCTCCTTTTAGTGATCTTCCAATTCTTATGTACAGAAAGGGCCAGGAAAATGTCTGCTGTAACCCTGATTTAAAAAGAAAACCCAAAAATGAAAATTCAGTGCATATAAGTAATGAAAACAAATAATAAAGCTATTAAAAATGGATGAAGCCACAGACAGAGTTTGAAAGTGGAGAGAACGGAGTCCTCCCGATAGCTCAGAGTAGTGCTTGGAGGATCCTATCAAACTGATATGGGGAGTTTGTAATGTTAATTGCGCTTAATCTAGAACTGTTCAATCAGCCTAATTGTTTCTGTCAACAAATTCACAAGGCAAATCTTTCTGTGGGAATTTCTAAGCAAAATTATGTTCAAGTTGAGCAAGATTGCAGGTTTTTAGATCTGCTCTATTGTGTAGAAAACCAAGCTACAGGTAATGTCAAGTTTAAAGTAAGACCTCATTTAGCTCATTGTGATTTGTTTTTCCAAAGTGTTGTTCCCAGAAACTGTGATATTACAATCTCCACAAGTCCTCACAACTGAGCTCAACAAACAGACTCTCACCCAGCAGGAAAATCAGGTAAATTAAACAAAATCTCTTGTTGGTAACGAGCCCTATTGATTTAGTGTACAATAAGTAGTTAGCACCATTGTTAGGAACAATTGAAAAGATTGCATCATACGTTCCTTGGGTTCATGAATCAGAGTGCACAGGTTTCCGTAGCCAGGATGAAAAGAATGTTAAATAAACAGGGCTAAAAGAACTGCTGCAGAACGTGGAAAAAATATTGTTGTTTTTTTTTTTTAAGTGACATCAATCCCCTCACAGCCATTTAATAATAGATACACAGAGCAGCGATATAATGTCTTATTCCGTGATTGTCAAGAAATTCCCAGCACACAAAACTGACATGATTACTTTTGGCAGATGGCACTGTTCTCCATTTAATAACTACAGTGCTCTCCTTGTTCAGAGCTCATTTTGAATGTGATGTATTTAATAGCTGTGAATTACTGGTGTCTGCATTGTTTTTGTGCTCTGAGCTGTACAGCTATAAATAAATTGCCTCTTACAATCCATCTGCATTCCCCTCTCCCTCCCATATGAGACTTTTTAGTTTAGTTTTATCATGTTTAAGGAGTGAAAGCTCCAAACAAATAAGATAGTGTTAGCCTTGACAGCTTCCAACAACTTGAGGAAAATTATTGCAAAATCCTTTTCTGTGTTTGTGGAATGTGACCTGGGTATTCACTCCTGCATACTGTGCTGTGCTGTTTTTATGAGCCCTGAAATGTTCCATACAGTATATGGCTAAACACTATGCACACACTCAGTAATGTTTTCCTGTCTGTGTGATACCAGGTTTTGTTATGAAGTACTTTGCCTTTTCATAGAAAGACAGACTATGTTGTATTTCTCCAATTCATGTACTGCTGCTCTGCTTGAGAGCTCTGTAATTTATGCAAATGCTAGGAATACACAAGGCACCTCTCAGTGTCATGTAATTACAGCACAAATGTACTTCCCTGTTCTATCCCTTTCAACAAACCTGTGCTATTATCTCATTTTTTCTATACAATCTGATTTCCTGGGTAATGTTTCCCGACGTGTGGAGCTTATGTATTTTGTCATATCAAATCCCTGAGCATTATTATATTTATGTATTAAACGCCCACATCTTCATTGCAGTTTTGGAAGCCATGTTAACTCACTTTAAGGGAGTGTAGAAATAATGTTACAGGCACATTAAAGTACATCTAAGTTGTCTTCTAGAGTAGAGATGTTACGAACTGTCACAATTATATAGCCAAACATTTCTTAAGCTCTAGATAAAAACCTGGAGATATGTTAAATAAAAACTGGGATAGTAAGGCAAACCTTTTCGCTGCACAAAACTTGTTGGTGGACTGAAGGAGCATGATGGGCACAAGTAGCATACACTGAACTGCATAGTAATTGTGTACAATGCACACTAAGGTATGTTGTGTTATGCCATAGGAACTTTGACATATACAATTGAGAATGGTACATTTTGCCTTTTCATATTGGATGACCTTTCATTTATGTGGAATTATAGGCACATTATTTAGCTTGATGTTCCATGGCCGCCACTCAATCCGCTTTATCGACACACTGCACAGAGCTTTCATTAATGTGTCTCCAGATTGTCAGTCTAGGAGAAATGGCCATTGCTGGTGAGGAGTTTCTGTGTAGGAGTTGTCTGCTTGTTGGTGGAAGGAAATACAACATTAAATTATTTGGTTGCACAGTCTTAAATTATAGTATCAGCGCTCTCTTATCCTTGTTATAAGGTGTGTTAAAATAGTATATGTTTGAGGTATACCAGGTACCTATTGGGAGCCGCTTCTTAAAGTGACCCACACAGCTAATCTGGTGACACACATCCTTTTAGGTGTTACTATGTATATTTTTTTCTAATGAATGACTAGATTGGTTTTAAATTATAGTGCCTGTTTTAGAACCTGCTAAACATTTACCATCCACAAACTCTTTTGTCACTTGACCTGTCTGCTTATAAGTGATTCCTCCCTAGAAGGAAATGGTGTATTTCATGTGTTTATAATTCATCTATGATCTTCCCCAGCAGGGTGAAGAAGAGTACAGATCCCACACCCGCAAGAAGAATTCTGTGTCCATAAGTGACATGGTGACGGTGGCGACACAGACTAGCAGACAAGGTTGGTAAATTCATGTGTTCTAAAACTTTTTTTTTTTTGTAATCTGTTGTGACAACAACAGAGGAATCTGGCAGTAGAAAAAACAAATTGCAGGCACATAGACAGTTAAGTCACATTATTAGGACCATAGCCAGTGTAACGCCTGTATGCAGTACGGACGGCAGCTAGACGGGCTGAACTGTCATTTTAGACATACGCCTGGTAGCCCCCTGGTTCATTTTACGATGAGCTGCTCCACTGTAGTGTGTCAGTCGGACCTCACGCACCTTTGTAGCAGTCGTTCACTTCTCACATCAATGGCATGTGGTGCTCCACAGTTTCCATGTCTGTTATTCACAATAGTGTTGTTAGTCCAGTCACGATACACCTTCACCACAGCAGCACGCGAACAGTTCACAAACTGCGCTGTTTTAGAGATACTGCCTCCCTTGGCCTGAAATCTGATAATCATACCTTTTTGTAACTCTGATAAATTGCACTTTTTACCCATGACAGTAACGAGTGATGTGTGCAGACGGCCTATTGCACATCTTATATCTCCACCAAGCCAGCGCACGACATGTGACGTACTTCATGGGCTACGCGCTGCCAACATCAAATGTAGGAGGTGGTCATAATAATGTGACTCGACAGTGTATGTAATGTGAATAAAACAAACATTACACTGAATGACCATAAACACATGTAATAAGACATAATGTTATTACTTCTTTGGGTTCCATAGGCTCCACAGGGGAGAAAATGGGGTGTAGGTTGTGGTAAAGGACCGGGTACCAAACAGTTGAGCTTTTAGGTATCCAAAGATGCTCCGGTCCAAACATACCCCACCTCCATGCTCAGACATATCACTTTCGTATTTGTGTCAGCAGGAGCCGTATCATCGTTTAAACAGTGGGGCTGCTACTAAGCTTATTTTATGATTTATTTTATTTTTAGTTTAACAGATAAGAGTAGTAGCGCAAGGCTGTCCTGTGGACCCCAAAGCTGCTGCTCCATCACCCCCTACCAGTGCCGAAACTCCGGAATGCAGGCCTAGTATTTCCAAGCGTGGCTCACTCAGGGGACCCCAGGACTGTGAGCCGGCACTGGGGGGAAACCTATTTCTTGTTAGCAGTCCATCCCCCCGTCACAGGAGACAGACCTAAGGAAACTGATGTGGACACTGGTGCACCAGGACTCCACCAGACCACCAGGACCTTTTACTGGGACAGGCAATCTTTAATGGGGCCAGAGTACCAGGTAGGTAACACCAGCATAGTGAAGGCCAGCACTCTGCCTGTGGCCCCTCCTCCAGCTCAGGGCACTATTCCATGCAGTCTTCCTGCTGCTGATCTGCTCCTCCACCACCTCAAAGACCTCAGGCAGCCATTTCAATATATGCAGCTACAGGTCTCCGGGAACGCTGGGTCCAGTCTCCCTGTATACATCTCCAAGGAGCCAGGTTATACAGCACTAATATCCTCCAGGCTACTGCTGCTGTGTAATTGATTCAGTGCCCATTACAGTGTATTTAAATTGTATTCTGCATTGTATGTGACCTGTGCTAGCGCTGCTGTCTGTTCTTGTTACTTTTCACTGAATATACCTATCCCTTCTGTTTCTTCCCTTTTACCCTGGGACTAGGTGTTTAAGGTTTGCTACAATCTTCACTGCTTTCTGAGTTGCTGACGTTCATCACAGCACTGTGTTGTTGCACACTCCCTGTTGCCATATTGTGTGCAGAATTTCCCTTGCAGTTATGTCTAGCAAAGGAAAGGGTCGTAAAGAGGCTGAGGCACCTCTATTAGTATCATGTAAGTCCTGTTCGGCTGTTTTATCTCCTCAGGACATTTTGCTAGATGATTATGCATCTCTCCACTTTGCACCAACAGCCTTGTGTAGGTACCCCCCTGGGCTGCTTTCTCACAATTGCTGGGTCAGACAACCCCTGCGATTACACCCCTATGGGTTTTCCTCAGCAACTGCATCCTCTCATACCGATGCCTCAGCCTATGCCTGTCCCTGCCCCATCCCCCTCCTGGGTGTATGTGCTTTCTACCTCTGTACAAAGCCTAGCCATTGCCCTCTAAGACCACTAGGTATCCTGTCCCTTCCCAGTCTACACATACTGACACTGCAGCAGCTTCTAGCGAGGACGAGGATGCTAATGCTCTCTTTCTGAATTTCCCTACAGGGAATGAGGAAAGGCAGTCCCCATTGGATGTATCTGCCTTGGAAAGAGATGCAAAATATATCGCTCAAATTGAGGAAGAGAAGCCTGCTCCTGAATCTAAACATTCTCAGCTATTTAAGGGCTTGATTCATTACCAACTGCAAATGTGAGATTACACTCAGTGAGCGATTATTGGCAGTCTGTGCATGCACTTCGCGAAGGGCAAAATGCGTTTGCCTTGCGTATACAGCCTAATTGTAAAGAGTACACATTTTGATAGGAAGTCACCGTTTGTGGGAGGTAACGTGGCGTTTGTGGGGAGTGGTTGGGAAAACGCAGGCGTGTCATGGCCGTTTTCGGGGAGTGTATCTGATGTCATCTGCAAATGCTGCATCAAAACATGGCGCTCAGTGCGACCACATTCTCATTGATTTGAGTATGATGGGGTCAGCTGCAAATGTCGATGGTGCTCATTATTTGCGTATTTATTGCGAATCTGCTAATGCACACGCAGATTTGCAAGTACATTGGTGGGCGTCTTTTATCCTTTCAGGGCGTCTTTTGAAATACGATTTTTAGCAAGAGTAGATTTGTGAGAATCACTATCTCAGCCTCCATAGCGATCTGTAACGAATCAGGCCCTAAGTGTCAAAAGATAGTCAAAGGTGAATTTCCTCAATCTTATGGAACTCAGGCATGCAGCCTGGAATAATCCTGGTAAAAAGTTTCCGCTTCTCAAGTGACTAACTTTTTTCAATCCTGTTCTAGCATCTGACTGTACTAAATGTGAAACTTAATACAAAACTTGAGGAACTAAATGGACGCTTCTGTGGATATGAGCTGAGCCTTAAATGACACTTGGGTTCCCCTAGTGGAAACAAAAAGACAGACAATAAATGTGGAGGTAGTGTCACATGATTGGCGCTATCCACTGAACCAGTATAAGCAGGAAAGATGTAAAATAGCAAGATGCAAATTGAATTCAAAATTACAGACAAGGATAGACAATAATAGAGATGGCACTCTTTTAGTGACATTAAGTCTGTAATATAGGTTAAAGAAAAGTCAAAATCCTACCAAGTATGATGTGTTGGAGCCGCAGGTGTAAATGTGCAGAGTAACCAAGTTCTCTCTGCTTATGGCTCCAAAGCTTGAACTGAAAAATTTCCCAGGATGGTCGGCGGTATTCTTCTTTATAGTAATCACAGATGAAGCATGTCAACACATTTCGAGACACGTTGGCCTTTCTGGATTCCGGATTGGGTTCTTCTTACTATGGATGCCAGCCTTTGTGGATGGGGCGCAGTGACTGAACAGCACACCTTTCAAGGTCGTCTGACCTTCAGGCGATATACATTGCCCATCAATGTTCTGAAACTTCAGGCGATATACAGAGCTCTCACTCTGGTGCAGGATCTGCTCCAGGGCAAACCGGTACAAATTCAGTCCTACAACGCAACAGCAATTCAGTCCAACAATGCCACGGCAGTGGCCTACTTCAACCATCAGGGCGGCACCCGCAGTCAGTTGGAGATGCAGGAGGTAGCTCACTTTCTCCGGTGGGCCAAATACGGTCTTCCTCCCAGGAATTCTCAACTGGGAGGCGCACTTCCTCAGCCTGCAGGACGCATGGTCTCTACACCAAGAAGTCATCCAGCTCCTGGTGCACAGGTGGGGCCAACTGGACATAGACCTCATGGCCTCCCGTCACAACTACACGGTTCCTAGGTACGGGTCCCGAACAAGAGATCTTGAAGCAGTCTTCGTGGTGACACTTCTGCCTGCCGTAAGTCTTTCCTTCAGTCTCCCTTCTACTGCAAGTTCTTCGGAAGTTCAATCAGGAAGGAGGCACCGTCCTCCTGGTAGCTACAGCATGGCCCAGGTGTCACTGGTTCTCCGATCTTCAGAGTCGATCCATAGATGCCCCCTTTCACTTCCTTTGCAACCAGACCTGCTAGCTTAGGGTCCCTGTCTCCACCTGGAACTAGCCTGTCTATCTTTTGATGGCGTTGCTCTTGAATCATCCATCCTAAGTTCCAAAGTTTTCTCTCGCTCTGTGGTTCAGACCATGCTCAGAGCGTGTAAACTGGCCTCTGCTCGTATCTATTACCGGTTTTGGCATACCAACTTCCAGTGGTGCGCTGCCAGATGCCACGACCCTCTGGTGTTTAAGGTTTCCTGGATCCTTGCCTTTCTTCAAGCTGGATTGGACCTCTGACTCCGTCTGGCCTCTAACAGTGCACATATCTGCTCTGTCCGTCTGGTTTCATTGCAAGATTGCTCCACTGCCAGATGTTCACACTTTTCTCCAAGGTGTGCTCCATGTTCAACCTCCCTATGTCCCTTCGTGGCTCCTTGGAATTTGTCAGTGGTTCTCAACACACTCCAAGAGCTTCCGTTTGAACCCCTGGAATCAGTGGATCTCAAGTGGCTAACAGAGAAGACTCTTCTCCTAGCTATTGCATCTGCATGGCAGGTGTCTGATTTGGGGACGCTCTCTTGTCGCTGTCCCTTTCTGATTTTATTAAAGGGACAGGGCGGTTCTTCGTACCCGGCCTGTTTACCTTCTTATGGTAGTGTCTCTGTTTCTGGATCTCTTGGCATGTGAGGCTTCCCTTGATGATCTCTGTGCTCTCCGGATCTACGTGGATCGTACCAGTTCCGTTAGAAAATTGGACTCCACAAGAGGGGTTGGCCAGCTGACAAAAAGACTCTGGCCAGGTGGCTTTGCATGATTATCTCACAGGCATACACGCAGGTTGACCTTCCTGTACCTGCTACCTTCTCTTCTCATTGTGATCTTCTGTCCTCACCTTCCTCAGGTTCTATGCCTTTGATACATTCGCTTTCCAGGATGCTTTCTTTGGACGCTAGATTCTTCTATCCGCTCAGGATTGTCACCTCCCTTGAACAACTGCTTTGGGACATCCCTGTTTCCCCTGTGGAGCCTATGGATCGTTATGGTAGATTTACCTTAGTTAACTCTTTCTTCAAGGTTCATAGGGTCCACAGGGCACCCACCCTGACGCACCTGGCATCTATGGGTTTTCTTCTCTTGGTCACCAGTTCCCTTCTCTGATTTGTGAGTGTGTGTTCTTGTGTGTCCCATATCTATCTTCTCTCCTATCCTGCTTCTACCTTGGGCTTGTTGATGAAACTGATCTGCCTGAGCATGGAGATAGGTAATAGGGGAGGGAGGGCGGGCCAGAGCATCTTGGGATACCTAAAAGCTTAATTCTTTGGTGCCCGGTCCTTGTACAGGTCGAGTCTCTCAATGTCCAAAATGCTTGGGACCAGAAGGGTTTTGGATATTGGATTTTTCTGCAGTTTGGAATATTTGCATACCATAATGAGATACATTATCTTGGGGATGGGAACCCAAGCTGAAACACAGGATATATGTATGTTTCATACACACATAGCCTGGAGATAGTTTTATACAATATTTTTAATTTTGTGCATTAAACTGTGTGTGTACATTGAGCTGTCATAAAGTAAAGGTGTCCTTATCTCAGTCAAAAGAAATCCGTATTTCGAAATATTTTATATTTTGAGTATGGGAAACTCCACCTATACCCTTTTTATTTTCGGGGGGGCTTTTTTTTTTTTTTTATAATTTTAAATGATTATTCAGTAAAATACTCCTGAGGTTGTGGTGGTTGTTGTTATTATTGCACCTAATATCCATAATTTCTTTGAAAACTCAATAATACATGCTTATAACAGGTTGGGTATGAGCGACCAGCGTCTGGGATCCCGCCGGTCACCATACAGACTCCGGGATCCCGAGGTTTAGAATGGCAGTGGGTGGGTGGGCGAGCACAACTAAGCCCTTTGTGGGCTCGTGGCATGCCGACTGTCAGGCGTTCTGATCCCGGCATCAGTAATGTGACCGGTGGTTTCCTGACCGCCGGTCACATAACTACATCCTCTTTTCTCGGACGTCCTAGTGGATGCTGGGAACTCCGTAAGGGCCATGGGGAATAGACGGGCTCCGCAGGAGACTGGGCACTCTAAAAGAAAGATTAGGTACTATCTGGTGTGCACTGGCTCCTCCCTCTATGCCCCTCCTCCAGACCTCAGTTAGATTTCTGTGCCCGGCCGAGCTGGATGCACACTAGGTGCTCTCCTGAGCTCCTAGAAAGAAAGTATATGTTAGGTTTTTTATTTTACAGTGAGACCTGCTGGCAACAGGCTCACTGCAACGAGGGACTAAGGGGAGAAGAAGCGAACCTACCTGCTTGCAGCTAGCTTGGGCTTCTTAGGCTACTGGACACCATTAGCTCCAGAGGGATCGACCGCAGGACCCGTCCTTGGTGTTCGTTCCCGGAGCCGCGCCGCCGTCCCCCTTACAGAGCCAGAAGCATGAAGATGGTCCGGAAAATCGGCGGCAGAAGACTTCAGTCTTCACCAAGGTAGCGCACTGCAGCTGTGCGCCATTGCTCCTCATACACACTTCACACTCTGGTCACTGAGGGTGCAGGGCGCTGGGGGGGCGCCCTGAGCAGCAATAAAAACACCTTGGCTGGCAAAATAATCACAATATATAGCCCCAGAGGCTATATATGTGATAATTACCCCTGCCAGAATCCATAAAAAAGCGGGAGAAAAGTCCGCGAAAAAGGGGCGGAGCTATCTCCCTCGGCACACTGGCGCCATTTTCTCTTCACAGTGTAGCTGGAAGACAGCTCCCCAGGCTCTCCCCTGTAGTTTTCAGGCTCAAAGGGTTAAAAAGAGAGGGTGGGCACTAAATTTAGGCGCAATATTGTTTATACAAGCAGCTATTGGGGAAAATTCACTCAGTGATAGTGTTTATCCCTACATTATATAGCGCTCTGGTGTGTGCTGGCATACTCTCTCTCTGTCTCCCCAAAGGGCTGTGTGGGGTCCTGTCCTCAGTCAAAGCATTCCCTGTGTGTGTGCGGTATGTCGGTACGGCTGTGTCGACATGTTTGATGAGGAGGCTTATGTGGAGGCGGAGCAGATGCCGATAAATGGGATGTCGCCCCCTGTGGGCCGACACCAGAGTGGATGGATAGGTGGAAGGTATTAACCGACAGTGTCAACTCCTTACATAAAAGGCTGGATGACTTAACAGCTATGGGACAGCCGGCTTCTCAGCCCGCGCCTGCCCAGGCGTCTCAAAGGCCATCAGGGGCTCAAAAACGCCCGCTCCCTCAGATGGCAGACACAGATGTCGACACGGAGTCTGACTCCAGTGTCGACGAGGTTGAGACATATACACAATCCACTAGGAACATCCGTTACATGATCCCGGCAATAAAAAAATGTGTTACACATTTCTGACATTAACCCAAGTACCACTAAAAAAGGGTTTTATGTGTGGGGAGAAAAAGCAGGCAGTGTTTTGTTCCCCCATCAAATGAGTGAATGAAGTGTGAAAAAGCGTGGGTTCCCCCGATAAGAAACTGGTAATTTCTAAAAAGTTACTGATGGCGTACCCTTTCCCGCCAGAGGATAAGTTACGCTGGGAGATATCCCCTAGGGTGGATAAGGCGCTCACACGTTTGTCAAAAAGGGTGGCACTGCCGTCTTAGGATACGGCCACTTTGAAGGTACCTGCTGATAAATAGCAGGAGGCTAGCCTGAAGTCTGTATTTACACACTCAGGTACTAGACTGAGACCTGCAGATAGTGCTGCTGCAGCGTGGTCTGTAACCCTGTCAAACAGGGATACTATTTTGCGAACATAAGACGTCGTCTTATATATGAGGGATGCACAGAGGGATATTTTGCCGGCTGGCATCCAGAATTAATGCAATGTCCATTCTGTCAGGAGGGTATTAGAGACCCGACACTGGACAGGTGATGCTGACTTTAAAAGGCTCATAGAGCCTTATAAGGGTGAGGAATTGTTTGGGGATGGTCTCTGGGACCTCATATCCACAGCAACAGCTGGGAAGAAAAATTTTTACCTCAGGTTTCCTCACAGCCTAAGAAAAGCACTGTATTATCAGGTACAGTCCTTTCGGCTTCAGAAAAGCAAGCGGGTCAAAGGCGCTTCCTTTCTGCACAGAGACGAGGGAAGTGGGAAAAAGCTGCACCAGTCAGCCAGTTCCCAGAATCAAAATTCTTCCCCCGCTTCCTCTGAGTCCACCGCATGACGCGGGGGCTCCACAGGCGTAGCCAGGTACGGTGGGGGGCCGCCTCAAAAATTTCAACGATCAGTGGGCTCGCTCACAGTTGGATCCCTGGATCCTTCAAGTAGTATCTCAGGGGTACAAGCTGGAATTCGAGGCGTCTCCCCCCCGCCGTTTCCTCAAATCTGCCTTGCCGACAACTCCCTCAGGCAGGGAGGCTGTGCTAGAGGCAATTCACAAGCTGTATTCCCAGCAGGTGATAGTCAAGGTGCACCTACTTCAACAAGGACGGGGTTACTATTCCACACTGTTTGTGGTACCGAAACCGGACGGTTCGGTGAGACCCATTTTAAATTTGAAATCCTTGAACACATACATAAAAAAATTCAAGTTCAAGATGGAATCGCTCAGGGCGGTTATTGCAAGCCTGGAGGAGGGGGATTACATGGTATCCCTGGACATCAAGGATGCTTACCTACATGTCCCCATTTACCATCCTCACCAGGAGTACCTCAGATTTGTGGTACAGGATTGCCATTACCAATTCCAAACACTGCCGTTTGGACTGTCCACGGCACCGAGGGTCTTTACCAAGGTAATGGCAGAAATGATGATACTCCTTCGAAAAAAGGGAGTTTTAATTATCCCGTACTTGGACGATCTCCTTATAAAGGCGAGGTCCAAGGAGCAGTTGTTGGTCGGAGTAGCACTATCTCGGGAAGTACTACAACAGCACGGATGGATTCTATACATTCCAAAGTCACAGCTGGTTCCTACCACACGCCTACTGTTCCTGGGGATGGTTCTGGACACAGAACAGAAAAAAGTGTTTCTCCCGCAGGAGAAAGCCAAGGAGATGTCATCTCTAGTCAGAGACCTCCTGAAACCAAAACAGGTATCGGTGCATCACTGCACACGAGTCCTGGGAAAAATGGTAGCTTCTTACGAAGCAAAATTCCATTCGGCAGGTTCCATACAAGAACCTTTTAGTGGGACCTCTTGGACAAGTGGTCGGGATCGCATCTTCAGATGCATCGGCTGATAACCCTGTCTCCAAGGACCAGGGTATCTCTACTGTGGTGGCTGCAGAGTGCTCATCTTCAAGAGGGCCGCAGATTCGGCATACAGGACTGGGTCCTGGTGACCACGGATGCCAGCCTTCAAGGCTGGGGGGCAGTCACACAGGGAAGAAATTTCCAAGGACTTTGGTCAAGTCAGGAGTCGTCCCTACACATAAATATTCTGGAACTGAGGGCCATTTACAATGCCCTAAGTCTGGCAAGGCCTCTGCTTCAAAACCAGCCGGTACTGATCCAATCAGACAACATCACGGCAGTCGCCCATGTAAACCGACAGGGCGGCACAAGAAGCAGGATGGCGATGGCAGAAGCCACAAGGATTCTCCGATGGGCGGAAAATCACGTCTTAGCACTGTCAGCAGTGTTCATTCCGGGAGTGGACAACTGGGAAGCAGACTTCCTCAGCAGACACGACCGACACCCGGGAGAGTGGGGACTTCATCCAGAAGTCTTCCAACTGTTGGTAAACCGTTGGGAAAGGCCACAGGTGGACATGATGGCGTCCCGCCTAAACAAAAAACTAGATATTGCGCCAGGTCAAGGGACCCTCAGGCAATAGCTGTGGACGCTCTAGTGACACCGTGGGTGTACCAGTCGGTTTATGTATTCCCTCCTCTGCCTCTCATACCAAAGGTACTGAGAATAATAAGAAAACGAGGAGTAAGAACGATACTCGTGGTTCCGGATGGGCCAAGAAGAGCTTGGTACCCAGAACTTACAGAAATAATATCAGAGGACCCATGGCCTCTACCGCTCAGACAGGATCTGCTACAGCAGGGGCCCTGTCTGTTCCAAGACTTACCGCGGCTGCGTTGGACGGCATGGCGGTTGAATTCCGGATCCTAAAGCAAAAGGGCATTCCGGAGGAAGTCATTCCTACGCTGATAAAAGCCAGGAAAGAAGTAACCGCAAACCATTATCACCGTATTTGGCGAAAATATGTTGCGTGGTGTGAGGCCAGGAAGGCCCCAACAGAGGAATTTCAGCTGGGTCGTTTTCTGCACTTCCTACAGTCGGGAGTGACTATGGGCCTAAAATTGGGTTCCATTAAGTTCCAGATTTCGGCTCTGTCGATTTTCTTCCAGAAAGAACTGGCTTCACTGCCTGAAGTTCAGACTTTTGTAAAGGGAGTGCTACATATTCAGCCCCCTTTTGTGCCTCCTGTGGCACCGTGGGATCTCAACGTGGTGTTGAGTTTCCTGAAATCACATTGGTTTGAGCCACTTAAAACTGTGGATCTGAAATATCTCACGTGGAAAGTGGTCATGTTATTGGCCTTGGCTTCGGCCAGGCGTGTGTCAGAATTGGCGGCTTTGTCATGTAAAAGCCCTTATCTGATTTTCCATATGGATAGGGCAGAATTGAGGACTCGTCCCCAGTTTCTCCCTAAGGTGGTATCAGCTTTTCACTTGAACCAACCTATTGTAGTGCCTGCGGCTACTAGGGACTTGGAAGATTCCAAGTTACTGGACGTAGTCAGGGCCTTAAAAATTTATATTTCCAGGACGGCTGGAGTCAGGAAAACTGACTCTTTTTTTATCCTGTATGCACCCAACAAAATAGGTGCCCCTGCTTCTAAGCAGACTATTGCTCGCTGGATTTGTAGCACAATTCAGCTGGCGCATTCTACGGCTGGATTGCCGCATCCTAAATCAGTAAAAGCCAATTCCACAAGGAAGGTGGGCTCATCTTGGGCGGCTGCCCGAGGGGTCTCGGCTTTACAACTTTGCCGAGCTGCAACTTGGTCAGGGGCAAACACGTTTGCAAAATTCTACAAATTTGATACCCTGGCTGAGGAGGACCTTGCGTTCTCTCATTCGGTGCTGCAGAGTCATCCGCACTCTCCCGCCCGTTTGGGAGCTTTGGTATAATCCCCATGGTCCTTACGGAGTTCCCAGCATCCACTAGGACGTCAGAGAAAATAAGATTTTACTCACCGGTAAATCTATTTCTCGTAGTCCGTAGTGGATGCTGGGCGCCCATCCCAAGTGCGGATTGTCTGCAATACTCGTATATAGTTATTGCCTAACTAAAGGGTTATTGTTGAGCCATCTGTTGAGAGGCTCAGTTATATTTCATACTGTTAACTGGGTATAGTATCACGAGTTATACGGTGTGATTGGTGTGGCTGGTATGAGTCTTACCCGGGATTCAAAATCCTTCCTTATTGTGTCAGCTCTTCCGGGCACAGTATCCTAACTGAGGTCTGGAGGAGGGGCATAGAGGGAGGAGCCAGTGCACACCAGATAGTACCTAATCTTTCTTTTAGAGTGCCCAGTCTCCTGCGGAGCCCGTCTATTCCCCATGGTCCTTACGGAGTTCCCAGCATCCACTACGGACTACGAGAAATAGATTTACCGGTGAGTAAAATCTTATTATAACATATGGTTGGTTTAAGTAACCTTCTTTGACTAAAGGTAATTGCCAGAAGGTCACAAATAGGAAGATCCTTCACCTATGTGTTACTTTTTGATGGACCTCATCCAAGTGGAAAAGTATCAAATTAACCATTTTTACAACATTTATGAGGTGCAGCATAGAATCTGCTTTGGTTTCTTCATGGTCCTCTATTGACAAAGCATGCCTAGGTTCCGCGAAACTGCGTAGGTTTATAGAGAGAGAACAGTTTTGTGAAAAAGCAAAACATTATACAGGCTGGGGAAAGAGTTGGATGGAGTTCGTTTTCATAGTAAGTACCTTGGTGCAACTTATATTGCTTTCCAGCTTAAAGGCAAATTCATTTTAACAAACAATATTGAAAAGCAATAAACGGTCACAAAGGGTGCATTTTAGCTTCATTACATGCTATGTGGAGATGCGTATGTAAATTTTCAACTGAGAAAAGGATTCTTGCACCAACTTCTGGCAGTCTTTGGCTATTCTCCTTTTTTTTAAATGCGGTGCATGCTGCACTTCTGCAGAGCCACGAATATGTAGGTACATGCCAAAAAATGTAATGCAAAGTGTCACACACAAAAAGTGACCCAGTGTACAGACACTCCTCATGTCCCCTCATCTTTCATGCTTCACATTGCAAATGTAATTTAATAAGAGGTACTAATGTGTTTAGAAGGCTGCACTTCCATATGGTGGTTACAGTTGTGTTAAGATAGTAAACTAACTTCAGTAAATACTGTGGGGGGTATTTAATTAGAGGTAAAAAAAAAAAAAACCCAAAACATTGGGTACTTTTTTCCGATGTTTCACCGATGTATTTATTTATTTATTTATTTATTTTTTACACAGGCTATCCAATTTGATCAGCTGTAGGAAAAACTAATAATAAATAAGCTTTCCTCCCGAAAACACACAGGTTTGGTGAAACCGGTGTGTTTTTGGTAGAAACAGCGTGCTGTTTCCAAGGATTTGGTTTCACCTGCCTGAGGCAGGTGAAACAAAATCTTCAATAAGCAGCATCTCGCACCAGCTTATCGTGGTTAATTGGATAGCCCCTAAAGGGACAATTAGCCGCAGTAAATTACAGCAGCTAAATGGATACCACCCTAAGGGGTATATGCAATATATTTTAATTCGACACAATTCGACCGTCGAATTCCGGCAGGTGGGTGCCGGAATTCTACATATTCAATAAAAAAAACGAATTCGACAGTCCCGCTGTCGAAAAACGGCCGATTTGACGGATTTTGATTCGATTTTAAAAAATGTAATGCCCGTTTTTCTCCCGCATGCTGGTACTTGTGGTTCTCCAAGTACCAGCTTGCGGGGGAGGCTTGCTGGGACTTGTAGTACTACTGAAAAAACAATATTCTTTCATTTTTCAAAAGGCTATCAGCCCCCCATCCGCAGCCCTTGGATGGGGGGGACAGCCTCGGGCTTCATCCCTGGCCCATGGGTGGCTGGGGGGGGGGGACCCCTTGATTGAAGGGGTCCCCACTCCTCCAGGGTACCCCGTCCAGGGGTGACTAGTTGGGTATTTAATGCCACGGCCGCAGGGCGCTGTATAAAAGTGACCCCCGGCTGTGGCATTATCTGTCCAGCTAGTGGAGCCCGGTGCTGGTGTAAAAAATACGGGGGACCCCTACTCTTTTTGTCCCCTGTATTTTCTGCACTAGCACCAGGCGCAGAGCCCGGTGCTGGTTTTAAAAATACGGGGGATCCCCTGTCAGTTTTTTCCCCGGATTTTTAGAACCAGTACCGGCTCGGAGAGCCCGAGGCTGGTTATGCTTAGGAGGGGGGACCCCACGCATTTTTTTTCAGATTTTTACCATTCCATTAAAAAAATATATATATTTGTAAAAATATATAAATAATACTTGTGCCTCCAAAATAGACAAACCAAGTACCTAATCCCTTCTAATATAAATAGATATGCTATTACCAATAAAAAAAACACAAAAAAAAACATGTTTTTAAAAAAAATTATTAGATTCCGCCAGCAAAGTGTGGCGGATTGAAAATGACGAATTTACTGTCTAAAAGCACTGTTGTCGAATTTACAATCGTCAATTGAATATACTTTTGTCGAATTGCCGCATTTGTACCATTGCAGAAATGTCAAATTTGACAAATGTCGAATTTCAAAAAGTCGAATTTGGAAAGTCCATTTTTTTGACGAAAAGTACTGAATTGCATTGTCGAAATTTTTTTTTGGGGGGGGGAAATGTCCCGTTTTTCGACATTTTCGGGAATTCAACCGCAATTGCGTATACCCCTAAGTGTTGATTATTGTTTTGTATCTTGTAAGTTTGACTCTATTCATTTTTAATTGTCACCATATTACTTTGTTGCTGCCTCAGTTATTTTGTCAATATATTTCTCTTTGAAGATTGTGATATGCTTTCTTCTACCACCCTTTTTATATTTCTCCACCCTCATATACATTTAAAAGTCCAATAAAATTTGTACTTAAACATATAGGTAACATCTTATAAATAAATTGCACGGTATTGCCAATGCGTAGTCCACAAATTTTTGAAGCCTCTCTTTTCTTCTTTATGTAGCCATGACAGGACTTTCACGGTCAACTCACTACTGCTAAGTGATGACCTTAGAAATAGTCAGATGACTATGAAACCGCTTATTTTTCACTGACCATAACCACCATGTAATGAGCAGCTGGTCGACCAGCGTTTCTGATCTCCTAAATGCTTATTCTGTTGTTCTGTTATTGGTGTGTACATTTTCCAGATTTAGTCGTCATGTCAACATTCAGAATGTCGAAATCACCACAGTGAACATGCCAACATATACAGTATATAATGTCGACAAGCATAATTTCCAACTTATGCCCATGTCATCATGAGCATAATGTAACATTGTGGATGTCGACATTACATACCACACCGGTTGAATCTGTCTTGGTTGTTTCTTCAGGGTGTAATGTATCTATTGATGAGTCTCTGTGATATTTTAGGTGATATTGGTAGATGTCGGTTCAGATTTCTCCAAGGATGTTCGCTCTAGCTACAGATGCGCATACCCCAAAATGTGGGATCCTGTGCAAAGATCCCCATAGCTCTGCTAATTTTCATTTTGTGCTCATGGGAATACAGTGGTTTTGCTTGATGGTTTCCTTCTAAGGGCCAAATTCAGTTAGCCACGAAAATTTGTAAAAAAATAAGATTTTACAGCAAATCACGAAAAGCGCCTGCTCAGTTGTCCACGAAAACAGATTTGCGGTGATTCTACCACAAATTCCAATTTACCACCTCTGAGCAGGTGATAAAATAACAGTTTTAAAATAAAGGACACTCTTGCAGATGAAAACATCAAACCGCGTTAGAATAACGATATAGTTGCCGTAACAGTAGCATACTCGGTCACAGATAACCAGCGTTGGCATTAAATGGTCAGCAGGTGAAGCCAGAAAGAAACACAGCAGAACAGCTTTAGTGGCACAGTCTCTGTATCCGCATGTAGAAATACGTCCCTTTTTAGTGAAGCATGCCGTTTAGCAGAGGCAGCAAGAAACAAACTCCTCTGAACTGCTTTGGTTACACAGTATCTGAGAAATGGATTAAACTTGTAGTTATCTGTACTAGGAAAAGAGGGGAGCTTACACTCTATGGGGGTAATTCAGAGTTGATCGCAGCAGCAAATGTGTTAGCAGTTGGGCAAAACCATGTGCACTGCTGGTGTGGCAGATATAACATGTGCAGAGAGTTAGATTTGGGCGGGTTGTTTTGTTTCTGTGCAGGGTAAATACTGGCTGCTTTATTTTTACACTGCAATTTAGATTTCAGATTGCACACACCCCACCCAAATCTAACTCCTTCTCTGCACATGTTATATCTGCCCCCCCCCCCCCCCCCGCCAGTGCACATGGTTTTGCCCAACTGCTAACAAATTTGCTGCTGTGATGAGCTCTGAATTACCCCCAATGTCCTATACCTCTAACAAAAGTGCAGCAATAACCATAGAGTGGAGTCCTCCCCTATATAATTTTTACAAATGACCAGCCACAGCATACGCCCTTATTACTGTGTACACCAGGGGTGGGCACCAGAAGGGAAGGGGAGCCTACCCTTTTTGTTCTATCACAGTTTAGGCAGCGTTTTGCAGCAGAGGATGTTAGCAGGGGCAGAGTTTTGCAGTGAGAGGGGTAACCGGGGCAGAGTTGGCAGTGGAAGGGCATTAAACAGTGTCTCACCACCCTGCAGTTGCGGCTCTTTTGTCTCCCAACTCTCCTCGGACTCTGCTCCACAGGGCGTCCGGGATGCTGCACACCATGCCGGGCCACTGTAGCTTGCAGGTGAAGCACCTCCTCTGGTCCGTTGATACTTCCATCTCGGCACCCACCTGAATTGGCTGTCCAGCAGGGGTCTTCTCCAGGTTCTTCTTGGAGCTTCCCTTGCGCTGTCTGCCTGTGCTGCAGGGTTCCTTTGACTGGGTCTTTATGACTGCAGCTCTGGGGGACTTTCAGCCGGGGTCTCTTCAGGGGTCCTGCAGCAGTTTCATGACAGTGCCACAACCGCTGACCCCCAGATCTCTCCTGTCATCCCTGTCCTCCTGGCCGCTAATCACCCACTCTCCTTGCCAGACCCCACTCTGCCTTACTAGTGGGTACATTACTGCACTCCTCACAGACAGGCTCCTATGTGTGTGTGTGTGTGTGTGTGTGTGTGTGTGTGTGTGTGTGTGTGTGTGTGTGTGTGTGTGTGTGTGTGTGTGTGTGTGTGTCTCTGAACTACATGGCTGCTCCTGCACAGGTACACTTCCCATCTGCGTGAGCCCCTTGTCTCCCCTCAGCTGCTTTTTTTTTTTATATCCCTCCTGCTGTTTGGTCTGCCTCTGCCTCAGGGTCTGCAGCCTCTCAGTTGTCTGGTTACAGCCAGGCCTTGCACTCCTCTGCCATCAGCCTAAGGGGTCTATTCAATGGCTGGCGGATCCTCTCCGACGGAGAGGATCCGACAGTTCAGTATTCAATGCTTGCCGGAAACGGGCAGCATTCCGACAATGCAGATTCCACTTGTTAACAAGTCAAATCTGCATCAGCCTCAAACTGTCGAAAACAGCCGTGTTTTCGACAGAAACGCGTGGATCGGTGGGTAACTCTCCAATCCACGTGTTTTTTGACAAGTGACGTTTTCTCCGACTGTCTGAAAAACAGCACTGTCATTGAATAAATCAAATGCAAATTCGACCTATTTCTGTCGAAAAGTGCAGTTTTTTTTCCAACTGTTGAAAAACCGGCACGAATTGAATAGACCCCTTTACCTCCAATCCTCGGGGGGCGGGGGATTTTCCCGGGTAAAGGCTGTTGCTGGCTAAGGGGAAACTTTTCTCATGGCTGGCACCAAACTCCCTGTCAGCTAGCTTGGCAGAGTCATTTAAAGTTCAACATCACTGCTGCCATGAGCTTTATTGAGGCAGCATTGCTATAGGGATTAAAAAAAAAACATGGGGGGTCTTTTTAAATGATAACAGTGGTGGTATTACAGTAACTTAGCCATTACTTGTATAATAGTTGATGGCTAGATGCATCAAATCACTGCTCATTGCATCTGGCCTCAGTGAAGTTTATAGGAGTGTGGCTAGGCTTGATGTTATAGTACTGTAGGTGAAGTGGTCATGCTCTGTTAAGAACTTACTAGTGTCTTCTCTTGTCACTTGATACATCATATCTGACAAACTAGTACCTTGTTCTCACGTGTAAAATAAAGAAATATTTACTAAGTTTTGAAAGCATTTACAGAAAGTATGTTATATGTTGTTGTTGTTGTTGTTGTTTCTATTGCTGAGATCTAATGTTATTCCCTGTAATCTCTTGTCAATGGCTGGACAAATACTGGTATTTGCTTTTTGTACAGGTAAGCGATCCCCAGTGAAGAAAAAAAGCCAGTTCTTCAACCCAGTGTTGAATGATCACCAGAAGCTGGCTGTGAGAAGGATACTGAGTGGAGAGTGCCGTCCTACTCCATATATTCTGTTTGGGCCTCCAGGGACTGGAAAAACTGTCACTGTCATTGAAGCTATTTTGCAGGTGACCATTTCCAATAAACAATTTAATGAAAACTTTTTCTAACCCATTATGTGTAGTGAGTGAGAAAATTTAATCACAAATCTCGTTAACAAGCTTACTGAATATATTATATGCATATTCTATTTAGTCAATAAGCAGTTTATGCTGGATGAAATAATTTTATGTTCAAATCATTGTGTATATATTATTGAATTGTCCTGCATTGTACAGAATTACTCATTGCATATCTTGTAGTGGATGATAAAGAAAGATTAGTAACCCAGGGTTTTGTTTCAGTTTATTATTCTGTTAGTGTGTGAAGTGTAGCAACAGCTCTCCCTTAATTTATATACACAAAGGCAGTTGTGGTTGTGTTATCTTGACCACAATATATGTATGTGTGTGTGTGTATATATGTGTGTGTGTGTGTATATATATATATATATATATATATATAATTATTTTTTTTCTCTGACGTCCTAGTGGATGCTGGGAACTCCGTAAGGACCATGGGGAATAGACGGGCTGCGCAGGAGACTGGGCACTCTAAAAGAAAGATTAGGTACTATCTGGTGTGCACTGGCTCCTCCCTCTATGCCCCTCCTCCAGACCTCAGTTAGAGTCTGTGCCCGGCCAGAGCTTGGTGCTCCTAGTGGGCTCTCCTGAGCTTGCTAGAAAGAAAGTATTTGTTAGGTTTTTTATTTTCAGTGAGATCTGCTGGCAACAGACTCACTGCTACGTGGGACTGAGGGGAGAGAAGCAAACCTACCTGCTTGCAGCTAGCTTGTGCTTCTTAGGCTACTGGACACCATTAGCTCCAGAGGGTTCGAACACAGGGCCTGACCTCGATCGTCCGTTCCCGGAGCCGCGCCGCCGTCCCCCTTGCAGAGCCAGAAGACAGAAGAGAAGCGATGAAATCGGCGGCAGAAGACTCATGTCTTCATTAAGGTAGCGCACAGCACCGCAGCTGTACGCCATTGCTCCCACAGCACACCCCTCCCCCGGTCACTGTAGGGTGCAGGGCGCTGGGGGAGGGGCGCCCTGGGCAGCAATAAAAATACCTTTGGCATAAAAATACACATAATACAGTCTGTGACTGTATATGTGTAAAACCCCCGCCATTTTTAGTCAGAAACAGGACAGAAGCCCGCCGCTGAGGGGGCGGGGCCTTCTTCCTCAGCACACCAGCGCCATTTTCTCTTCACAGCTCTGCTGGAAGGAAACTCCCCAGGCTCTCCCCTGCAGTATCCTGGTACCCTGGTACACAAAGGGTGAAAAGAGAGGGGGGGGCACATAAATTTAGGCGCAAAAATTGTGTATACAGCAGCTACTGGGTAAACACTGAGTTGTAGTGTAATCCCTGGGTTATATAGCGCTGGGGTGTGTGCTGGCATACTCTCTCTCTGTCTCTCCAAAGGGCCTTGTGGGGGAACTGTCTTCAAATAGAGCATCCCCTGTGTGTGTTGTGTGTCGGTACGCGTGTGTCGACATGTCTGAGGTAAAAGGCTCCTCTAAGGAGGTGATAGAGCGGATATGTATGTGAGAGGGTGTCTCCGTCGACAACGCCGACACCTGTTTGGATATGTGTAAGTGCTAAGGTGAATTTATTGCACAAATGGTTAGGGAACAGACAGGAAATCTACCCATGTCTGTCCCTATGTCACAGAGACCTTCAGAGTCTCACAATGCTCACTATCCAAAATAACAAACACTGGTATCGACACGGAGTTTAACTCCACTGTCGACTACGATAATGCAAAGTTACAGCCAAGATGGCTAGAAGGTATTCAATATATGATATTGAAATAAAAGATGATTTGCATATCACTGATGACTCATCTGTCCCTGACACAAGAGTACACATGTTTAAGGGGAAGAATGCTGAGGTAAATTTCCCTCCTCTCATGAGGAAAAAGAGCGGGAATCTCCAGACAAGAGACGGCAGCTTCCCACAAGAGAATTCTCAGGCTGTATCCTTTCCCCACTAGGGCCAGGATGTGTTGAGAATCTTCCCCTAGGGTGTCCGGTTTGCACAGACTGTAGCACTTGCTATTCTCAGGGATCCTGCAGATAGCGTGCACATTCTAGTATACTACCCAGACCGGCGTTTGTGTCGGCATGGGTTTATAGCGCTGTGGCAGCGTGAACAGGTACCTTATCAGCAGAGATTGAGACCCTAGTTAATATATTAAAGATGCTGTCTTAAGTGATAGATATATAGTTATAAAGCATGCCCAAAGAGACATGAGTATAGTGGGTCCTAGAGTCAAAGCTATGTCGATCTCTGCTTGACGTGTCCTGTAGAATATGCATTGGACAGATGATGCCGACTTAAGAGGCATATGGAAGGCTGAGGATTGTTTGGAGAAGGGTTCTCGGGCCTGGTCTCCACAGCTATAGCTGGTAATTCTGCTAGTTTGCCTTATATTCCTGCACAGCCTAAGAAAGCACAACATTATTAAATGCAGCCTTTCGAATAAAGAAACTAGAAAGTCTGAGGTGCGTCCTTTCTTGTCAGAGCCGGGATCAACACAGCTAGTTCCCAGGAACAGAAGTCCTCCCCGGCCCCTACAAAAATCCACCTATGCCGCTGGGGCTCCACAGGCGGAGCTAGGCCCGGTGGGGACACGCCTTCGTAAGTTCAGCCACAAGTGGGTTCATTCCCTGTTAGGTCCCTGGGCAATAGATATTGTGTCTCAGGGATACAAGCTGGACTGTGAGAAGATGCCCCCTCACCGACGGCCCTGCGGCCTTCCCCCCAAGAGGGGGAGCCAGTGTTAACTGCAATTCACAAATTGTATCTTTAACAGGTGGTGGTCAAGGGTCCCCTCCTTCAACAAGAGGGTGTTATTATTCGACCATGTTGTAATCCCGAAACCAGACGGTTCGGTCAGACCCATATTGAATTAAAAATCCCTGAACATATACCTGAGAAGGTTCAAGTTCAAGATGGAATCGCTAAGAGCGGTCAGGGCAAGCCTAAAAAGAGGGAGACTTTATCGTGAATCGGGTCATAAGGGATGCATACCTTCATGTCCCCATTTATCCACCTCATTAGGCGTACCTCAGAATTGCGGTACGGGATTGTCATAACCAAGGTAATGGCGGATATGATTGTGCTCTTGCGGAAGCAAGGTGTCACTATTATCACGTACTTGGACGATCTCCTCATACAAGCGAGATCAAGAGAGCAGTTGCTGAACAGCGTATCACTTTCTCTGGAAGTGTAACGGCAACACGGCTGGATTTTATATATTCCAAAGTCGCAGTTGGTTCCTACAGCTCATCTGCCTCTCCTAGGCACGATCCTAGACACAGACCAGAAAAGGGTTTATCTCCCGATAGAGAGAGCTCAGGAGCTCATGACACTGGTCAGGAATCTATTAAAACCAAAACAGGTGTCAGTGCATCACTGCACTCGAGTCCTGGGAAGGATGGTGGCATCATACGAGGCCATCCCCTTAGGCAGGTTCCATGCGAGGACCTTCCAATGGGACTTACTGGACAAGTGGTCCAGATCACCTCTTCAGATGCATCGGTTAATCACCCTATCCCCCAGGGCCAGGGTGTCTCTCCTGTGGTGGCTGCAGAGTGCTCACCTTCTCGAGGGCCGCAGATTCGGCATTCAGGACTGGATCCTGGTGACCACGGATGCAAGCCTCCGAGGGTGGGTGGCAGTTACACAGGTAAGAAATTTCCAAGGTCTGTGGTCAAGTCAACAGACTTGCCTTCACATCAATATCCTGGAACTAAGGGCCATATACAACTCCCTAAGTCAAGCGGAGATCCTGCTTCGCGACCAACCGGTTCTGATCCAGTCAGACCGCAGGGGTTCATGTAAACCGCCAAGGCGGCACAAGGAGCAGGGTGGCGAGGGTAAAAGCCACCAGAATTCTTCGCTGGGCGGAGAATCAAGTAAGCGCACTGTCAGCAGTGTTCATTCCGGGAGTGGACAACTGGGAAGCAGACTTCCTCAGCAGGCACGACCTCCACCCGGGAAAGTGGGGACTTCATCAGGAAGTCTTCACGCAGTTTGCAAATTGATGGGAACTGCCTCAGGTGGACTAGATGGCGTCCCACCTCAATAAAAAGCTAAAAAAGGTTTTAAGCCGGGTCAAGGGACCCTCAGGTGATAGCTGTGGTCGCACTAGTAACACCGTGGGTGTTCCAGTCGGTCTCTGTATTCCCGCCTCTTCCTCTCATACCCAAGGGCTGAGAATTGTAATAAAAGGAGGAGTGAAAACAATATTCTTTGCTCCGAATGGGCCAAGAAGGACTCGGTACCCGGAGCTGCAAGAAATGCTCTCAGAGGACTCAGGGCTTCTGCCTCTCAGACAGGACATGTTGCAACAGGGGCCCTGTCTGTTCCAAGACTTACCGCGGCTGCATTTGACGGCATGGCGGTTGAACGCCGAATAGCGGAAAAGGGCATTCCGGATGCAGTTATTCCTACGCTGATAAAGGCTAGGAAAGACGTGACAGCAAGACTTTTTCACTGTATATGGCGAAAATAGGTTGCTTGGTGTGAGGCCGGGAAGGCCCTACAGAGGAATTCCAGCAGGGTCGATTCCTGCACTTCCTACAGTCAGGAGTGACTATGGGCCTAAAATTAGGATCCATAAAGGTCAAGATTTCGGCCCTATCCATTTTCTCTCAAAAAGAACTGGCTTCACTGCCTGAAGTTCAGACGTTGTTCCGGGGGTGCTGCATATTCAGCCTCCTTTTGTGCCACCGGTGGCACCTTGGGATCTTAACGTTGTGTTGGATTTCCTGAAATACCACTGGTTTGAGCCACTTAAGACCGTGGAGCTAAAATATCTCACGTGGAAAGTGGTCATGCTATTGGCCTTAGCTTCGGCTAGGCGTGTGTCAGAATTGGCGGTTTTGTCATGTAAAAGTCCTTATCTGATCTTCCATATGGACAGGGCAGAATTGAGGACTCGTCCCAATTTCTCCCTAGGGTGGTATCATCGTTTCATTTGAACCAGCCTATGTGGTGCCTGCGGCTACTAGGGACTTGGAGGATTCCAAGTTGCTGGCCATAGTCCGGGCTTTGAAAATTTATGTTTCCAGAACGGCGGGAGTCAGAAAGTCTGACTCGCTGTTTATTCTGTATGCAGCCAACAAGGTTGGCGCTCCTGCTTCGAAGCAGACTATTGCTCGCTGGATCTATAGCACGATTCAGCAGGTTCACTCTGCGGCTGGATTGCCGCATCCAGAATCGGTGAAAGCCCATTCCACAAGGAAGGTGGGCTCTTCTTGGGCGGCTGCCCGAGGGGTCTCGGTTTTACAGCTTTGCCGAGCTGCTGCTTGGTCGGGGTCAAACAAGTTCTACAAGTTTGATACCCTGGCTGAGGAGGACCTTGAGTTTGCTCATGCGGTGCTGCAGAGTCATCCGCACTCTCCCGCCCGTTTGGGAGCTTTGGTATAATCCCCATGGTCCTTACGGAGTTCCCAGCATCCACTAGGACGTCAGAGAAAATAAGAATTTACTCACCGGTAATTCTATTTCTCGTAGTCCGTAGTGGATGCTGGGCGCCCGTCCCAAGTGCGGACTCTCTGCAATACATGTATATAGTTATTGCTTAACTAAAGGGTTATTGTTATGAGCCATCCGTAAAATGAGGCTCAGTTGTTGTTCATACTGTTAACTGGGTATGGTTATCACAAGTTGTACAGTGTGATTGGTGTGGCTGGTATGAGTCGTACCCTGGATTCCAAATCCTTTCCTTGTTGTGTCAGCTCTTCCGGGCACAGTTTCCCTAACTGAGGTCTGGAGGAGGGGCATAGAGGGAGGAGCCAGTGCACACCAGATAGTACATAATCTTTCTTTTAGAGTGCCCAGTCTCCTGCGGAGCCCGTCTATTCCATATGGTCCTTACGAAGTTCCCAGCATCCACTACGGACTACGAGAAATAGAATTACCGGTGAGTAAATTCTTATTATTTATTTATTTTCTACTGCGGGGTGCACTGGGCTCCACAAGGAAATACATTGGGGTGTAGAGTAGGATCTTGATCCGAGGCACCAACAGGCTCAAAGCTTTTGACTGTTCCCAAGATGCACAGCGCCGCCTCCTCTATAACCCCGCCTCCATGCCAGTGAGCTCAATTTGTAAGTTGGTGCCTTGCAGTATGCAGGCACTTTACAGATGGCTGCCTTAAGCAGCGTTTTTCAATGTAATTTTAGTGACTGAACAGAAGAATCTGTTTGAAGACTTCAAGGGCTGCTGCTGGTAAAGTCTTAGAGACTTTTCAGTGTGCAACTTCATCACCCCCAGCGGCGCTGTATACTCCCGCGCCGGGGTTGCCGGGTCACTGAAGCGGAGACTAAGGCTTCTTCTTAACTGTGAGTCTCACACACGCCGCCGTCTCCGGGATCACAGGGCCGCAGACAAGGAGGAGGTAAGGGGCTCCTGTACCGCACTTTACCGCGATCCAGCGCGGCCGAAGGAGGTGGGCCGCACGCGCGCTGGCTTGGGCCCTGATTACTGGGCAGCTTGCTCCACTAGCGACCAGGGTATTCTTTAGAGCACAGGTCAGGGGGACTTAGTACAATTCCCCCGTTTTATGTTCTGCCCGCACACCCGGTGGGGATGCCAGCAGGGGGAGCAGCCCGGACCTGAGGCCCCTTCCCCCCAGCTCCAGGGCGCCATTTCTACAATGTTCCCGCCCTGTAGCTGCCTCCTTCTCCTTCACTCCTGGTCTGCGGCCATTACAGCTTGAGCCTTGCTGTTCCTGGGATTGCTGGGGCAAATCCTCCTCTGTGGAACCGCCTGACTGCCAGTGCTGTGCTTCCTACAGGACACTTGTGTATTCTACCTGTCACTGCGACTGTGTTAGTTAAGAGAGCGTGCATACCTTCAGGGTTGTGTGGTACAAACACCTTGTGATATACATCCAGTGTTTACTGTGTTTGTTATATCTATAGTTATCCAGTGCAGTTTATGGTACATAATTTCTGCATGGTACGCTTGTGACTATATATGTGTGTGTGCATGTAGCCGCTGCGTGGTTGCCTTATTGCAGGGTATTTCACTCAGCGTAGAAATAAAGGTTACCCAAGGTTCTCGGGCGCTTTGGTATGAGGTGCTATGTCAAGCAGCAGCCTTAAAAATACGGGAAGTCACTCCCACAAAGTGTAAACAAAAGGCAGAATGAGGCTGCGCTTAACTGTTACATATGACAACAATAGTATCTGATAATTCAAAATTTAATATTAAAAATAAATGCACTAGAGTATAAAAATATATACACCATTGATAGCATGCTCCAATAATAAACGTTAAAAAGTATACATGGTACAGTGAATAAAACCAGGGTACCCAATGTGCCAGGAGTGGAAATAATAACTGGATAAGAAAGTCTGTTCCAAATTTTTTTCCCCCAATAGTAGATAAGTCCAGCAAAAACAGATTTATAGGAGGTATGCAGATATCCAATAGTGTAACTTTACCGCTAGAGGGTATGTTGCTCCAAGATAGTGAATGGTGAGCTCCTCATGCAGTGCGGTAGGCAAAGTTCATCAGTTCAGCTTAAGTACAAAACCCTCCAAAGTGGATATTGTTCTGGAATGTAGTAGGGGATGGTCCGGACTTTCAAATAAAGATTCCTGGCGTGGGTCCCTGTAAACTGACGCGTTTCGCTGCACTCAGGTAGCAGCTTTTAAAAAAATAAAAATAAATTTGGAACAGACTTCCTTATCCAATTATTATTTCCACTCCTGGCACATTGGGTAACCCTGGTTTTATTCACTGTACCATGTATACTTTTTAACGTTTATTATTGGAGCATGCTATCAATGGTGTATATATTTTTATACTCTAGTGCATTTATTTTTAATATTAAATTTTGAATTATCAGATACTATTGTTGTCATATGTAACAGTTTAGCGCAGCCTCATTCTGCCTTTTATTTCACTCAGCGTGCTATTCCTATATTGTTATACCTGAGGGGGCCAAGTGTTTCAGGTTTTTTTCTATTTTCAGTGTAGGATTATATCACAAGATATACTGTCGGGGTATTTTTGCTTGTGATTTATAGTCACCATATATTCTATATCTATTGAACCTCCGGTCTGTGCTGTCTGAGAGTTCTTGCTAGGTATAGTGCTGCTACACCTTGTACCGGGTTGCCCATTATTGTGCACATAGTTATGTCTGCTATACGTGGCAACGACGTTGGGGCCTCTCCCAGACTGCGTGGTAGTGAGGCCGCAGACGTAATGGAGGATAATTTAGCATCTGAGAGTTCAGGTTCAGGGGGTTCATTACCCCCCAGTGGGTCAGTAGCGCTTGGGGCATCACAGGATCCGCCTTGGGCTACATTCTCCACATTGCTAAGCACACTTGTGACTAAATTGATGCCCCCCGTGGGACCACCTGTGCCACTGCAGCAGTTTATGGTCCCTGCTGTGAACCCGCCATGGGTGGATCATCTTTCCACTCAGCTGCGCATTTGAACCGATTTATGACTAAATCTAAGGGTCATTCTCGCCCGCCTAAGACTCCGTCATCTTCTAAGCGGGCCATTACCTCCTCCCAATCCACGGCTTTAACCGACGCGTCCTCTGAGGAGGACGGTGCATATACTGACCCCGCTAACACTGACGCTGACGTTTCAGATGGGGAAGGGAAGTCATCCGTGGATGTCCCGGATTAGATTGAGGCGATTCGGCTCATTCTTCAAGTGTCTGATGATACTGAGCCTGAAACTGTCTCCAAGAAACCGGTTAGGTTTAAGCGTAAGAAGGTGGTTAAACAGGTTTTACCCCATTCTGAACACCTGGTTGACATACATCAGGAATCCTGGGAAAATCCGGGGATAAAGCTTACACCGAATAAGAGACTGTTGGCTCGCTATCCTCTCTCTGTGGTGTGTAAAAATTGGGAAACCCCACCGCCTGTAGATTCTCATGTGGCGCGTATGGTTGTTTTCTCTTACATCCTAGAGGATGCTGGGGACTCCGTAAGGACCAAGGGGAACAGACGGGCTCCACAGGAGACATGGGCACCAAAAAAGAACTTTAGGTATGGGTGTGCACTGGCTCCTCCCTCTATGCCCCTCCACCAGACCTCAGTTTGATACTGTGCCCAGAGGAGACTGGGTGCATTACAGGGAGCTCTCCTGAGTTTCCTGGAGAAAAGTATTTTGTTAGGTTTTTTATTTTCAGGGAGACCTGCTGGCAACAGGCTCCCTGCATCGTGGGACAGAGGAGAGAGAAGCAGACCTACTTAAATGTTAGGCTCTGCTTCTTAGGCTACTGGACACCATTAGCTCCAGAGGGAGTCAGAACGCAGGTCTCCCCTTGCGGTTCGTCCCGGAGCCGCGCCGTCGTCCTCCTCGCAGAGCCGGAAGATAGAAGCCGGGTGAGTATTGGAAGGCAGAAGACTTCAGAGCTTCACCGAGGTAACGCTGCGCATCATTGCTCCCACACAACACAAACAGCGCACACTGTTGGGTGCAGGGCGCAGGGGGGGCGCCCTGGGCAGCAATGTTATACCTCTAGGACTGGCTATATAGATATATACACTTTATTTGGTGTTATTTATGAGAATTCCCCGCCAGTTTGTTTAAAAGAGCAGGACCGAAGCCCGCCACTGAGGGGGCGGAGCTTGTTCCTCAGCACTCACCAGCGCCATTTTCTCCACAGTACACGCTGAAAAGCTGGCTCCCCGGACTCTCCCCTGCTGATCACCGGTGACAGAGGGTTTTAAAGAAGGGGGGGGGGGACACATAATTGGCGCAGTATATATATATATTTATATATATATATATATATATATATATATATATATAAGAGCGCTATATCTGGGTAATTTTTTCCATGGTTATTGGCGCTGGGTGTGTGCTGGCATACTCTCTCTCTGTCTCTCCAAAGGGCCTTGTGGGGGATCTATCTCCAGATTAGAGATTTCCCTGAGTGTGTGCAGTGTCGGTACGTGCGTGTCGGCATGTCTGAAGCGGAAGGCTCTCCTAGGGATGAGGTGGAGCGCATGAGTGTGGTGTCTCCGTCGGCAACGCCGACACAGTACTAGTTGGATATGTGGAATGTCTTAAATGCGAATGTAAATTTATTGCACAAACGTTTGGACAAAGCAGAGTCCAGGGATTGTACAGGGGGTCATGCCCTGCCTTTCCCTATGTCACAGGGGCCTTCTGGGTCTCAAAAATGCCCACTTTCTCCAGTAGTAGACACAGATACCGACACGGATTTTGAATCCAGTGTCGATTATGATGATGCGAGGTTGCAGCCAAAATTGGCAAAGAGTATTCATTATATGATTATTGCTATAAAGGATGTGCTGCATATTATAGATGACCCCGCTGTACCTAATCCAAGGGTCCACATGTTTAAAGAAAAGAAACCTGAGGTTACCTTTCCACCTTCTTTTGAATTAAATGAGTTATTTGAAAGTGCTTGGGAAACTCCAGACAAGAAACTGCAGATTCCCAAAAGGATTCTTATGGCGTATCCTTTCCCGATCAAGGACAGGATACGGTGGGAATCCTCCCCAAGGGTGGACAAAGCGTTGACGCGCATTTCCAAAAAAAGGTGGCGCTGCAGTCTCATTATACCGCAACCCTCAGGGATCCTGCTGATCGCAAGCAGGAGACTACCTTGAAGTCAATTTACACACATACTGGTACATTACTCACGCCGGCAATAGCGTCGGCTTGGGTTTGTAGCGCTGTAATAGCGTGGACCGATACCTTATCTGCTGATTTTGACACGAAGGATAAGGAAACTATTTTGTTGACCCTGGGCCATATTAAGGATGCGGTCCTTTATATGAGAGAGGCTCAGAGGGATGTGGGCATACTGGGATCCAGAGCGAACACTATGGCGATTTCTGCCAGGCGAGCACTGTGGACCCGACAGTGGACAGGTGATGCCGACTCGAAACGGCATATGGAGGTTTTGCCTTACAAGGGTGAGGAACTGTTTGGGGAAGGCCTCACGGACCTAGTTTCCACGGCTACGGCAGGTAAATCCGCTTTTTTACCTTCTGTTTCCTCACAGCCTAAGAAAGCACCACATTATCAGATGCAGTCCTTTCGGTCGCATAAATCCAAGAGAGCTCGGGGATCTTCCTTTTTTGCCAGAGGTAAGGGCAAGGGGGAAAAGCTGCCAGCTACAGCCAGTTCCCAGGAACAGAAGTCCTCCCCGGCTTCTACTAAATCCACCGCATGACGCTGGGGCTCCACTGGGGGAGTCCGCTCCAGTGGGGGCACGTCTTCGTCTGTTCAGCCAAGTCTGGGTTCACTCTCAGGTGGATCCCTGGGCAATAGACATTGTTTCCCAGGGGTACAAGCTGGAATTCGAAGAGGTGCCTCCTCGCCGGTTTTTCAAATCGGCACTACCGACTTCTTCCCCAGAGAGGGAAGTAGTTTTGGCGGCAATTCAAAAGTTGTGCCTTCAACAAGTGGTGGTCGAAGTTCCCCTGCTGCAGCGGGGGATGGGCTATTGCTCAACACTGTTTGTGGTCCCGAAACCGGACGGTTCGGTCAGACCCATTCTGAATTTAAAATTCTTAAATCTATACTTAAAGAGGTTCAAGTTCAAGATGGAATCGCTCAGAGCGGTCATCGCAAGCCTGGAAGGGGGAGATTATATGGTGTTCCTGGACATAAAGGATGCATTACCTTCATGTCCCCATATATCAACCTCATCAGGCGTTCCTGAGATTTGTTGTGCAGGATTGTCATTACCAATTTCAGACGTTGCCGTTTGGGCTTTCCACGGCCCGAGGATTTTTACCAAATTAATGGCGGAAAGGATGGTGCTCCTGCGCAAGCTGGGGGTCACAGTTATCCCATACTTGGACGATCTCCTGATAAAAGCGAGATCGAGAGAACAGTTGCTGGACAGCGTACCACTCTCCCTGAGGGTATTGCAACCACACGGTTGGATTCTCAATCTACCGAAGTCACAGTTAGTTCCAACGACCCGATTGCCTTTCTTAGGCATGATTCTGGACACAGAATGCAAGAGGGTCTTTCTCCTGATGGAAAAGGTCCAGGAACTTCAGAGCTTGGTCAGAGACCTGTTAAAGCCAGACAGGGTGTCGGTACATCACTGCACTCGAGTACTGGGAAAAATGGTGGCGTCTTACGAGGCCATTCCATTCGGCAGGTTCCATGCAAGGACTTTTCAGTGGGACCTTCTGGACAAGTGGTCCCGGTCACATCTACAGATTCATCAGATGATCCGCCTGTCCCCCAGGGCCAGGGTATCTCTCCTGTGGTGGCTGCAGAGTGCTCACCTTCTAGAGGGTCGCATGTTCGTCATTCAGGACTGGGTTCTGGTAACCACGGACGTGAGCCTCCGAGGATGGGGAGCAGTCACACAGGGAAGAAACTTCCAAGGTCTGTGGTCAAACCAGGAGGCTTATCTACACATCAACGTACTGGAATTAAGGGCCATATACAACGGCCTTCGTCAAGCGGAGACTTTACTTCGAGGTCTACCGGTTCTGATTCAGTCACACAACATCACAGCAGTGGCACATGTAAACCGCCAAGGCGGCACAAGGAGCAGAGTCGCAATGGCAGAAGCCTCAAAGATTCTCTGATGGGTGGAGAGTCATGTAAGCGCTCTGACAGCAGTCTTCATTCCGGGAGTGGACAACTGGGAAGCAGACTTCCTAAGCAGACACTATCTATCTGCATCCAGGAGAGTGGGGACTTCATCAGGAAGTCTTCGCAGAGATTGCAAGTCAGTGGGGACTGCCTCAAATAGACATGATGGCTTCACGCCTCAACAAGAAACTTCCGAGATATTGCGCCAGGTCAAGGGACCCTCAGGCGGTTGCAGTGGACGCACTGGTGACACCGTGGGTGTTTCAGTCGGTCTATGTGTTCCCTCCTCTTCCTCTCATCTCAAAGATACTGAGAATCATAAGACGAAGAGGGATTCAGACAATTCTCATTGTTCCAGATTGGCCTCGAAGGGCCTGGTATCCGGATCTTCAGGAAATGCTCACAGAAGATCCGTGGCCTCTTCCTCTCAGGGAAGACCTGTTACAACAAGGGCCCTGTCTGTTCCAGGACTTACCGCGACTGCGTTTGACGGCATGGCGGTTGAACGCAGGATCCTAGCGGAGAAGGGCATTCCTGATGAGGTCATCCCTACTCTGATAAAGGCTAGGAAGGAGGTGACATCGAAACATTATCACCGGATCTGGAGGAAGTATGTGTATTGGTGCGAAGCCAAGACTGCTCCTCCGGAAGAATTCCATCTGGGCCGTTTTCTCCACTTCCTGCAAACTGGAGTGAATTTGGGCCTAAAGTTAGGCTCCATTAAGGTTCAGATTTCGGCCCTATCCATTTTCTTTCAAAAGGAATTGGCTTCTCTTCCAGAAGTCCAGACATTCGTGAAAGGGGTGCTGCATATCCAGCCTCCTTTTGTGCCTCCAGTGGCACCGTGGGACCTTAACGTGGTGTTACGGTTTCTTAAGTCTCACTGGTTTGAACCTCTTCAAACCGTTGAATTGAAGTATCTCACTTGGAAGGTGGTCATGTTATTGGCCTTGGCTTCGGCGCGGCGAGTGTCGGAGTTGGCGGCTTTGTTTTACAAAAGCCCTTATCTGATTTTCCATGTGGATAGAGCTGAGTTGCGGACTCGTCCTCCATTTTTGCCTAAGATGTTTTTTCTTTTCATATGAACCAACCTATTGTGGTGCCGGTGGCTACAAGGGACATGGAGGATTCCGAGTCCCTGGATGTGGTCAGGGCATTGAAAATTTATGTTGCCAGAACGGCTCAGGTTAGGAAAACAGAGGCCCTGTTTATCCTGTATGCAGCCAACAAAGGACTAAGCAGCCTATTGCTCACTGGATCTGTAACACGTTTCAGCAGGCTCATTCTACGGCTGGATTGCCATTACCGAATTCGGTAAAGGCCCATTCCACTAGGAAGGTGGGCTCTTCTTGGGCGGCTGCCTGAGGCGTCTTGGCATTACGAGCGGCGACTTGGTCAGGTTCAAACACTTTTGCAATTTTCTACAAGTTTGATACCTTGGCTGAGGAGGACCTCGTGTTTGCTCATTCGGTGCTGCAGAGTCATCCACACTCTCCCGCCCGTTTTGGAGCTCTGGTATAATCCCCATGGTCCTTACGGAGTCCCCAGCATCCTCTATGACGTAAGAGAAAATAAGATTTTAAACCTACCGGTAAATCTTTTTCTCCTAGTCCGTAGAGGATGCTGGGCGCCCGTCCCAGTGCGGACAACATCCTGCAAGACTTGTATATAGTTGTTGCTTACATAAGGGTTATGTTTCAGTTTGGATCAGTCTTGGACTGATACTGTTTTGTTTCATACTGTTGACTGGTTTGTATATCCCATGTTATACGGTGTGAATGGTGTGGCTGGTATGAATCTTGCCCTTGGATTTCCAAAATCTTTTCCTCGTATTGTTCGTCTCCTCTGGGCACAGTTTCTCTAACTGAGGTCTGGAGGAGGGGCATAGAGGGAGGAGCCAGTGCACACCCATACCTAAAGTTCTTTTTTGGTGCCCATGTCTCCTGTGGAGCCCGTCTGTTCCCCTTGGTCCTTACGGAGTCCCCAGCATCCTCTACTGACTAGGAGAAAAGGATTTACCGGTAGGTTTAAAATCTTATTTTCTCTGCTCTGCCCGTAACTACTGTCACCTCTCTGAAGGAACCAACGGATAGACGGGTGGAGGGCTGTTTAAAAGCAATTTATACCCTAACGGGGGCTGTGCATAGGCCAACAATTGCAGCGACTTGGACTGCTGAAGCTGTTGAGGCGTGGGCTCAGGAATGCTGAGTGTCTGAGCATGCTCCACAATGTCTCTCATATATTGCCACGGCTCTCTGTACCTTAAGGAGGCGGCATCCGATGCCAGGGTGCTCGCTGCCAAGGCTGCTACTGCGTCTGTCTTGGCCAGACGTATCCTTTGGTTGAGATCCTGGTCGGTGGATTTGGATTCCAAGAAAACCCTGCAGGTGCTTCCTTTCAAAGGAGACATTCTCTTTTGAGAAGACCTAAATAAGATTGTGGCTGATCTGGCTACGGCTAAAACAGCTTGCCTACCTAGTATGGCTCCTTCCACACAGAAGGCTAAAAGTACTTTCCCTCAGCCCTTTTGTACTCCAGGTAAAGCAAAAGGTCAGGCGTACCCAAAGCAAGCTCGTGCTTCCAGACCAAACAAGCCCAGACCAAAACGTGCCTGGGCTGCCCCGTCAGCCTGCTTCCAAAACTGACAAGCCTGCCGCATGACGGGGTGGGCCTCCCTCTGGGAGATCCCAAGGTGGGGGGACGACTTCTAGGTTTTGCCCAGGAATGGTTGAAGACCACTTCAGATGCCTGGGCGAGGGAAGTCGTCGCTCGAGGTTACGCCATACCCTTCAAGAATCGTCCCCCGCAGCGGTTATGCCTGACAGATGTGCCTCTGGATCCGGCAAAAGCAGACACGTTGCACTCAGTGGTACATTCCCTCCTGGTCACTGGAGTGGTGGTACAGGTGCCTCTGGCTCAGAGATGCAAGGGGTACTATTCAACGCTGTTTCTAGTCCCGAAACAGAACGGGTCCTCGCGACCCATTCTCAATCTGAAGTCCTTGAACAAGCATGTGCGGGTCTCCAAGTTTCGTATGGAAACTCTGCGCTCTATTGTTCTGGCCATGGAGCCCGGGGACTATATGGTCTCCCTGGACATACAGGATGCCTACCTGCATATTCCTATTGCGGTATCTCATCAACAGTACCTGCGGTTTGCGGTGGGCAACCTTCATTACCAATTTCGGGCGTTACCCTTTGGTTTGACCATGGCTCCCCGAGTTTTCACCAAAGTAATGGCGGTCATGACGGCTACACTCCTGGAAGAAATTCTCCCTGGTTCCTGCTCAGAGCATGTTGGACACTCACAACCAACGGTTGTCCCAGTCTCAGGAAAAAGTCCTGAAGCTTCAGGACAGGATTCGATGATTCCTATCTCGTCCGCAAGTGTCGATACATTCGGCAATGCAAGTGCTGGGTCTCATGGTGTCGGCTTTCGACATGGAGTATGCTCGGTTCCACGCTCGCCCTCTGCAGAAATTAATTCTGACCAAGTGGGACGGCCTGCCTCACCGGATCAGATCTCACATGATCTCATTGTCTCCGGAGATTCGCCTGTCACTGAGCTGGTGGCTGCAGGACCAACGATTGAGCAGGGGCTGTCACTTCTGGATATCCAACTGGGTCCTTCTGACGACGGATGCCAGTCTGAGAGGTTGGGGCGCGGTGTTGGAACAACACTCTCTCTTCAGCGTCGGTGGACCAAGGAGGAGTCTCTGCTCCCGATCAATATTCTGGAACTGCGGGCAGTGTTCAACGCGTTGACAATGGCCCAGCATCTAATACAGAACAGACCTGTTCAAGTACAATCAGACAACGCCACAACGGTGGCGTACATAAATCATCAAGGCGGCACTCGAAGCCGCATGGCAATGAGGGAAGTATCACAAATTCTTCAGTGGGCAGAACGCCATCTGCCGGCCATATCCGCGGTGTTCATTCCGGGCGTCCTGAACTGGGAAGCGGACTATCTCAGTCGTCCAGACGTACACGCAGGAGAGTGGAGCCTCCATCCGGAGGTGTTTCAACTTTTCGTGGACACGTGGGGCCTTCCAGATGTGGTCTCGACACAATCACATGGTTCCGTTCTTCGGAGCAAGGACAAGGGATCATCAAGCAGCGTTCGTGGATGCTCGGTCAATCCCATGGAACTTTTGGCTGCCGTATGTGTTCCCTCCCGTGTCACTCCTGCCCAGAGTAATACGGAAGTTCAAGCAAGGAGGAGGAAACCTGCTTCTGGTCGCTCCTGCGGGGCCCAGATGACACTGGTTCTTCGACCTACTGGGTCTCTCGTGGGATCGTCCCCTTCTACTTCCACACCGCCCAGACCTCCTAGTTCAGGGCCCTTGTGTTTACCAGGATTTGGCCCGTCTGGCTTTGACGGCATGGCTCTTGAAGCTTCCGTCCTGAGGGCCAAGGGTTTTTCTGAGGCGGTCGTTCAAACTATGTTGAAGGCCCGCAAGCCGGCTTCTGCTCGGATTTACCATAGGGTCTGGAATGCTTACTTTACTTGGTGTGCGTCTCGCAATCATGACGTTTTTCAGTTTGGTACGGAAAAACTATTGGCCTTTCTACAACAGGGCCTGGACTTAGGCCTGCGTCTGGCATCCCTCAAGGTTCACATCTCTGCCTTGTCAGTTTGGTTTCAGAGAAAGATTGTCACCCTACCTGATGTCCATACATTCACTCAGGGTGTGTTGAGGATTCAGCCTCCTTATGTGCCGCCTGTGGCCCCTTGGGACTTGTCGGTGGTTTTGGAGGCCTTGCAAGTGTCTCCGTTTGAGCCTCTGCTGACCTTAAGTGGCTTTCCCTTAAGGTTCTGTTCTTGCTGGCTATTGCTTCAGCTAGAAGGGTCTCAGACTTGGGTGCCTTATCCTGCAAGTCTACCTATTTGATTTTTCACCGTGACCGGGCGGTTCTTAGAATGCGGCCTGGTTATCTGCCTAAGGTGGTGTCTTCTTTCCACCTTAACCATGAGATTGTGGTTCCAGCCTTTAATTCTCCTGAGTTGCCTCCCAAAGAACGGTCTTTGGATGTGGTACGGGCTCTCCGTATCTATGTGAAGAGAACTTCCTCCATTAGGAAATACGATTCTCTTTTTGTGTTTGGTTTTCACAAACGTGACTGGCCTGCTTCCAAGCAGACTCTGGCCAGATGGATTAGAATGGTGATTGCACATGATGTACAGGCTGGTCGTCCGGTTCCTGCTACCATCAAAGCCCATTCTACTCGGTCGGTTGGACCTTCTTGAGCGGCCCATCGTGGTGCGACCCTTGAACAATTGTGCAAGGCGGCTACGTGGTCCTCAGGGAACACGTTTATAAGGTGCTATGCCTTCGATACCGCCGCTTCCCAGGATGCTTCCTTTGGACGCCGGGTTCTTGTGCCCGCTACAGTGCGTCCCCTCCCATGAGGAGCTGCTTTGGGACATCCCCAATGTATTTCCTTGTGGAGCCCAGTGTACTCCGCAGCAGAAAACTAGATTTATGGTAAGAACTTACAGTTGTTAAATCTCTTTCTGCGAGGTACACTGGGTTCCACAAGGCGTCCACCCTGACGCACTTAGCTTTTTTGGGTTGGTATTGGCATAGCCGCTGACACCCTCTGCTGCGGTGAGTGTGTGGTGTAATTGGCTACGATCGGTTGTTGTCTCTGGTACCTGCTACTGCATTGGGCTGGTTAACGAAACTGAGCTCACTGGCATGGAGGTGGGGTTATAGAGGAGGCGGCGCTGTGCATCTTGGGAACAGTCAAAAGCTTTGAGCCTGTTGGTGCCTCAGATCAAGATCCTACTCTACACCCCAATGTATTTCCTTGTGGAGCCCAGTGTACCTCGCAGAAAGAGATTTAACAACGGTAAGTTCTTGCCATAAATCTCGTTTTTGTTTTATTTTTACTTTTTGGAACCATTAAATTCCCTTAACAGTGAGGCAGTTGCCTTACTGGATTTAAAAAGTAGCCAAACTTGGACTATATATTCAGTTTAAAGCAGTCAGTGAGATCGCTTTTGATGGTTTTATATGCTTTTTTTCTTGGTAGTTTGTGATACTTATGGTTTGAACTGCGGAATGCAGATTTGATTTATTAGAATTTCATTAGAACAGGTATGTGTTTTGTACTAATTTATACCTTCCATTTATTTTTTCTTTATCTGCAGATTTACTATGCATTGCCAGATAGTCGCATTTTAGTGTGCGCCCCTTCGAATAGTGCTTCTGATCTTGTGTGTCTCCGTCTTCACGAAAATGGGCAGCTAGAACCTGGAAGCATGGTGAGGGTGAATGCTTCAAGCCGTCAAGAAGAGGTAACCGCAAAATACTATTAAAACTTAATATTCTGCTTTATTCAGTTTTAAATAGTGTTTTAAAGCCATGTGCTTCGAAAAACCGCATAATTTTCAGAGTAGGGAATTCTTTCTGGGGTGGGTAAAATTCTAGCTTTTAATCCTCTGGTCAGGTCCTGATCATTCTCTGATGTAGATGAGCTATTCCATTTTTGGAATAATAATCTGTAGGGAGATTTGTTAGTGGAATTTCTCTATAGCTTTAGGTTCCACCAGTCATGTTATTTTGCATACTGTAATGTTTCTAGAACAATCTTCACAGCGTACTATAAACCACTAGTTACCAGCCTGTCAAAATGACGGAACAACATAAAAGTAATGACAGTGCCAGCAGCTTTGCATACCTGAACAGAGCAACACTTGAATTGCTCCGCCGGGTGCCGTCTAATGGCTGCTGGCGCGCAAAACACTTGAATTCCCCCCATAGAGATAAGGAACAGCGTTAGTCTTTTATTACAGATCTATCCTCTGTGTGGCGTGTAGTGTGGAAAACTAGTTGCATTACCTTTCCCTACGCCTTGTGCAGCGTGACGTATTCAGTCACATTGTAATGAATTGTGACTTCAGCAGATGCAATACTGGTATTCGTCCACCAGGTGTCTGTTTTGAAAACCACCATTGCGCATGTGTGAAGTCAAACGATGCTTGTAGTTTTAAAAATGACTTCTTTTTTTTTTTTTTAGGAGATCCCTACATTTATTAGAAAAAGATTTGCTCAGTCTCTCCAACACACACAAAGAAAAGCATTGTTTAGAGTTCTAAACCGCTCTCTAAAAGAAAATAAATAATTACAATCCGTGATAGAGAAGGGGGACACAGCACTATAAAAATAAAAATTACAATAAGCAACATCACTATGTCACTGCAGGTGTCAGTCACCTGTTTCCATGGCTCTCTTGGCATAGTGGTATCGCTGATGGGTACCATGTCCGTGAACTATGGTTCAATTCCTGCAAAGAACATATCGGTATTGTATAGCTGTGTACAAAGTAGCATCCACAGCTTTTTATTCTAATTTTCCCAAAACAAGTTCTATCAGCTTCATAAACAGACTCCGGTATGCCATGAAGACGGGTAACAAAACAGGTAATGGACACCTGCAGTGACACATGTCTCTCATTGTAAAAAAAAAAAAAAAATTACAGTGCGGTGTGTCCCAGCTCTGTCACTGATCGTAATTATTTTTTTTTTCTTTTAGAAAGCCGTGTAGAACTCTTAACTGTGTTTTTCTGTGTGTGCGTTAGAGACAATGAGCAAATCTTTTTCTACTTTATGCAGGGATCATCTAAAAGTCGTTTTTAATCTGCAATCATCGTTTGACTTCACACATGCACAATGATGGTTTTCAAAAGCGACACCTGGTGGACGAATACCAGTATTGCACCTGCTGAAGGCACAATTCAATATAATGACTGAATACAGCACGCTGCGACAAGGCGCAGGGAAACGTAATGCAACTAGTATTCTGTGTTCATTTCTACTTAATGTAATGCATCATTTTATACAGCGCACCAGGGGAGGATTCAGTTGTCACTGGGTGCCTGCCATTCCGGTGATTTCTTACTCAACCCTGCAGTATAATTGTGTTTAAAAAAATAACTACTGCATTTACTGTGCAATGGCGCGCTTGTCAGGGCTTCCTACATTGTACACTATTGTACAATATCCTGCAGTGCAGGGGTGGCGAACCTCCGGCCCGCGGGCCGTATACGGCCCGCGGGCCGGAGGTTCCCCACCGTTTGGTCCGGCCCACCAGCTTGTGTCAGTGAGACACGCTGACGCTCAGTCCGGCGGCAGCGTGTCTCAGCTGTCAGAACAGGGAGACAGGGAGGAGAGCGCGGCTGTCGAGTGGGAGCGGAGGCGTGTAGTACTGCAAACCAGCCGCCGGTCCGTGAGCCAATCAGAGCTCGCGGACCGGCAGCCAATCAGGAGCCGCGGCTGCCGGTCCACGAGCTCTGATTGGCTCTCGAACCGGCGGCTGGTTTGAAGTACTACACGCCGCCGCTCCCACCCGACAACCGCGCTCTCCTCCGTGTCTCACGGTAAGCAGCACGGAGGGGAGGGGGGAGGGCATCTGTATACCTGGCACTGTGGGGGCATCTGTATACCTGGCACTGTGGGGGCATCTGTATACCTGGCACTGTGGGGGGCATTTGTATACCTGGCACTGTGGGGGGCATTTGTATACCTGGCACTGTGGGGGGCATTTGTATACCTGGCACTGTGGGGGCATCTGTATACCTCGCACTGTGGGGGTATTTGTATACCTGGCACTGTGGGGGCATCTGTATACCTGGCACTGTGGGGGCATCTGTATACCTGGCACTGTGGGGGGCATTTGTATACCTGGCACTGTAGGGGCATCTGTATACCTGGCACTGTGGGGACATCTGTATACCTGGCACTGTGAGGGGCATTTGTATACCTGGCACTGTGGGGGGCATTTGTATACCTGGCACTGTGGGGGGCATTTGTATACCTGGCACTGTGGGGGCATCTGTATAACTGGCACTGTGAGGGGCATTTGTATACCTGGCACTGTGGGGACATCTGTATACCTGGCACTGTGGGGGCATCTGTATACCTGGCACTGTGGGGGCATCTGTATACCTGGCACTGTGAGGGGCATTTGTATACCTGGCACTGTGGGGGCATCTATATACCTGGCACTGTGGGGGCATCTGTATACCTGGCACTGTGGGGGCATCTGTATACCTGGCACTGTGGGGGCATCTGTATACCTGGCACTGTAGGGAAATCTGTATACCTGGCACTGTGGGGAAATCTGTATACCTGGCACTGTGGGGGCATCTGTATACCTGGCACTGTGGGGGCATCTGTATACCTGGCACTGTGGGGACATCTGTATACCTGGCACTGTGAGGGGCATTTGTATACCTGGCACTGTGGGGGGCATCTGTATACCTGGCATTGTGGGGACATCTGTATACCTGGCAGTGTGAGGGGCATTTGTATACATGGCACTGTAAGGGGCATTTGTATACCTGGCACTGTGGGGGCAATTGTGGATCTGGCACCGCACTATTGGGCGCATATGTGTATCACGTCCCATTTTAACTGGCCACACCCATTTTTTTGGGCGCGTGCGCGCCTCCGGCGCGCGCACACAGTACCTCTAAGGGGCAGACCTACTGGGGGGCAGGGTAATTTTTTACGTTGAGAATTTTTGTACGGCCCCCGAAGGATTTTATAAATATCCAAATGGCCCTCGGTAGAAAAAAGGTTCCCCACCCCTGCTGTAGTGCTATATTCAGCACTGTACTGTAGTTTCCATTAGTGGAGCAATTGCCACCCAGTGGTGGAGCTGTGTATTGCATGCTGTGGATCCTCTTGCGCCTCATCACTCCTTACTTTGGCAACCTGCGCTATTTGTATAGAGCAACTAAGGCACCTGTATTGCACAGCAACAATGAGTGTGGCTACATCTGTAACCCCAGCATTACAGTCTTGGCATATCCACAATGACAGGAAGCTGCCATATCTGCATACTAGTGCCCAGAGACGCAGAACAGAATGGGACACACAATCTGTGGGATTCAGTAGGTATTCCTGTAGCAGGGGGTTGGCTAAGCAGATGTGGGACTTGGCACTGCCACTCATGCACGAAGACAGGGTTAGACAAAGAAACTGCTCTGTCATAGGGCTGTTGCACGTTTCATTGGTACGATGCACTGAGGCGGAACTGCACAGCCGTAAGTGGGCATAAAAAGTGTTCATATAATCTGCATTACTGTAGCATAAGGCTTAGATACGGCTGTAGCAAAAGGCACATCCACTTGTGCTTCAGAATAAGCCCCTAATTGTGTAGTTGGGATCCAATCAGAATGTCGATGTTTAAAATGTCGAAAGATAACCTGGTGATGTAAACATAATGTTGAAATATTCAAAATGTCCGCATTAATCACAATGTTGATATTATGTCAGTGTCGACATATAGAATGTTGACATTCTACAGTTCATACCCTACCTGTGCAATCATGTTTATTCTGTATTGCATGGAAAGAATGTTAGACTTCTGGAATCCAAGTCTTAAAGACGTTTGTGTTTTATTATTTCAATATCACTTTGCAGATGATATCTCGCAGTACACCATATCTATTTTGTAAAATGAAGAATGTGATATAGCACAAGTCATGCAGAAAGCAGGTGTGACATTTTCTTAATTCTAATCTGCACAGCAGTGTTTCCTAACTCCATTCCTCAGGAACCCCTAACAGTGCATGTTTTACAGATCTCCTAGTTGGTGAACAGGTGTACTCATTACTGACACATTGTAAAAGCTCCCCAGGTAGTGCTGATCATTTCCATTGTGACACAGATGAAATCTGTAAAACACATACTACTAGGGGTCCTTGAAGACTCTATTTGGGAATCACTGTTATGCAGTATATATGTGAATTCAGGGATAGTGCAGTTAATGTTCTTTTATTTTATATCTCACTTTCCTAGTCAATAAATGACTTGGTCAAGCCATATTGCAGAGCTGGAGAAGATATTCATAAGGCTTCTCGTTTTCGAGTTATAATTTCCACTTGCAGTAGTGCTGGGATGTTCTATCAGATTGGTTTAAGGTTAGTTAAATGTTGATCATACTGCTAACTACTAATATGGATTATTGATGGTAAGCAAAGTACTGTAGCTATGTGAGAGGGCATATTTCTTTTAGTTATGCAAACCCTTTATCTAATCCAGCAGTCTTCTACTACCTGGTTGTATTCTCCAATACACAGGATCACAGTGCAGTCTGTAAAGGCAATGGGTATCATTCCCTTCAGCTTTCTCATGTCTGTATCAACAAACTGTTTAAATGGTTAAAATTCCTGGTAATGTTGAAGCAGCAGCCATTTCACCATCAGACCACTGCACCTTCACTACAAGCGGTGAAGAGGCAGAAGCAGCAGCCATTCCACTATGAAACCACTGCACCTTCACTACATGAGCTGAGGAGGGAGCAGCAGCCATTCCACCATGAAACCACTGCACCTTCACTACATGAGCTGAGGAGTGAGCAGCAGCCATTCCACCATGAAACCACTGCACCTTCACTACATGAGCTGAGGAGGGAGCAGCAGCCATTCCACTATGAAACCACTGCACCTTCACTACATGAGCTGAGGACGGAGCAGCAGCCATTTCACAATGAAACCACTGCACCTTTACTACATGAGCTGAGGAGTGAGCAGCAGCCATTCCACCATGAAACCACTGCACCTTCACTACATGAGCTGAGGAGGGAGCAGCAGCCATTCCACCATGAAACCACTGCACCTTCACTACATGAGCTGAGGAGGGAGCAGCAGCCATTCCACTATGAAACCACTGCACCTTTACTACATGAGCTGAGGATGGAGCAATAGCCATTTCACCATGAAACCACTGCACCTTCACTACATGAGCTGAGGACTGAGCAGCAGCCACTCCACCATGAAACCACTGCACCTTCACTACATGAACTGAGGAGGGAGCAGCAGCCATTTCACCATGAAACCACTGCACCTTCACTACATGAGCTGAGGAGGGAGCAGCAGCCATTTCACCATCAAACCACTGCACCTTCATGAGCTGAAACTATTAATTGCTGATTAAATTGGATATAAGCCCCATCATTTAATTTTTGATTAATTCTGTTTCAATTCAGATTAGAGTACCCAAGAACCACTTTTTGAATTTGGAGAAACAATGCTGCCCAGGAGTTTTATGATATCCATTAAGAGACTGCAGAGATATTTTTGGAGGTTGCAACTATGATCAGATTAGGGAAGGGAATGCAGAATTTTCCACTTAATTATTTACATGTAAATGCACCTAATAGAACAAGACTCTCTATTGTACCATCTTTCTTTTAAACTGAATATATCTAATGCAACAATCTCTTAATTCAGTTTGGTGTTGCCAACATGATTACCATATTAGATGGGCATGGGTAGATAGACGACTTGATCTTTGCACATGCCACAAGTATTCATTAGAAAGTGCAAAGCTTTAAAGTAAGCCAGTCTGTATAACTGAAGAAAGTATACATCTGAGGGAATGGTGTTTATGTACAGAGATAGAATACAAGCAAACAAAAGTACAGCAGGTAACCGTTTCATAAATGCAGACTAAATAAGAGGAAAGGCGATACTTCAGAGATTTGGCAAATAAGTTAAGGGGTCTGTGTAGTGACGATATGAGACAGCAAAGTACTGTATTTGCCATCCTCGTGTAGCTGCATTTCCACAAATGCCTGTACCAGCTTCAGGAACCCAGACCCACTCATTTGCTGCTTGTAGATTAGCGTGTAATGGGCCTAATTCAGATCTGATCGCAGCAGCAAATTTGTTAGCTAATGGGCAAAACCATGTGCACTGCAGGGGGGGCAGATATAACATGTGCAGAGATAGTTAGATTTGGGTGGGTTATTTTGTTTCTGTGCAGTGTAAATACTGGCTGCTTTATTTCTCATACATCCTAGAGGATGCTGGGGACTCCATAAGGACCATGGGGATATAGACGGGATCCGCAGGAGACATGGGCACACTATAAGACTTTGAATGGGTGTGAACTGGCTCCTCCCTCTATGCCCCTCCTCCAGACTCCAGTTAGATTCTGTGCTCCAGAAGAGACTGGACACACACTAGGGGAGCTCTCCTGAGTTTCTCTGAAAAGACTTTGTTAGGTTTTTTATTTTCAGAAAGACCTGCTGGCTACAGGCTCTCTGCTTCATGGGAGTGAGGGGAGAGAAGCAGACCTACTTCTTCTGAGTTAAGGGCTCTGCTTCTTAGGCTACTGGACACCATTAGCTCCAGAGGGTTCGATCACTTGGTGCGCCTAGCTGCTTGTTCCCGGAGCCGCGCCGTCACCCCCCTCACAGAGCCAGAAGAAAGAAGCCGGGTGAGTATTAGAAGAACAGAAGACTTCAGTGACAGCAGAAGACTTCAGAGTCTCGGAGGTACCGCGTATGTATATGTATGTGTATATATATATATATATAATATAATATATGGTACGGTTCCATTGGCCTGTTGCTCGAGCACAGACGTAGTTGTATTTCTGGGGGAGTGATATTAAAATTATGTGTATATACTTCCCTCAGACCCCTCGGGGTCGCAAGAATGTTATTTTGCCTGGTTACTACTCCCTGTTGTCGACGAATACTATGTTTTATGTCGACCATAAGGTTTCCTGGTTAGATCCACAACTTGGGCATTCTGCACACATACACATTCAGAACACATTAATGTCACTAGGGGCCCTGCGGTTCCGGACAAGATACTTATATGTATGATATAGATATATATATATATATGTGTATATATATATATATGTGTATATATATATATATGTATGTGTATTAAAATATGTATATTCATATTACAATTTCTAATTAATGCTGAAGTAAAATTATTCCTTCTCATGTGCTGGTCGCTCTGTTGATAAAGCTCTAGGTCAGCCGTGACGAGATGGTCTCAAATCCTCACGAGGAGTCCGAGTGTTTATTATTTTCCCGCTGCGGATAGAATAAAGTGAATGTCAACCCCTGGTCTGCCTGGGGTCCTGTCACAAAGGATCGTATACAGTAAGCTAAGTGATATTTTAATTATATGCTTTGATGATATTTGCATTACATATGCATGGGGGAGTCCTTGTATTCAGAAATAGTCGGTTACCTTGGCATCCGATAGATTTATCCTAGAGAGAGTGGGGATATTTCTTAAGTTGGATCTGCTCTAGAACATTGCAGCAGGCTGCCGTGCGACTACAAGAGGTATGGGACTCTTGGGTGCGCGGGCCATTTCCATGTCCCTCTCGACTGGGAGGGCGTTGTGGATTCACCAAGAGAATGCTGAGGCTGACTCCGAGAGATACTGGAGTATCTTCCCTATGAAGGTGTAACCGGTGTTTGGGGATGCCTTGGTAAACTTAATCTTGGCAGATCCCACTGCTAAGTCTACCTTCTTGAGGTAGGTTCCCTCACAACGGTTGATGACGCATTCTTTTGTGGGATGCAATCATTTTAACCGGTTGGATACCGTTCTTTTTTCCCTTTCTTTGCAGATAGTGGAAGGTGAAAAGGTAATAGGTCTGCGGCCTTTACAGGTTCGCAGAAGCAGATATCGTCTTCTGTTTCTACCACATCCACCACATGTCGCAGGATCTATCTTGCTGGAGCCCACATCGGTGGGATCTCGTCTAATACTCTTCAGTCAGTCCTGGAATGGACTTGGACCAGTGAGTTAAAAATAGAATCCAAAGGGGGACATACTGGAGTTTCCAGTTGATTCCCCTCACTGATTTTTCAAATAGATCTTACCGATTCTCCTCTGGAAGGGGAGGTAGTATGCGACACCATACCAGAATTGCGTCAGGATCAGGACATTGTCCTGCTGTCCCAGTTTTAATTAAAATTAATAAAAAAATAAAATAAATTCTACTTAAGAAGTTGAACTACAGGATGGAATCTCTTCGGCAGGGATCTCCAACACTTAAAAGAAGAAAGTGGGTTTAAATGCGGTTCATCCGCATTAAGCTTACCTGGGTTTGCTATCCAGGATTGTCATTGCCATTTCACCGGAGGGATGGCAGTATGATGGTTTTCCTTCAATAGTAAGAGCCATTATTATTCTGTACTGGGACGCTCTCCTGACTACGGCGAGGTCAAGAAACAAATCGTTGTTTCTCTCTGACAGTTCTTCAACAGAGAATCACTGTTGATCCCAACGATGCAGATGTCGGAGGTGGGAATAAGATTAGATATTGAACTGTTGAGAGTTTGTTTTTTACTGTGAAAAGAGATCTGAGGATCCGGAGTCGGATCAGATTTGCAGTGACATCCCATCAAGATGTTCCGTTGATGAAGAAGATGGTTGTGGCTTAAGAGGCCTTTTCGGTGAGCAGGTCAAATGCCAGAGTGGTTTTCACGGGACCAGTTGGACATGTGGTCCAGGTCTCACCTGCACATACACCGGAAAATAATCCTAAGAACCAGGATATCGCTTCTGTGGTGTCTGCACAGTTCTCACCTCCAAGAGCAGGGATGGGGAACCTTCGGCCCTCCAGCTGTTGTTGAACTACACATACCAGCATGCCTTGCAAAAATTTTGCTATTTGGCCATGCAAAAACTGTTGCAGGGCATGCTGGGATGTGTAGTTCAACAACAGCTGGAGGGCCGAAGGTTCCCCATCCCTGTCCTAGAGGGACAAAGGTTCGGGATCCAGGATTAGATCCTGGTGTCCATGCATCCAGGTCTCCGAGGCTGGGGAGCAGTCTTTCTGGGGGGGGAGAACTTTCAGGGGAAAAGGTCAAGCTGGGAAGCTTGTCTGCAATAAGCATTCTTGAATTAAGAGCTATTTTCAAACGAACTTCTTCTTCGTGATCGGCCTGTCTTAATTCTGTCGGACGACTTAACAGGAACAAGGACAAAGCGGCAATGGCAGAAGCCAAAAAAGTTTTCCGCTGGGCGGAAAGATAGGTAAACGCTATATTAGCAGTCTTCGTTCCGGATGTAGACATCGGAGAAATAGATTTCCTCTGCAGACGCGATCTAAATCCGGGAGAAATAGTCATCGATAAGTTTTCACAGAAGTGACAAGTCTTTGAGGAGTGCCTCAGTTGGACATGATGGCGTCTCGCCTCAACGAGAGACCTCAGGGATATTGTTCCAGGTCAAGGGACACTCAAGCTATAGCAGTGGACGCCCTCGTGACACCTTGGGTGTTTTCAGTCGGTCTATGTTTCCCCTCCACTTTCACTCTTTCTGAAGGTGATAAACGTAAGAAGAACAAAGGTTCAGGCGATCCTCATTGTTCCGGTCTAGCCAAGGAGGGCTTGGTATCCAGATCTTCCAGATTTACTTATGGAAGATCCCTAGCCTCTTCCTCTACGAGAGGACCTGTTACAGCAAGATCCGGGCGTGTATCAAGACTTACCGCGGCTGCGTTTGACAGCGTGGCGGTTGAACGCCATATCCTAGCCCGAAAGGGTATTCCCAGTGAAGTCATTCCCACACTTCTTCAGGCTAGAAAAGAAGTAACGGCAAAGCATTACCACCGTATTTGGAAAAAATATGTGTCTTGGTGTGAGTCCAAGAAGGCTCCTACGGAAGAATTTCAGCTGGGTCGTTTTTTCTCCATTCTTTGCAAGCAGGTGTGGATGAGGCCTAAAGTTAGGCTCCATTTCAGTGCAGTTTTTGGCCTTATAAATTTTCTTTCAAAAAGAATTGGCCAATTTTCCGGAAGTTCAGACTTTTGTGAAAGGAGTGCTGCACATCCAACCTCCATTTGTGCCCCCATTGGCACCATGGGACCTTGACGTGGTGTTGCAGTTTCTTATGTCACACTGGTTGGTACCTTTATGAAAGGTTGTGTTAAAATTTCTCTCTTGGAAAGTGGTCATGCTATTGGCATTGGCGTCCGCAAGGTGGGTGTCGGAAGTAGCGGCTTTGTCTCACAATAGCCCTTGTTTGATCTTCCATGTGGATAGAGCGGAAAATAGTTCTGACAAAAGTGGTTTCTGTGTTTCACAGAAACCAGCCTATTTTGATGCCTGTGGTTACTTAAGCATTGGCTGATTCAAAGTCTCTCGATGTAGTCTGGGCTTTGAATATTTATGTCGCCAATTCGGCTCAGATTGGGGAAACAGAGAGGCTCTGTTGTCCGGTATGCTCCCAGCGTAATTGGGGCGCTTGCTTCTATGCAGTCTGTTACACGCTGGATCTGTGATACGATTCGGCATGCTCGTTCTACGGCTGGATTGCCGTTACCGAAGTCGCTGGAGACCCATTCTACTAGGAAGATGGGCTCTTCTTGGGCGGATGCCCGAGGAGTCTCGGCGGTTCAACTTTGCCGAGCGGCTACTTGGTCGGGTTCAAACACTTTTGCTAAGTTCTACTAGTTTGATACCCTGGCTGATGGGGACCTCATGTTTGCTCAATCGGTGCTGCAGAGTCGTCCGCACTCTCCCGCCCGGTCTGGAGCTTTGGTATAAACCCCATGGTCCTTACGGAGTCCCCAGCATCCTCTAGGACGTAAGAGAAAATAGGATTTTAATACCTACCGGTAAATCCTTTTCTCTTAGTCCGTAGAGGATGCTGGGCGCCTGTCCCAGTGCGTACTGTGTCTGCAATTATTGGTTATGGTTACACTCTTGTGGTGTTTCTTTTCAGTCAAGCTGTTGCTGAAGTTGTTCATGCCATGGCATGCGGTATCTTATTATTGGTTGTGTTGACACACAGGTTGTGTTACATATTCTCTCAGCATGTGGCTGTATATTTTTCATGCCGTTGGCTGGTGTTCTATTGAATGCCACGTTCTGCGGCATGTTCGAGGTGTGAGCTGGTATGACACTCACCGTGTTTACACAATAAATTCTTTCCTCGAAATGTTAGTCTCCCTGGGCATAGAATCTAACGAGTCTGGAGGAGGGGCATAGAGGGAGGAGCCAGTTCACACCCATTCAAAGTCTTATAGTGTGCCCATGTCTCCTGCGGATCCCGTCTATACCCCATGGTCCTTACGGAGTCCCCAGCATCCTCTACGGACTAAGAGAAAAGGATTTACCGTTAGGTATTAAAATCCTATTTTTTACACTGCAATTTTGGTTTCAGCTTGAACACACCTCATCCAAATCTAACTCTCTCTGCAAATGTTATATCTGCCTCCCCTGCAGTGCACATGGTTTTGCCCATTAGCTAACAAATTTGCTGCTGCGATCAGATCTGAATTAGGCACTATGGGGGTATTTCAGACCTGATCGCTCGCTAGCGGTTTTTGCAGCGCTGCGATCAGGGCAGAACTGCGCATGCATATGCACCGCAATGCGCAGGCGCATCGCATGGGTACAAAGCGGATCGTTGCTGTGCGATGGGTTCTACGAAGAATGCATTCGCACAGCCGATCGCAAGGAGATTCACAGGAAGAAGGCGTTTGTGGGTGGCAACTGACCATTTTGAGGGAGTGGTTGGAAAAACGCAGGCGTGTCCAAGCGTTTGCAGGGCGGGTGACTGACGTCAATTCGGTCCCGGACAGGCTGGAGTGATTGCAGCGGCTGAGTAAGTTCTGGGCAACTCAGAAACTGCACAAAGTTTATTTTTGTACCGCTCGGCTGCACATGCGTTCGCACACTTGCACAGCTAAAATACACTCCCCGGTGGGCGGCGACTATGCGAATGCTGGACTGCAAAAAAACATTAGCGAGCGATCAGGTCTGAATTACCCACCATGTCTCGTCATCCACCAGGGCAGGCCCTGCCACAGTTTTAGCATTCCCTAATAACACTGTGGCAGAGCATGCTGTATTATTTAGTTTCACAACAGCTGGAGAGCCACAGGATGGCCAGGCCTGCAACAGAGGATTCTAAACTGTGTCCCCCGCGCTCCTTATGTACCCTCTTAAGTTTCATAAGATGTCATGAGATGTAATTATGATCTAATGCTAACTGTAGACTACAGATTTAGTAGTACCTCCAGTATGAAGTGATTATACACAACACTAGCTTTACCTAACACTAATTCTGAAGGATTTCTTGCTTGCATGTTCCATTCTATTCAACCAAAGAATTATACACATTCTATTTTTAATAAATATTCTCACATATGTCATGAATGTCTAGTACAGAATAGTCTAAAAATGAGTGAACTGATAAAGTACTGTATCTTGATACCCAAATTGCAGTATCTTACATTACACTGATTTATAAATATTATGCTTTTACCAAATATATTAGATGAAAAACTATACATAGATTTAACTTAATTTAACTTTTTTATTAGAATTATGGTGGTCATTCCGAGTTGATCACAGCCAGCAACTTTTTGCTGCTGCTGCAATCAACTAGTACACGCCTATGGGGGGGTGTATTTTAGCTTAGCAGGGCTGTGATCGCTTGTGCAGCCCTGTTCAGCTAAAAAAAATTCTAGCAGAACAAGACTAGCCCTGGACATACATACCCTGTGCGACGATCTCAGCGATGCTGGAGCCGGCTTTGACATCAGACATCCGCCCTCCGTTCTCCTGGACACGCCTGCGTTTTCTTCTCCACTCCCCGAAAACGGCAGACAACGGTCCAGAGACGCCCAGGTCCGCCTTCTTTCTGTCAATCTTCTTGCGGTCGGCTCTGCGACCGCTTCCTTCATTGAGCGCGACGTAACCCGGTGACCCCTGTAGCCGAGCAACAACGTGCGTGCGCAGTGCGGCCACCGCGCATGCGCATTCCAGACCCGTTCGCACCGCAGAGACAAACCGCTGCGTGCGAATGGGTCGGAATGACCCCCTATAAGCATAATAAGTGCACTAAAGTTGTGTTCCATATATAAGCTTCATATTTTATTATGTTGCATACACTGAAGTGTCAAAACATGGGAAAGTTGGCTAGTGTCGTCGTGTAGGACCTTCTCTAGCCCAGCAAAGTGCAGCAACTCATCATGGCATCGATTCCACAAGTGAACAGAAGACTTCTGGAAAGATGTTGACCCATGCCATCTTAATATTTGTAGGTGCAGGATCTTGGGTGAGAATGGACATCTCCAAATCGTTCCATAAATGCTCGATTGGGTTTATGTTGGGCGACCATGGTGTACTCGAACCAGTTCTGGACATCTTGGGACCAATTACATGGTGCATTATTATGTTGGAATATTCCCTCTTTGTGGGGGTATGTGAAGTCCATAAAGGGCTGCAAATGGTCACAAAGCACTGCAGTGTAGCGGTTACTGGTCAATGATGTGTTCAGGTGGGCCAGTGTACCCAACCTATGCCATGTGAACACACCTTACACCATTATGGAACCACAACCAGCCTGCATGGTGCCTTGTTGAAAACTGAGGTCCATGGCTTGCACTACACCCGAACCCTACCATCATCCTACAACAAATGGAACCGTGACTCATTGGACCGCGCCACATGTTGCCAGTCATCCAGGGTCCAATAAGCGACAGGCATGGGCACTCTGGTGTGTCTTCTGCTCCCATATCCCATGGACGCTAAAGAACGCTGCACTGGCCTGCTGCATGTGTGTCTGGTACCTCCCACATTGAATGTGGATGTGATTTGAGCAACTGTTACTTGTGTGTTACCACGGCCCATTCTGGCCAGTTGCCGCTGGTCTTGCTCATTAAGCACCCATGATCGGCAACTGTGCTGTTCACGGTGGGTGGTAGTGCTTCCATGATATATTCCTAGTACAGATGTTACACTGTAGATCAAGGAATGTTGGATGTCCACACAACTTTTTAAGTGGAATGTCCCATCCGTCGGGGCACCAACTATCATACCGCATTTCAACTTCAATAATTCACCTTTCCTTGTCATAAGCAGCCTAGCCGGTGTTCAAACTGACGCACGAGATGTCAGATTGCAGCTGATGCAGATCTGCCCATTTCTAAGACGTCACCGCACAGTGGTGTCACCTACCATTACCTTTACATACTGCTGTCCCGTGACTTTTGCCACCAGTGTATATAAACTTAGAATCCCTTTCTGTGAATCACTGGTTATTAAATCCATTTCTCTAACGTCCTAGTGGATGCTGGGGACTCCGTAAGGATCATGGGGAATAGATGGGCTCCGCAGCAGACTGGGCACTCTAAGAAAGATTTAGTACTACTGGTATGCACTGGCTCCTCCCTCTATGCCCCTCCTCCAGACCTCAGTTAGAATCTGTGCCCGGACAGAGCTGGGTGCATTTTAGTGAGCTCTCCTGAGCTTGCTAATAAGAAAGTATTTTAGTTAGGTTTTTTATTTTCAGAGAGCTTCTGCTGGCAACAGACTCTCTGCTACGTGGGACTGAGGGGAGAGAAGCAAACCTACTAACTGCGGCTAGGTTGCGCTTCTTAGGCTACTGGACACCATTAGCTCCAGAGGGATCGAACACAGGAACCTAACCTTGGTCGTCCGTTCCCGGAGCCGCGCCGCCGTCCCCCTCGCAGAGCCAGAAGACAGAAGCCGGCGGGTTGAAGCAAGAAGACGTCAAAATCGGCGGCAGAAGACTCCTGTCTTCATATGAGGTAGCGCACAGCACTGCAGCTGTGCGCCATTGCGCCCACACTAACCCACACACTCCGGTCACTGTAGGGTGCAGGGCGCATGGGGGGGCGCCCTGGGCAGCAATTGATTACCTCCTGGCAAAAAGCAGCATATATACAGCTGGGCACTGTAATATGCATGAGCCCCCGCCATTAATTTTACCCAAAATCGCGTGACAGAAGCCCGCCGCTGAGGGGGCGGGGCCTTCTTCCTCAGCACTCACCAGCGCCATTTTCTCTCCACAGCTCCGCTGAGAGGCAGCTCCCCAGGCTCTCCCCTGCAGATTCACGGTAGAAAGAGGGTAAAAAGAGAGGGGGGGGCACATAAATTTGGCGGAAAACAATATATACAGCAGCTACTGGGTTAACACTAAGTTACTGTGTGATTCCTGGGTCATATAGCGCTGGGGTGTGTGCTGGCATACTCTCTCTCTCTGTCTCTCCAAAGGGCCTTGTGGGGGAACTGTCTTCAAATAGAGCATCCCCTGTGTGTGTGGTGTGTCGGTACGTGTGTGTCGACATGTCTGAGGTAAAAGGCTCCCCTAAGGAGGAGACAGAGCAAATATGTGTGTGAGAGGGTGTCTCCGTCGACGACGCCGACACCTGTTTGGATATGTGTAAGTGCTAAGGTGAATTTATTGCACAAAAGATTAGAGAACAGACAGGAAATCTACCCATGTCTGTCCCTATGGCGCAGAGACCTTCAGAGTCTCACAATGCTCACTATCCAAAATAATAAACACTGATATCGACACGGAGTTTGACTCCAGTGTCGACTACTATAATGCAAAGTTACAGCCAAAATGGCAGATAGGTATTCAATATATGATTATTGTAATAAAAGATGATTTGCATATCACTGATGACTCATTTGTCCCTGACACAAGGGTACACATGTTTAAGGGGAAGAAAGCTGAGGTAAATTTCCCTCCTCTCAGGAGGAAAAAGAGCGGGAATCTCCAGACAAGAGACTGCAGCTTCCCACAAAGAATTCTCAGGCAGTATCCTTTCCCCACTAGGGCCAGGATGTGATGGGAATCTTCCCCTAGGGTGTCACGTTTGCCCAGAAGGTAGCCCTAGCTATTCTCAGGGATCCTGCAGATAGCGTGCACATTCTGGTACACTACTCAGACCGGCGATTGTGTCGGCATGGGTTTATAGCGCTGGGGCGGCGTGGACAGGTACCTTATCAGCAAAAATTGAGACCCTAGTGTGTGTGTGTGTGTGTATATATATATATATATATATATATATATAGAGAGAGAGAGAGAGATATGTATATATATTAAAGATGCTGTCTTAAGAGATATATATAATCAAACATGCCCACAGAGACATGAGTATACTGGGTCCTAGAGTCAAAGCTATGTCGATTTCTGCTTGACGTGTCCTGTAGAATATGCAATGGACAGATGATGCCAACTTAAGTGGCATATGGAAGGCTGAGGATTGTGTGGAGAAGGGTTCTCGGACCTGGTCTCCACGGCTAAATCTGGTAATTCGGATATTTTGCCTTATATTCCTGCACAGCCTAGGAAAGCACGTCATTATCAAATGCAGCTTTTCGAACAAAGACACAAAGTCCGAGATGCGTCCTTTCTTGCCAGAGGAAAGAAGCTGCACAACACAGCTAGTTCCCAGGAACAGAAGTCCTCCCCGGCCTCTATGAAAATCCACCGCATGTCGCTGGGGCTCCACAGACGGAGCTAGGCCCGGTGGGGGCACGCTTTCGTAAGTTCTGCAACAAGTGGGTTCACTCCCTGTTAGATCCCTGGGCAATAGATATTGTGTCTCAGGGATACAAGCTGGACTTTGAGAAGATGCCTCCTCACTGACGGCCCTGCCGGCTTCCCCCCACGAGAGGGAAACAGGGTTAACTGCAATTCACAAATTGTAGCTTCAACAGGTGGTGGTCAAGGTTCCCCTCCTTCGACAAGGAGGGGGTTATTATTCGACCATGTGGTAGTCCCGAAACCAGATGGTTCGGTCAGACCCATATTGAATTTAAAATCCCTGAACATATACCTGAAAAGGATCAAGTTCAAAATGGAATCGCTAAGAGCGGTCGTTACAAGCCTGAAAGGGGGAGATTTTATCGTGACTCGGGACATAAAGGAGGCATACCTTCATGTCCCCATTTATCCACCTCATCAGGCGTACCTCAGAATTGCGGTACGGGATTGTCATTACCAATTTCAGACGTTGCCGTTTGGTCTCTCCACGGCCCCGAGAATATTCACCAAGGTAATGGCGGAAATTCTGGTGCTCTTGCGGAAGCAAGGTGTCACTATTATCACGTACTTGGACGATCTCCTCATAAAAGCGAGATCAAGAGAGCAGTGGCTGAACAGCGTATCACTTTCTCTGGAAGTGAAACGGCAACACGGCTGGATTCTATATATTCCAAAGTCGCAGTTGGTTCCTACAGCTCATCTGCCTCTCCTAGGCATGATCCTTGACACAGACCAGAAAAGGGTTTATCTCCCGATAGAGAGAGCTCAGGAGCTTGTGACACTGGTCAGGAATCTATTAAAACGAAGACAGGTGTCAGTGCATCACTGCACTCGAGTCCTGGGAAGGATGGTGGCATCATACGAGGCCATTCCTTTCGGCAGGTTCCATGAGAGGACCTTCTCATGGGACTTACTGGACAAAGTGGTCCGGATCACATCTTTAGATGCATCGGTTAATCACCCTATCCCCCGGGGCCAGGGTGTCTCTCCGGTGGTGGCTGCAGAGTACTCACCTTCTCGAGGGCCGCAAGTTCGGCATTCAGGACTGGGTCCTGGTGACCACGGATGCAATCCTCCGAGGGTGGGGGGCAGTCACTCAGGGAAGAAGTGTCCAAGGGCTGTGGTCAAGTCAGGAGACTTGCCTTCACATCAATATCCTGGAACTAAGGGCCATATACAACGCCCTAAGTCAAGCGGAGACCCTGCTTCGCAACCAATCGGTGCTGATCCAATCAGACAACATCACCGCAGTGGCTCATGTAAACCGCCAAGGCGGCACAAGGGTGACGATGGCGGAAGCCACCAGAATTCTTCGCTGGGCGGAGAATCAAGTACGAACACTGTCAGCAGTGTTCATTCCGGGAGTGGACAACTGGGAAGCAGACTTCCTCAGCAGGCACGACCTCCACCCGGGAGAGGGGGGACTTCATCAAGAAGTCTTCGCGCAGATTGGAGGTCGGTGGGAACTGCCACAGGTGGACATGATGGCATCCCGCCTCAACAAAAAGCTACAGAGGTATTGCGCCAGGTCAAGAGACTCTCAGGCGATAGCTGTAGACGCACTGGTGACACCGTGGATGTTCCAGTCGGTTTATGTGTTTCCTCCTCTTCCTCTCTTACCCAAGGTGCTGAGAATCATAAGGATAAGAGGAGTGAGAACAATACTCATTGTTCCGGTTTGGCCAAGAAGGACTTGGTATCCAAAGCGGCAAGAATTGCTCACAGAGGACCCATGGCCTCTGCCTCTAGGGCAGGATCTGTTGCAGCAGGGACCTTGTATGTTCCAAGACTTACCGCAGCTGCGTTTGACGGCATGGCGGTTGAATGCCGGATCCTAGTAGAAAAAAGGGAGTCCGGATGAGGTTATTCCTACGCTGATAAAGGCTAGGAAGGACGTGACGGCTAAACATTATCACCGTATACGGCGAAAATATGTTGCTGGGTGTGAGGCCAGGAATGCCTCTACAGAGGAATTCCAGCTGGGCCGTTTCCTTCACTTCCTACAGTCGGGAGTGATTTTGGGCCTAGAATTGGGGTCCATTAAGGTCCAGATTTCAGCCCTATCCATTTTCTTTAAAAAAAAAAAAAAAAACTAGC